>NC_090389.1:92144444-92744444 GCF_036365525.1 Heterodontus francisci | reverse complement strand
CCACACACACTGACTCTCACTGGGGTACAGTTAAACAGGCACTGAGTCTCACTGGGGTACAGTTCCACACACACTGACTCTCACTGGGGTACAGTTCCACAGGCACTGACTCTCACTGGGGTACAGGTCAACACACACTGACTCTCACTGGGGTGCAGTTCCACACACACTGGCTCTCACTGGGTAACAGTTCCACACACACTGACTCTCACTGGGGTACGGGTTACACACACACTGACTCACTGGGTTACTGTTCCACACACACTAACTCTCACTGAGGTAAAGTTCCACACACACTGTCTCTCACTGGGGTACAGTTCCACACACACTGACTCTCACTGGGGTACAGTTCAACAGGCACTGACTCCCTCTGGGGTACAGTTCAACACACACTGACTCTCACTGGGGTACAGTTCAACAGGCACTGACTCTCACTGGGGTCTAGTTTCACACACACTGACTCTCACTGGGTTACAGTTCCACACACACTGATTCTCACTGGGGTAAGGGTTCCACACACACTGACTCTGACTGGGGTACAGTTCCACACACACTGACTGTCACTGGGTTACATTTCCACACACACTGACTCTCACTGGGGTACGGATTACACACACACTGACTCACTGGGTTACAGTTCCACACACACTGACTCTCACTGGGGTAATGTTCCACACACACTGTCTCTCACTGGGGTACAGTTCAACAGGCACTGACTCCCTCTGGGGTACAGTTCAACACACACAGACTCTCACTGGGGTACAGTTCAACAGGCACTGCGTCTCACTGGGGTACAGTTCCACAGGCACTGACTCTCACTGGGGTACAGTTCCACACACACTGACTCTCACTGGGGTACAGTTCCACACACATGACTCTCACTGGGGTATAGTTCCACACACACTGACTCTCACTGGGGTACGTGTTACACACACACTGACTGTCACTGGGGTCCAGTTCCACACACACTGTCTCTCACTGGGGTACAGTTCCACACACACTGACTCTCACTGGGGTACAGTTCAACAGGCACTGAGTCTCACTGGGGTACAGTTCCACACGCACTGACTCTCACTGGGGTACAGTTCAACAGGCACTGACTATCACAGGGGTCTAGTTCCACACACACAGACTCTCACTGGGTACAGTTCCACAGGCACTGACTCTCACTGGGGTACAGTTCCACACACACTGACTCTCACTGGGGTACAGTTGCACAGGCACTGACTCTCACTGGGGTACAGTTCCACAGGCAAAAAGTCTCACTGGGGTACAGTTCAACAGGCACTGACTCTCACTGGGGTACAGTTCCACACACACTGACTCTCACTGGGGTACAGTTCCACACACACTGACTCTCACTGGGGGGCAGTTCCACACACACTGACTCTCACTGGGGTAGAGTTCCACACACACTGACTCTCACTGGGGTACAGTTCCACACACACTGACTCTCACTGGGGTGCAGTTCCACACACACTGACTCTCACTGGGGTGCAGTTCAACAGGCACTGAGTCTCACTGGGGTACAGTTCCACAGGCACTGACTCTCACTGGGGTACAGTTCAACACACACTGACTCTCACTGGGGTACAGTTCCACACACACTGACTCTCACTGGGGTACAGTTCCACACGCACTGACTATCACTGGGGTACAGTTCCACACCCACTGACTCTCACTGGGGTACAGTTCCACACACTCTGACTCTCACTGGGATAAAGTTCCACACGCACTGACTCTCACTGGGATACAGTTCCACACACACTGACTCTCACTGGGGTACAGTTCCACAGGCACTGACTCTCACTGGGGTACAGTTCCACAGGCAGTGACTCTCACTGTGGTACAGTTCAACACACACTGACTCTCACTGAGGTGCAGTTCAACACACACTGACTCTCACTGGGGTACAGTTCCACAGGCACTGAGTCTCACTGGGGTCCAGTTCCACACACACTGACTCTCACTGGGGTACAGTTAAACAGGCACTGAGTCTCACTGGGGTACAGTTCCACACACACTGACTCTCACTGGGGTACAGTTCCACAGGCACTGACTCTCACTGGGGTACAGGTCAACACACACTGACTCTCACTGGGGTGCAGTTCCACACACACTGGCTCTCACTGGGGTACAGTACCACACACACTGATTCTCACTGGGGTACAGTTCCACAGGCACTGACTCTCACTGGGGTACAGTTCAGCACACACTGACTCTCACAGGGGTACAGTTCCACACACACTGGCTCTCACTGGCGTACAGTTCAACACACACTGACTCTCACTGGGGTACAGTTCCACATACACTGTCGCTCAGTGGGGTACAGTTCCACAGGCACTGACTGTCACTGGGGTCCAGTTCCACACACACTGACTCTCACTGGGGTACAGTTCCACACACAGTGACTCTCACTGGGGTACAGTTCCACACACACTGACTCTCACTGGGGTACAGTTCCACATACACTGTCTCTCACCGGGGTACAGTTCCACACACACTGTCTCTCACTGGGGTACCGTTCCACACACACTGACTCTCACTGGGGTACAGTTACACAAACACTGACTCTCACTGGGGTACAGTTCCACAGGCACTGAGTCTCACTGGGGTACAGATCCACACACACTGACTCTCACTGGGGTACAGTTCGACAAACACTGACTCTCACTGGGATACAGTTCAACAGGCACTGACTCTCACTGGGGTCTAGTTCCACACACACAGACTCTCACCGGGGTACAGTTCCACACACACTGACTCTCACTGGGGTGCTGTTCCACACACACTGACTCTCACTGGGGTACAGTTCCACAAACACTGACTCTCACTGGGGTACAGTTCCACACACTCTGACTCTCACTGGGGTACAGTTCAACACACACTGACTCTCACTGGGGTACAGTTCCACAGGCACTGACTCTCACTGGGGTACAGTTCCACAGGCAGTGACTCTCACTGGGGTACAGTTCAACACACACTGACTCTCACTGGGGTGCAGTTCAACACACACTGACTCTCACTGGGGTACAGTTCCACACACACTGACTCGCACTGGGGTACAGGTCAACACACACTGACTCTCACTGGGGTACAGTTCCACAGGCACTGACTCTCACTGGGGTACAGGTCAACACACACTGGCTCTCACTGGAGTACAGTTCCACACACACTGACTCTCACTGGGGTACAGTTCCACAGGCACTGACTCTCACTGGGGTACAGTGCAGCACACACTGACTCTCACTGGGGTACAGTTCCACACACACTGGCTCTCACTGGGGTACAGTTCCACACACACTGGCTCTCACTGGGGTACAGTTCAACACACACTGACTCTCACTGGGGTACAGTTCCACACACACTGACTCTCACTGGGGTACAGTTCCACAGGCACTGAGTCTCACTGGGGTACAGTTCTACACACACTGACTCTCACTGGGGTAAAGTTCCACACACACTGTCTCTCACTGGGGTACAGTTCCACACACACTGACTCTCACTGGGGTACAGTTCCACAGGCACTGACTCCCTCTGGGGTACAGTTCAACACACACTGACTCTCACTGGGGTACAGTTCAACAGGCACTGAGTCTCACTGGGGTACAGTTCCACACTCACTGACTCTCACTGGGGGACAGTTCAACAGGCACTGAGTCTCACTGGGGTACAGTTCCACAATCATTGACTCTCACTGGGGTACAGTTCAACAGGCACTGAGTCTCACTGGGGTACAGTTCCACAATCAGTCACTCTCACTGTGGTACAGTTCAACAGGCACTGACTCTCACTGGGGTCTAGTTTCACACACACAGACTCTCTTTGGTGTACAGTTCAACACACACTGACTCTCACTGGGGTACAGTTCCACACACACTGACTCTCACTGGGGTACAGTTCCACACACACTGATTCTCACTGGGGTAAGGGTTCCACACACACTGACTCTGACTGGGGTACAGTTCCACACACACTGACTCTCACTGGGTAACAGTTCCACACACACTGACTCTCACTGGGGTATGGGTTACACACACACTGACTCACTGGGTTACTGTTCCACACACACTAACTCTCACTGGGGTAAAGTTCCACACACGCTGTCTCTCACTGGGGTACAGTTCCACACACACTGACTCTCACTGGGGTACAGTTCAACAGGCACTGCGTCTCACTGGGGTCTAGTTTCACACACACTGACTCTCACTGGGGTACAGTTCAACAGGCACTGACTCTCACTGGGGTACAGTTCCACACGCACTGACTCTCACTGGGGTACAGTTCAACAGGCACTGACTCTCACAGGGGTCTAGTTCCACACACACAGACTCTCACTGGGTACAGTTCCACAGTCACTGACTCTCACTGGGGTACAGTTCCACACACACTGACTCTCACTGGGGTACAGTTGCACAGGCACTAACTCTCACTGGGGTACAGTTCCACAGGCAAAAAGTCTCACTGGGGTACAGTTCCACAGGCACTGACTCTCACTGGGGTACAGTTCCACACACACTGACTCTCACTGGGGTGCAGTTCCACACACACTGACTCTCACTGGGGTACAGTTCCACACACACTGACTCTCACTGGGGTACAATTCCACACACACTGACTCTCACTGGGGTACAGTTCCACACACACTGACTCTCACTGGGGTGCAGTTCCACACACACTGACTCTCACTGGGGTACAGTTCAACAGGCACTGAGTCTCACTGGGGTACAGTTCCACAGGCACTGACTCTCACTGGGGTACAGTTCCACACACACTGACTCTCACTGGGGTACAGTTCCACACACACTGACTCTCACTGGGGTACAGTTCCACACGCACTGACTCTCACTGGGGTACAGTTCCACACTCATTGACTCTCACTGGGGTACAGTTCCACACACTCTGACTCTCACTGGGATAAAGTTCCACACGCACTGACTCTCACTGGGATACAGTTCCACACACACTGACTCTCACTGGGGTACAGTTCCACAGGCACTGACTCTCACTGGGGTACAGTTCCACAGGCAGTGACTCTCACTGGGGTACAGTTCAACACACACTGACTCTCACTGAGGTGCAGTTCAACACACACTGACTCTCACTGGGGTACAGTTCCACAGGCACTGAGTCTCACTGGGGTACAGTTCCACACACACTGACTCTCACTGGGGTACAGTTAAAAAGGCACTGAGTCTCACTGGGGTACAGTTCCACACACACTGACTCTCACTGGGGTACAGTTCCACAGGCACTGACTCTCACTGGGGTACAGGTCAACACACACTGACTCTCACTGGGGTGCAGTTCCACACACACTGGCTCTCACTGGGGTACAGTTCCACACACACTGACTCTCACTGGGGTACAGTTCCACAGGCACTGACTCTCACTGGGGTACAGTTCAGCACACACTGACTCTCACAGGGGTACAGTTCCACACACACTGGCTCTCACTGGGGTACAGTTCAACACACACTGACTCTCACTGGGGTACAGTTCCACACACACTGTCTCTCACTGGGGTACAGTTCCACAGGCACTGACTGTCACTGGGGTCCAGTTCCACACACACTGCCTCTCACCGGGGTACAGTTCCACACACACTGTCTCTCACTGGGGTACCGTTCCACACACACTGACTCTCACTGGGGTACAGTTACACAAACACTGACTCTCACTGGGGTACAGTTCCACAGGCACTGAGTCTCACTGGGGTACAGTTCCACACACACTGAATCTCACTGGGGTACAGTTCGACAAACACTCACTCTCACTGGGGTACAGTTCAACAGGCACTGACTCCCTCTGGGGTACCGTTCAACACACACTGACTCTCACTGGGGTACAGTTCAACAGGCACTGCGTCTCACTGGGGTCTAGTTTCACACACACTGACTCTCACTGGGGTACAGTTCAACAGGCACTGACTCACACTGGGGTCTAGTTTCACACACACTGACTCTCACTGGGTTACAGTTCCACACACACTGATTCTCACTGGGGTAAGGGTTCCACACACACTGACTCTCACTGGGGTACAGTTCCACACACACTGACTGTCACTGGGTTACATTTCCACACACACTGACTCTCACTGGGGTACGGATTACACACACACTGACTCACTGGGTTACAGTTCCACACACACTGACTCTCACTGGGGTAATGTTCCACACACACTGACTCTCACTGGGGTACGGATTACACACACACTGACTCACTGGGTTACAGTTCCACACACACTGACTCTCACTGGGGTAATGTTCAACACACACTGACTCTCACTGGGGTACAGTTCAACAGGCACTGCGTCTCACTGGGGTACAGTTCCACAGGCACTGACTCTCACTGGGGTACAGTTCCACACACACTGACTCTCACTGGGGTACAGTTCCACACACACTGACTGTCTCTGGGGTATAGTTCCACACACACTGACTCTCACTGGGGTACGTGTTACACACACACTGACTGTCACTGGGGTCCAGTTCCACACACACTGTCTCTCACTGGGGTACAGTTCCACACACACTGACTCTCACTGGGGTACAGTTCAACAGGCACTGACTCTCACAGGGGTCTAGTTCCACACACACAGACTCTCACTGGGTACAGTTCCACAGGCACTGACTCTCACTGGGGTACAGTTCCACACACACTGACTCTCACTGGGGTACAGTTTCACAGGCAAAAAGTCTCACTGGGGTACAGTTCCACAGGCACTGAGTCTCACTGGGGTACAGTTCCACACACACTGACTCTCACTGGGGTACAGTTCCACACACACTGACTCTCACTGGGGTGCAGTTCCACACACACTGACACTCACTGGGGTACAGTTCCACACACACTGACTCTCACTGGGGTACAATTCCACACACACTGACTCTCACTGGGGTACAGTTCCACACACACTGACTCTCACTGGGGTACAGTTCCACACGCACTGACTCTCACTGGGGTACAGTTCCACAGGCACTGACTGTCACTGGGGTCCAGTTCCACACACACTGCCTCTCACCGGGGTACAGTTCCACACACACTGTCTCTCACTGGGGTACCGTTCCACACACACTGACTCTCACTCGGGTACAGTTCCACAAACACTGACTCTCACTGGGGTAGAGTTCCACAGGCACTGAGTCTCACTGGGGTACAGTTCCACACACACTGACTCTCACTGGGGTACAGTTCGACAAACACTCACTCTCACTGGGGTACAGTTCAACAGGCACTGACTCTCACTGGGGTCCAGTTCCACACACACAGACTCTCACCGGGGTACAGCTCCACACACACTGACTCTCACTGGGGTGCTGTTCCACACACACTGACTCTCACTGGGGTGCAGTTCCACACACACTGACTCTCACTGGGGTACAGTTCCACAAACACTGACTCTCACTGGGGTACAGTTCCACACACTGACTCTCACTGGGGTACAGTTCAACACACACTGACTCTCACTGGGGTACAGTTCCTCAGGCACTGACTCTCACTGGGGTACAGTTCAACACACACTGACTCTCACTGGGGTGCAGTTCAACACACACTGACTCTCACTGGGGTACAGTTCAACACACACTGACTCTCACTGGGGTGCAGTTCAACACACACTGACTCTCACTGGGGTACAGTTCCTCAGGCACTGACTCTCACTGGGGTACAGTTCAACACACACTGACTCTCACTGGGGTACAGTTCCACAGGCACTGACTCTCACTGGGGTACAGGTCAACACACACTGACTCTCACTGGGGTACAGTTCCACACACACTGGCTCTCACTGGAGTACAGTTCCACACACACTGACTCTCACTGGGGTACAGTTCCACAGGCACTGACTCTCACTGGGGTACAGTTCCACACACACTGGCTCTCACTGGGGTACAGTTCCACACACACTGACTCTCACTGGGGTACAGTTCCACGCACACTGACTCTCACTGGGGTACAGTTCCACAGGCACTGAGTCTCACTGGGGTACAGTTCTACACACACTGACTCTCACTGAGGTGCAGTTCAACACACACTGACACTCACTGGGGTACAGTTCCACAGGCACTGAGTCTCACTGGGGTACAGTTCCACACACACTGACTCTCACTGGGGTACAGTTAAACAGGCACTGAGTCTCACTGGGGTACAGTTCCACACACACTGACTCTCACTGGGGTACAGGTCAACACACACTGACTCTCACTGGGGTGCAGTTCCACACACACTGGCTCTCACTGGGGTACAGTTCCACACACACTGACTCTCACTGGGGTACAGTTCCAAAGGCACTGACTCTCACTGGGGTACAGTTCAGCACACACTGACTCTCACAGGGGTACAGTTCCACACACACTGTCTCTCACTGGGGTACAGTTCCACAGGCACTGACTGTCACTGGGGTCCAGTTCCACACACACTGCCTCTCACCGGGGTACAGTTCCACACACACTGTCTCTCACTGGGGTACCGTTCCACACACACTGACTCTCACTCGGGTACAGTTCCACAAACACTGACTCTCACTGGGGTACAGTTCCACAGGCACTGAGTCTCACTGGGGTACAGTTCCACACACACTGACTCTGACTGGGGTACAGTTCGACAAACACTCACTCTCACTGGGGTACAGTTCAACAGGCACTGACTCTCACTGGGGTCCAGTTCCACACACACAGACTCTCACCGGGGTACAGCTCCACACACACTGACTCTCACTGGGGTGCTGTTCCACACACACTGACTCTCACTGGGGTGCAGTTCCACACACACTGACTCTCACTGGGGTACAGTTCCACAAACACTGACTCTCACTGGGGTACAGTTCCACACACTGACTCTCACTGGGGTACAGTTCAACACACACTGACTCTCACTGGGGTACAGTTCCTCAGGCACTGACTCTCACTGGGGTACAGTTCAACACACACTGACTCTCACTGGGGTGCAGTTCAACACACACTGACTCTCACTGGGGTACAGTTCCACACACACTGACTCTCACTGGGGTACAGGTCAACACACACTGACTCTCACTGGGGTACAGTTCCACAGGCACTGACTCTCACTGGGGTACAGGTCAACACACACTGACTCTCACTGGGGTACAGTTCCACACACACTGGCTCTCACTGGAGTACAGTTCCACACACACTGACTCTCACTGGGGTACAGTTCCACAGGCACTGACTCTCACTGGGGTACAGTTCCACACACACTGGCTCTCACTGGGGTACAGTTCCACACACACTGGCTCTCACTGGGGTACAGTTCAACACACACTGACTCTCACTGGGGTACAGTTCCACGCACACTGACTCTCACTGGGGTACAGTTCCACAGGCACTGAGTCTCACTGGGGTACAGTTCTACACACACTGACTCTCACTGGGGTGCAGTTCCACACACACTGATTCTCACTGGGGTAAGGGTTCCACACACACTGACTTTGACTGGGGTACAGTTCCACACACACTGACTCTCACTGGGGTACAGTTCCACACACACTGACTCTCACTGGGGTAAAGTTCCACACACACTGTCTCTCACTGGGGTACATTTCCACACACACTGACTCTCACTGGGGTACGGGTTACACACACACTGACTCACTGGGGTAAAGTTCCACACACACTGACTCTCACTGGGGTAAAGTTCCACACACACTGTCTCTCGCTGGGGTACAGTTCCACACACACTGACTCTCACTGGGGTACAGTTCCACACACACTGATTCTCACTGGGGTAAGGGTTCCACACACACTGACTCTGACTGGGGTACAGTTCCACACACACTGACTCTCACTGGGTTACTGTTCCACACACACTAACTCTCACTGGGGTAAAGTTCCACACACACTGTCTCTCACTGGGGTACAGTTCCACACACACTGACTCTCACTGGGGTACAGTTCAACAGGCACTGACTCCCTCTGGGGTACAGTTCAACACACACTGACTCTCACTGGGGTACAGTTCAACAGGCACTGCGTCTCACTGGGGTCTAGTTTCACACACACTGACTCTCACTGGGGTACAGTTCAACAGGCACTGACTCTCACTGGGGTCTTGTTTCACACACACTGACTCTCACTGGGTTACAGTTCCACACACACTGATTCTCACTGGGGTAAGGGTTCCACACACACTGACTCTGACTGGGGTACAGTTCCACACACACTGACTGTCACTGGGTGACATTTCCACACACACTGACTCTCACTGGGGTACGGATTACACACACACTGACTCACTGGGTTACAGTTCCACACACACTGACTCTCACTGGGGTACAGTTCCACAGGCACTGACTCTCACTGGGGTACAGTTCCACACACACTGGCTCTCACTGGGGTACAGTTCCACACACACTGGCTCTCACTGGGGTACAGTTCAACACACACTGACTCTCACTGGGGTACAGTTCCACGCACACTGACTCTCACTGGGGTACAGTTCCACAGGCACTGAGTCTCACTGGGGTACAGTTCTACACACACTGACTCTCACTGGGGTGCAGTTCCACACACACTGATTCTCACTGGGGTAAGGGTTCCACACACACTGACTCTGACTGGGGTACAGTTCCACACACACTGACTCTCACTGGGGTACAGTTCCACACACACTGACTCTCACTGGGGTACAGTTCCACACACACTGACTCTCACTGGGGTACAGTTCCACACACACTGACTCTCACTGGGGTAAAGTTCCACACACACTGACTCTCACTGGGGTAAAGTTCCACACACACTGTCTCTCACTGGGGTACAGTTCCACACACACTGACTCTCACTGGGGTACAGTTCCACAGGCACTGACTCCCTCTGGGGTACAGTTCAACACACACTGATTCTCACTGGGGTACAGTTCAACAGGCACTGAGTCTCACTGGGGTACAGTTCCACAATCATTGACTCTCACTGGGGTACAGTTCAACAGGCACTGAGTCTCACTGGGGTACAGTTCCACAATCATTGACTCTCACTGGGGTACAGTTCAACAGGCACTGACTCTCACTGGGGTCTAGTTTCACACACACAGACTCTCTTTGGTGTACAGTTCAACACACACTGACTCTCACTGGGGTACAGTTCCACACACACTGACTCTCACTGGGGTACAGTTCCACACACACTGATTCTCACTGGGGTAAGGGTTCCACACACACTGACTCTGACTGGGGTACAGTTCCACACACACTGACTCTCACTGGGTTACTGTTCCACACACACTAACTCTCACTGGGGTAAAGTTCCACACACACTGTCTCTCGCTGGGGTACAGTTCCACACACACTGACTCTCACTGGGGTACAGTTCAACAGGCACTGACTCCCTCTGGGGTACAGTACAACACACACTGGCTCTCACTGGGGTACAGTTCAACACACACTGACTCTCACTGGGGTACAGTTCCACGCACACTGACTCTCACTGGGGTACAGTTCCACAGGCACTGAGTCTCACTGGGGTACAGTTCTACACACACTGACTCTCACTGGGGTGCAGTTCCACACACACTGATTCTCAATGGGGTAAGGGTTCCACACACACTGACTCTGACTGGGGTACAGTTCCACACACACTGACTCTCACTGGGGTAAAGTTCCACACACACTGTCTCTCACTGGGGTACAGTTCCACACACACTGACCCTCACTGGGGTACGGGTTACAGACACACTGACTCACTGGGGTAAAGTTCCACACACACTGACTCTCACTGGGGTAAAGTTCCACACACACTGTCTCTCACTGGGGTACAGTTCCACACACACTGACTCTCACTGGGGTACAGTTCCACAGGCACTGACTCCCTCTGGGGTACAGTTCAACACACACTGATTCTCACTGGGGTACAGTTCAACAGGCACTGAGTCTCACTGGGGTACAGTTCCACACTCACTGACTCTCACTGGGGTACAGTTCAACAGGCACTGAGTCTCACTGGGGTACAGTTCCACAATAATTGACTCTCACTGGGGTACAGTTCAACAGGCACTGAGTCTCACTGGGGTACAGTTCCACAATCATTGACTCTCACTGGGGTACAGTTCAACAGGCACTGACTCTCACTGGGGTCTAGTTTCACACACACAGACTCTCTTTGGTGTACAGTTCAACACACACTGACTCTCACTGGGGTACAGTTCCACACACACTGTCTCTCACTGGGGTACAGTTCCACACACACTGACTCTCACTGGGGTACAGTTCCACAGGCACTGACGCCCTCTGGGGTACAGTTCAACACACACTGATTCTCACTGGGGTACAGTTCAACAGGCACTGAGTCTCACTGGGGTACAGTTCCACACTCACTGACTCTCACTGGGGTACAGTTCAACAGGCACTGAGTCTCACTGGGGTACAGTTCCACAATAATTGACTCTCACTGGGGTACAGTTCAACAGGCACTGAGTCTCACTGGGGTACAGTTCCACAATCATTGACTCTCACTGGGGTACAGTTCAACAGGCACTGACTCTCACTGGGGTCTAGTTTCACACACACAGACTCTCTTTGGTGTACAGTTCAACACACACTGACTCTCACTGGGGTACAGTTCCACACACACTGACTCTCACTGGGGTGCAGTTCCACACACACTGATTCTCACTGGGGTAAGGGTTCCACACACACTGACTTTGACTGGGGTACAGTTCCACACACACTGACTCTCACTGGGGTACAGTTCCACACACACTGACTCTCACTGGGGTAAAGTTCCACACACACTGTCTCTCACTGGGGTACAGTTCCACACACACTGACTCTCACTGGGGTACGGGTTACACACACACTGACTCACTGGGGTAAAGTTCCACACACACTGACTCTCACTGGGGTAAAGTTCCACACACACTGTCTCTCACTGGGGTACAGTTCCACACACACTGACTCTCACTGGGGTACAGGTCCACAGGCACTGACTCCCTCTGGGGTACAGTTCAACACACACTGACTGTCACTGGGGTACAGTTCAACAGGCACTGAGTCTCACTGGGGTACAGTTCCACACTCACTGACTCTCACTGGGGTACAGTTCAACAGGCACTGAGTCTCACTGGGGTACAGTTCCACAATCATTGACTCTCACTGGGGTACAGTTCAACAGGCACTGACTCTCACTGGGGTCTAGTTTCACACACACAGACTCTCTTTGGTGTACAGTTCAACACACACTGACTCTCACTGGGGTACAGTTCCACACACACTGACTCTCACTGGGGTACAGTTCCACACACACTGATTCTCACTGGGGTAAGGGTTCCACACACACTGACTCTGACTGGGGTACAGTTCCACACACACTGACTCTCACTGGGTTACTGTTCCACACACACTAACTCTCACTGGGGTAAAGTTCCACACACACTGTCTCTCACTGGGGTACAGTTCCACACACACTGACTCTCACTGGGGTACAGTTCAACAGGCACTGACTCCCTCTGGGGTACAGTTCAACACACACTGACTCTCACTGGGGTACAGTTCAACAGGCACTGCGTCTCACTGGGGTCTAGTTTCACACACACTGACTCTCACTGGGGTACAGTTCCACACGCACTGACTCCCTCTGGGGTACAGTTCAACACACACTGACTCTCACTGGGGTACAGTTCAACAGGCACTGAGTCTCACTGGGGTACAGTTCCACACTCACTGACTCTCACTGGGGTACAGTTCAACAGGCACTGAGTCTCACTGGGGTACAGTTCCACAATCATTGACTCTCACTGGGGTACAGTTCAACAGGCACTGAGTCTCACTGGGGTACAGTTCCACAATCATTGACTCTCACTGGGGTACAGTTCAACAGGCACTGACTCTCACTGGGGTCTAGTTTCACACACACAGACTCTCTTTGGTGTACAGTTCAACACACACTGACTCTCACTGGGGTACAGTTCCACACACACTGACTCTCACTGGGGTACAGTTCCACACACACTGATTCTCACTGGGGTAAGGGTTCCACACACACTGACTCTGACTGGGGTACAGTTCCACACACACTGACTCTCACTGGGGTACAGTTCCACACACACTGATTCTCACTGGGGTAAGGGTTCCACACACACTGACTCTGACTGGGGTACAGTTCTACACACACTGACTCTCACTGGGGTACAGTTCAACAGGCACTGACTCCCTCTGGGGTACAGTTCAACACACACTGACTCTCACTGGGGTACAGTTCAACAGGCACTGCGTCTCACTGGGGTCTAGTTTCACACACACTGACTCTCACTGGGGTACAGTTCAACAGGCACTGACTCTCACTGGGTTACAGTTCCACACACACTGATTCTCACTGGGGTAAGGGTTCCACACACACTGACTCTGACTGGGGTACAGTTCCACACACACTGACTGTCACTGGGTGACATTTCCACACACACTGACTCTCACTGGGGTACGGATTACACACACACTGACTCACTGGGTTACAGTTCCACACACACTGACTCTCACTGGGGTACAGTTCCACAGGCACTGACTCTCACTGGGGTACAGTTCCACACACACTGGCTCTCACTGGGGTACAGTTCCACACACACTGGCTCTCACTGGGGTACAGTTCAACACACACTGACTCTCACTGGGGTACAGTTCCACGCACACTGACTCTCACTGGGGTACAGTTCCACAGGCACTGAGTCTCACTGGGGTACAGTTCTACACACACTGACTCTCACTGGGGTGCAGTTCCACACACACTGATTCTCACTGGGGTAAGGGTTCCACACACACTGACTCTGACTGGGGTACAGTTCCACACACACTGACTCTCACTGGGGTACAGTTCCACACACACTGACTCTCACTGGGGTAAAGTTCCACACACACTGTCTCTCACTGGGGTACAGTTCCACACACACTGACTCTCACTGGGGTACGGGTTACACACACACTGACTCACTGGGGTAAAGTTCCACACACACTGACTCTCACTGGGGTAAAGTTCCACACACACTTTCACTCACTGGGGTACAGTTCCACACACACTGACTCTCACTGGGGTACAGTTCCACAGGCACTGACTCCCTCTGGGGTACAGTTCAACACACACTGATTCTCACTGGGGTACAGTTCAACAGGCACTGAGTCTCACTGGGGTACAGTTCCACACTCACTGACTCTCACTGGGGTACAGTTCAACAGGCACTGAGTCTCACTGGGGTACAGTTCCACAATCATTGACTCTCACTGGGGTACAGTTCAACAGGCACTGACTCTCACTGGGGTCTAGTTTCACACACACTGACTCTCACTGGGGTACAGTTCCACACACACTGACTCTCACTGGGGGACAGTTCCACACACACTGACTCTCACTGGGGTACAGTTCCACACACACTGATTCTCACTGGGGTAAGGGTTCCACACACACTGACTCTGACTGGGGTACAGTTCCACACACACTGACTCTCACTGGGTTACTGTTCCACACACACTAACTCTCACTGGGGTAAAGTTCCACACACACTGTCTCTCGCTGGGGTACAGTTCCACACACACTGACTCTCACTGGGGTACAGTTCAACAGGCACTGACTCCCTCTGGGGTACAGTACAACACACACTGGCTCTCACTGGGGTACAGTTCAACACACACTGACTCTCTCTGGGGTACAGTTCCACGCACACTGACTCTCACTGGGGTACAGTTCCACAGGCACTGAGTCTCACTGGGGTACAGTTCTACACACACTGACTCTCACTGGGGTGCAGTTCCACACACACTGATTCTCACTGGGGTAAGGGTTCCACACACACTGACTCTGACTGGGGTACAGTTCCACACACACTGACTCTCACTGGGGTACAGTTCCACACACACTGTCTCTCACTGGGGTACAGTTCCACACACACTGACTCTCACTGGGGTACAGTTCCACACACACTGACTCTCACTGGGGTAAAGTTCCACACACACTGTCTCTCACTGGGGTACAGTTCCACACACACTGACTCTCACTGGGGTACAGTTCCACACACACTGACTCTCACTGGGGTACGGGTTACACACACACTGACTCACTGGGGTAAAGTTCCACACACACTGACTCTCACTGGGGTAAAGTTCCACACACACTGTCTCTCACTGGGGTACAGTTCCACACACACTGACTCACTGGGGTACAGTTCCACAGGCACTGACTCCCTCTGGGGTACAGTTCAACACACACTGATTCTCACTGGGGTACAGTTCAACAGGCACTGAGTCTCACTGGGGTACAGTTCCACACTCACTGACTCTCACTGGGGTACAGTTCAACAGGCACTGAGTCTCACTGGGGTACAGTTCCACAATCATTGACTCTCACTGGGGTACAGTTCAACAGGCACTGAGTCTCACTCGGGTACAGTTCCACAATCATTGACTCTCACTGGGGTACAGTTCAACAGGCACTGACTCTCACTGGGGTCTAGTTTCACACACACAGACTCTCTTTGGTGTACAGTTCAACACACACTGACTCTCACTGGGGTACAGTTCTACACACACTGACTCTCACTGGGGTGCAGTTCCACACACACTGATTCTCACTGGGGTAAGGGTTCCACACACACTGACTCTGACTGGGGTACAGTTCCACACACACTGACTCTCACTGGGGTACAGTTCCACACACACTGACTCTCACTGGGGTAAATTTCCACACACACTGTCTCTCACTGGGGTACAGTTCCACACACACTGACTCTCACTGGGGTACGGGTTACACACACACTGACTCACTGGGGTAAAGTTCCACACACACTGACTCTCACTGGGGTAAAGTTCCACACACACTGTCTCTCACTGGGGTACAGTTCCACACACACTGACTCTCACTGGGGTACAGTTCCACAGGCACTGACTCCCTCTGGGGTACAGTTCAACACACACTGACTCTCACTGGGGTACAGTTCAACAGGCACTGAGTCTCACTGGGGTACAGTTCCACACTCACTGACTCTCACTGGGGTACAGTTCAACAGGCACTGAGTCTCACTGGGGTACAGTTCCACAATCATTGACTCTCACTGGGGTACAGTTCAACAGGCACTGAGTCTCACTGGGGTGCAGTTCCACAATCACTGACTCTCACTGGGGTACAGTTCCACACACACTGACTCTCACTGGGGTGCAGTTCCAAACACACTGATTCTCACTGGGGTAAGGGTTCCACACACACTGACTTTGACTGGGGTACAGTTCCACACACACTGACTCTCACTGGGGTACAGTTCCACACACACTGACTCTCACTGGGGTAAAGTTCCACACACACTGTCTCTCACTGGGGTACAGTTCCACACACACTGACTCTCACTGGGGTACAGTTCAACAGGCACTGACTCCCTCTGGGGTACAGTTCAACACACACTGACTCTCACTGGGGTACAGTTCAACAGGCACTGCGTCTCACTGGGGTCTAGTTTCACACACACTGACTCTCACTGGGGTACAGTTCAACAGGCACTGACTCTCACTGGGGTCTAGTTTCAGACACACTGACTCTCACTGGGTTACAGTTCCACACACACTGATTCTCACTGGGGTAGGGGTTCCACACACACTGACTCTGACTGGGGTACAGTTCCACACACACTGACTGTCACTGGGTTACATTTCCACACACACTGACTCTCACTGGGGTACGGATTACACACACACTGACTCACTGGGTTACAGTTCCACACACACTGACTCTCACTGGGGTACAGTTCCACAGGCACTGACTCTCACTGGGGTACAGTTCCACACACACTGGCTCTCACTGGGGTACAGTTCCACACGCACTGGCTCTCACTGGGGTACAGTTCAACACACACTGACTCTCACTGGGATACAGTTCCACGCACACTGACTCTCACTGGGGTACAGTTCCACACTCACTGACTCTCACTGGGGTACAGTTCAACACACACTGACTCTCACTGGGGTACAGTTCCACGCACACTGACTCTCACTGGGGTACAGTTCCACACTCACTGACTCTCACTGGGGTACAGTTCAACACACACTGACTCTCACTGGGGTACAGTTCCACGCACACTGACTCTCACTGGGGTACAGTTCCACACTCACTGACTCTCACTGGGGTACAGTTCTACACACACTGACTCTCACTGGGGTACAGTTCAACACACACTGACTCTCACTGGGGTACAGTTCCACGCACACTGACTCTCACTGGGGTACAGTTCCACACTCACTGACTCTCACTGGGGTACAGTTCTACACACACTGACTCTCACTGGGGTGCAGTTCCACACACACTGATTCTCACTGGGGTAAGGGTTCCACACACACTGACTCTTACTGGGGTACAGTTCCACACACACTGACTCTCACTGGGGTACAGTTCCACACACACTGACTCTCACTGGGGTAAAGTTCCACACACACTGTCTCTCACTGGGGTACAGTTCCACACACACTGACTCTCACTGGGGTACGGGTTACACACACACTGACTCACTGGGGTAAAGTTCCACACACACTGACTCTCACTGGGGTAAAGTTCCACACACACTGTCTCTCAGTGGGGTACAGTTCCACACACACTGACTCTCACTGGGGTACGGGTTACACACACACTGACTCACTGGGGTAAAGTTCCACACACACTGACTCTCACTGGGGTAAAGTTCCACACACACTGTCTCTCACTGGGGTACAGTTCCACACACACTGACTCACTGGGGTAAAGTTCCACACACACTGACTCTCACTGGGGTAAAGTTCCACACACACTGTCTCTCACTGGGGTACAGTTCCACACACACTGACTCTCACTGGGGTACAGTTCCACAGGCACTGACTCCCTCTGGGGTACAGTTCAACACACACTGACTCTCACTGGGGTACAGTTCAACAGGCACTGAGTCTCACTGGGGTACAGTTCCACACTCACTGACTCTCACTGGGGTACAGTTCAACAGGCACTGAGTCTCACTGGGGTACAGTTCCACAATCATTGACTCTCACTGGGGTACAGTTCAACAGGCACTGAGTCTCACTGGGGTGCAGTTCCACAATCATTGACTCTCACTGGGGTACAGTTCAACAGGCACTGACTCTCACTGGGGTCTAGTTTCACACACACAGACTCTCTTTGGTGTACAGTTCAACACACACTGACTCTCACTGGGGTACAGTTCCACACACACTGACTCTCACTGGGGTGCAGTTCCAAACACACTGATTCTCACTGGGGTAAGGGTTCCACACACACTGACTTTGACTGGGGTACAGTTCCACACACACTGACTCTCACTGGGGTACAGTTCCACACACACTGACTCTCACTGGGATAAAGTTCCACACACACTGTCTCTCACTGGGGTACAGTTCCACACACACTGACTCTCACTGGGGTACAGTTCAACAGGCACTGACTCCCTCTGGGGTACAGTTCAACACACACTGACTCTCACTGGGGTACAGTTCAACAGGCACTGCGTCTCACTGGGGTCTAGTTTCACACACACTGACTCTCACTGAGGTACAGTTCAACAGGCACTGACTCTCACTGGGGTCTAGTTTCAGACACACTGACTCTCACTGGGTTACAGTTCCACACACACTGATTCTCACTGGGGTAGGGGTTCCACACACACTGACTCTGACTGGGGTACAGTTCCACACACACTGACTGTCACTGGGTTACATTTCCACACACACTGACTCTCACTGGGGTACGGATTACACACACACTGACTCACTGGGTTACAGTTCCACACACACTGACTCTCACTGGGGTACAGTTCCACAGGCACTGACTCTCACTGGGGTACAGTTCCACACACACTGGCTCTCACTGGGGTACAGTTCCACACACACTGGCTCTCACTGGGGTACAGTTCAACACACACTGACTCTCACTGGGGTACAGTTCCACGCACACTGACTCTCACTGGGGTACAGTTCCACACTCACTGACTCTCACTGGGGTACAGTTCTACACACACTGACTCTCACTGGGGTGCAGTTCCACACACACTGATTCTCACTGGGGTAAGGGTTCCACACACACTGACTCTTACTGGGGTACAGTTCCACACACACTGACTCTCACTGGGGTACAGTTCCACACACACTGACTTTCACTGGGGTAAAGTTCCACACACACTGTCTCTCACTGGGGTACAGTTCCACACACACTGACTCTCACTGGGGTACAGTTCAACAGGCACTGAGTCTCACTGGGGTACAGTTCCACAATCATTGACTCTCACTGGGGTACAGTTCAACAGGCACTGAGTCTCACTGGGGTACAGTTCCACAATCATTGACTCTCACTGGGGTACAGTTCAACAGGCACTGACTCTCACTGGGGTCTAGTTTCACACACACAGACTCTCTTTGGTGTACAGTTCAACACACACTGACTCTCACTGGGGTACAGTTCCACACACACTGACTCTCACTGGGGTACAGTTCCACACACACTGATTCTCACTGGGGTAAGGGTTCCACACACACTGACTCTGACTGGGGTACAGTTCCACACACACTGACTCTCACTGGGTTACTGTTCCACACACACTAACTCTCACTGGGGTAAAGTTCCACACACACTGTCTCTCACTGGGGTACAGTTCCACACACACTGACTCTCACTGGGGTACAGTTCAACAGGCACTGACTCCCTCTGGGGTACAGTTCAACACACACTGACTCTCACTGGGGTACACTTCAACAGGCACTGCGTCTCACTGGGGTCTAGTTTCACACACACTGACTCTCACTGGGGTACAGTTCAAAAGGCACTGACTCTCACTGGGGTCTAGTTTCACACACACTGACTCTCACTGGGTTACAGTTCCACACACACTGATTCTCACTGGGGTAAGGGTTCCACACACACTGACTCTGACTGGGGTACAGTTCCACACACACTGACTGTCACTGGGTTACATTTCCACACACACTGACTCTCACTGGGGTACGGATTACACACACACTGACTCACTGGGTTACAGTTCCACACACACTGACTCTCACTGGGGTAATGTTCCACACACACTGTCTCTCACTGGGGTACAGTTCAACAGGCACTGACTCCCTCTGGGGTACAGTTCAACACACACTGACTCTCACTGGGGTACAGTTCAACAGGCACTGCGTCTCAATGGGGTACAGTCCCACAGGCACTGACTCTCACTGGGGTACAGTTCCACACACACTGACTCTCACTGGGGTACAGTTCCACACACACTGACTCTCACTGGGGTATAGTTCCACACACACTGACTCTCACTGGGGTACGTGTTACACACACACTGACTGTCACTGGGGTCCAGTTCCACACACACTGTCTCTCACTGGGGTACAGTTCCACACACACTGACTCTCACTGGGGTACAGTTCAACAGGCACTGAGTCTCACTGGGGTACAGTTCCACACGCACTGACTCTCACTGGGGTACAGTTCAACAGGCACTGACTCTCACAGGGGTCTAGTTCCACACACACAGACTCTCACTGGGTACAGTTCCACAGGCACTGACTCTCACTGGGGTACAGTTCCACACACACTGACTCTCACTGGGGTACAGTTGCACAGGCACTGACTCTCACTGGGGTACAGTTCCACAGGCGAAAAGTCTCACTGGGGTACAGTTCCACAGGCACTGACTCTCACTGGGGTACAGTTCCACACACACTGACTCTCACTGGGGTACAGTTCCACACACACTGACTCTCACTGGGGTGCAGTTCCACACACACTGACTCTCACTGGGGTACAGTTCCACACACACTGACTCTCACTGGGGTACAATTCCACACACACTGACTCTCACTGGGGTACAGTTCCACACACACTGACTCTCACTGGGGTACAGTTCCACACGCACTGACTCTCACTGGGGTACAGTTCCACACCCACTGACTCTCACTGGGGTACAGTTCCACACACTCTGACTCTCACTGGGATAAAGTTCCACACGCACTGACTCTCACTGGGATACAGTTCCACACACACTGACTCTCACTGGGGTACAGTTCCACAGGCACTGACTCTCACTGGGGTACAGTTCCACAGGCAGTGACTCTCACTGGGGTACAGTTCAACACACACTGACTCTCACTGAGGTGCAGTTCAACACACACTGACTCTCACTGGGGTACAGTTCCACAGGCACTGAGTCTCACTGGGGTACAGTTCCACACACACTGACTCTCACTGGGGTACAGTTAAACAGGCACTGAGTCTCACTGGGGTGCAGTTCCACACACACTGACTCTCACTGGGGTACAGTTCCACAGGCACTGACTCTCACTGGGGTACAGGTCAACACACACTGACTCTCACTGGGGTGCAGTTCCACACACACTGGCTCTCACTGGGGTACAGTTCCACACACACTGACTCTCACTGGGGTACAGTTCCACAGGCACTGACTCTCACTGGGGTACAGTTCAGCACACACTGACTCTCACTGGGGTACAGTTCCACACACACTGTCTCTCACTGGGGTACAGTTCAACACACACTGACTCTCACTGGGGTACAGTTCCACAGGCACTGACTCTCACTGGGGTACAGTTCCACACACACTGACTCTCACTGGGGTACAGTTCCACAGGCACTGAGTCTCACTGGGGTACAGTTCAACAGGCACTGAGTCTCACTGGGGTACAGTTCCACAGGCACTGACTCTCACTGGGGTACAGTTCAACAGGCACGGAGTCTCACTGGGGTACAGTTCAACAGGCACTGAGTCTCACTGGGGTACAGTTCCACAGGCACTGACTCTCACTGGGGTACAGTTCCACACACACTGACTCTCACTGGGATACAGTTCCACACACACTGACTCTCACTGGGGTACAGTTCCACACGCACTGACTCTCACTGGGGTAAAGTTCCACACCCACTGACTCTCACTGGGGTACAGTTCCACACACTCTGACTCTCACTGGGATAAAGTTCCACACACACTGACTCTCACTGGGATACAGTTCCACACACACTGACTCTCACTGGGGTACAGTTCCACACACACTGACTCTCACTGGGGTAAAGTTCCACACACACTGTCTCTCACTGGGGGACAGTTCCACACACACTGACTCTCACTGGGGTACAGTTCCACTGGCACTGACTCCCTCTGGGGTACAGTTCAACACGCACTGACTCTCACTGGGGTACAGTTCCACAGGCACTGACTCTCACTGGGGTACAGTTCAGCACACACTGACTCTCACTGGGGTGCAGTTCCACACACACTGGCTCTCACTGGGGTACAGTTCAACACACACTGACTCTCACTGGGGTACAGTTCCACAGGCACTGACTCTCACTGGGGTACAGTTCCACACGCACTGACTCTCACTGGGGTACAGTTCCACAGGCACTGAGTCTCACTGGGGTACAGTTCAACAGGCACTGAGACTCACTGGGGTACAGTTCCACAGGCACTGACTCTCACTGGGGTACCATTCAACAGGCACTGAGTCTCACTGGGGTACAGTTCAACAGGCACTGAGTCTCACTGGGGTACAGTTCCACAGGCACTGACTCTCACTGGGGTACAGTTCCACACACACTGACTCTCACTGGGGTACAGTTCCACACACACTGACTCTCACTGGGGTACAGTTCAACAGGCACTGAGTCTCACTGGGGTACAGTTCCACAGGCACTGACTCTCACTGGGGTACAGTTCCACACCCACTGACTCTCACTGGGGTACAGTTCCACACACTCTGACTCTCACTGGGATAAAGTTCCACACGCACTGACTCTCACTGGGATACAGTTCCACACACACTGACTCTCACTGGGGGACAGTTCCACACACACTGACTCTCACTGGGGTACAGTTCCACTGGCACTGACTCCCTCTGGGGTACAGTTCAACACGCACTGACTCTCACTGGGGTACAGTTCCACAGGCACTGACTCCCTCTGGGGTACAGTACAACACACACTGGCTCTCACTGGGGTACAGTTCAACACACACTGACTCTCACTGGGGTACAGTTCCACGCACACTGACTCTCACTGGGGTACAGTTCCACAGGCACTGAGTCTCACTGGGGTACAGTTCTACACACACTGACTCTCACTGGGGTGCAGTTTTTCACACACTGATTCTCACTGGGCTAAGGGTTCCACACACACTGACTCTGACTGGGGTACAGTTCCACACACACTGACTCTCACTGGGGTACAGTTCCACACACACTGACTCTCACTGGGGTAAAGTTCCACACACACTGTCTCTCACTGGGGTACAGTTCCACACACACTGACTCTCACTGGGGTATGGGTTACACACACACTGACTCACTGGGGTAAAGTTCCACACACACTGACTCTCACTGGGGTAAAGTTCCACACACACTGTCTCTCACTGGGGTACAGTTCCACACACACTGACTCACTGGGTACAGTTCCACAGGCACTGACTCCCTCTGGGGTACAGTTCAACACACACTGATTCTCACTGGGGTACAGTTCAACAGGCACTGAGTCTCACTGGGGTACAGTTCCACACTCACTGACTCTCACTGGGGTACAGTTCAACAGGCACTGAGTCTCACTGGGGTACAGTTCCACAATCATTGACTCTCACTGGGGTACAGTTCAACAGGCACTGAGTCTCACTGGGGTACAGTTCCACAATCATTGACTCTCACTGGGGTACAGTTCAACAGGCACTGACTCTCACTGGGGTCTAGTTTCACACACACAGACTCTCTTTGGTGTACAGTTCAACACACACTGACTCTCACTGGGGTACAGTTCCACACACACTGATTCTCACTGGGGTAAGGGTTCCACACACACTGACTCTGACTGGGGTACAGTTCCACACACACTGACTCTCACTGGGGTACAGTTCCACACACACTGACTCTCACTGGGGGACAGTTCCACACACACTGACTCTCACTGGGGTACAGTTCCACTGGCACTGACTCTCACTGGGGTACGGGTTACACACACACTGACTCACTGGGGTAAAGTTCCACACACACTGACTCTCACTGGGGTAAAGTTCCACACACACTGTCTCTCACTGGGGTACAGTTCAACACACACTGACTCTCACTGGGGTACAGTTCAACAGGCACTGAGTCTCACTGGGGTACAGTTCCACACTCACTGACTCTCACTGGGGTACAGTTCAACAGGCACTGAGTCTCACTGGGGTACAGTTCCACAATCATTGACTCTCACTGGGGTACAGTTCAACAGGCACTGAGTCTCACTGGGGTACAGTTCCACAATCATTGACTCTCACTGGGGTACAGTTCAACAGGCACTGACTCTCACTGGGGTCTAGTTTCACACACACAGACTCTCTTTGGTGTACAGTTCAACACACACTGACTCTCACTGGGGTACAGTTCCACACACACTGACTCTCACTGGGGTGCAGTTCCAAACACACTGATTCTCACTGGGGTAAGGGTTCCACACACACTGTCTTTGACTGGGGTACAGTTCCACACACACTGACTCTCACTGGGGTACAGTTCCACACACACTGACTCTCACTGGGGTAAAGTTCCACACAGACTGTCTCTCACTGGGGTACAGTTCCACACACACTGACTCTCACTGGGGTACAGTTCAACAGGCACTGACTCCCTCTGGGGTACAGTTCAACACACACTGACTCTCACTGGGGTACAGTTCAACAGGCACTGCGTCTCACTGGGGTCTAGTTTCACACACACTGACTCTCACTGGGGTACAGTTCAACAGGCACTGACTCTCACTGGGGTCTAGTTTCAGACACACTGACTCTCACTGGGTTACAGTTCCACACACACTGATTCTCACTGGGGTAGGGGTTCCACACACACTGACTCTGACTGGGGTACAGTTCCACACACACTGACTGTCACTGGGTTACATTTCCACACACACTGACTCTCACTGGGGTACGGATTACACACACACTGACTCACTGGGTTACAGTTCCACACACACTGACTCTCACTGGGGTACAGTTCCACAGGCACTGACTCTCACTGGGGTACAGTTCCACACACACTGGCTCTCACTGGGGTACAGTTCCACACACACTGACTCTCACTGGGGTACAGTTCAACACACACTCACTCTCACTGGGGTACAGTTCCACGCACACTGACTCTCACTGGGGTACAGTTCCACACTCACTGACTCTCACTGGGGTACAGTTCTACACACACTGACTCTCACTGGGGTGCAGTTCCACACACACTGATTCTCACTGGGGTAAGGGTTCCACACACACTGACTCTTACTGGGGTACAGTTCCACACACACTGACTCTCACTGGGGTACAGTTCCACACACACTGACTCTCACTGGGGTAAAGTTCCACACACACTGTCTCTCACTGGGGTACAGTTCCACACACACTGACTCTCACTGGGGTACGGGTTACACACACACTGACTCACTGGGGTAAAGTTCCACACACACTGACTCTCACTGGGGTAAAGTTCCACACACACTGTCTCTCACTGGGGTACAGTTCCACACACACTGACTCTCACTGGGGTACAGTTCCACAGGCACTGACTCCCTTGGGGTACAGTTCAACACACACTGATTCTCACTGGGGTACAGTTCAACAGGCACTGAGTCTCACTGGGGTACAGTTCCACACTCACTGACTCTCACTGGGGTACAGTTCAACAGGCACTGAGTCTCACTGGGGTACAGTTCCACAATCATTGACTCTCACTGGGGTACAGTTCAACAGGCACTGAGTCTCACTGGGGTACAGTTCCACAATCATTGACTCTCACTGGGGTACAGTTCAACAGGCACTGACTCTCACTGGGGTCTAGTTTCACACACACAGACTCTCTTTGGTGTACAGTTCAACACACACTGACTCTCACTGGGGTACAGTTCCACACACACTGACTCTCACTGGGGTACAGTTCCACACACACTGATTCTCACTGGGGTAAGGGTTCCACACACACTGACTCTGACTGGGGTACAGTTCCACACACACTGACTCTCACTGGGTTACTGTTCCACACACACTAACTCTCACTGGGGTAAAGTTCCACACACACTGACTCTCACTGGGGTACACTTCAACAGGCACTGCGTCTCACTGGGGTCTAGTTTCACACACACTGACTCTCACTGGGGTACAGTTCAACAGGCACTGACTCTCACTGGGGTCTAGTTTCACACACACTGAATCTCACTGGGTTACAGTTCCACACACACTGATTCTCACTGGGGTAAGGGTTCCACACACACTGACTCTGACTGGGGTACAGTTCCACACACACTGACTGTCACTGGGTTACATTTCCACACACACTGACTCTCACTGGGGTACGGATTACACACACACTGACTCACTGGGTTACAGTTCCACACACACTGACTCTCACTGGGGTAATGTTCCACACACACTGTCTCTCACTGGGGTACAGTTCAACAGGCACTGACTCCCTCTGGGGTACAGTTCAACACACACTGACTCTCACTGGGGTACAGTTCGACAGGCACTGCGTCTCAATGGGGTAAGGGTTCCACACACACTGACTCTTACTGGGGTACAGTTCCACACACACTGACTCTCACTGGGGTACAGTTCCACACACACTGACTCTCACTGGGGTAAAGTTCCACACACACTGTCTCTCACTGGGGTACAGTTCCACACACACTGACTCTCGCTGGGGTACGGGTTACACACACACTGACTCACTGGGGTAAAGTTCCACACACACTGACTCTCACTGGGGTAAAGTTCCACACACACTGTCTCTCACTGGGGTACAGTTCCACACACACTGACTCTCACTGGGGTACAGTTCCACAGGCACTGACTCCCTCTGGGGTACAGTTCAACACACACTGATTCTCACTGGGGTACAGTTCAACAGGCACTGAGTCTCACTGGGGTACAGTTCCACACTCACTGACTCTCACTGGGGTACAGTTCAACAGGCACTGAGTCTCACTGGGGTACAGTTCCACAATCATTGACTCTCACTGGGGTACAGTTCAACAGGCACTGAGTCTCACTGGGGTACAGTTCCACAATCATTGACTCTCACTGGGGTACAGTTCAACAGGCACTGACTCTCACTGGGGTCTAGTTTCACACACACAGACTCTCTTTGGTGTACAGTTCAACACACACTGACTCTCACTGGGGTACAGTTCCACACACACTGACTCTCACTGGGGTACAGTTCCACACACACTGATTCTCACTGGGGTAAGGGTTCCACATACACTGACTCTGACTGGGGTACAGTTCCACACACACTGACTCTCACTGGGTTACTGTTCCACACACACTAACTCTCACTGGGGTAAAGTTCCAAACACACTGACTCTCACTGGGGTACTGTTCAACAGGCACTGACTCCCTCTGGGGTACAGTTCAACACACACTGACTCTCACTGGGGTACACTTCAACAGGCACTGCGTCTCACTGGGGTCTAGTTTCACACACACTGACTCTCACTGGGGTACAGTTCAACAGGCACTGACTCTCACTGGGGTCTAGTTTCACACACACTGAATCTCACTGGGTTACAGTTCCACACACACTGATTCTCACTGGGGTAAGGGTTCCACACACACTGACTCTGACTGGGGTACAGTTCCACACACACTGACTGTCACTGGGTTACATTTCCACACACACTGACTCTCACTGGGGTACGGATTACACACACACTGACTCACTGGGTTACAGTTCCACACACACTGACTCTCACTGGGGTAATGTTCCACACACACTGTCTCTCACTGGGGTACAGTTCAACAGGCACTGACTCCCTCTGGGGTACAGTTCAACACACACTGACTCTCAATGGGGTACAGTTCAACAGGCACTGCGTCTCAATGGGGTACAGTCCCACAGGCACTGACTCTCACTGGGGTACAGTTCCACACACACTGACTCTCACTGGGGTACAGTTCCACACACACTGACTCTCACTGGGGTATAGTTCCACACACACTGACTCTCACTGGGGTACGTGTTACACACACACTGACTGTCACTGGGGTCCAGTTCCACACACACTGTCTCTCACTGGGGTACAGTTCCACACACACTGACTCTCACTGGGGTACAGTTCAACAGGCACTGAGTCTCACTGGGGTACAGTTCCACACGCACTGACTCTCACTGGGGTACAGTTCAACAGGCACTGACTCTCACAGGGGTCTAGTTCCACACACACAGACTCTCACTGGGTACAGTTCCACAGGCACTGACTCTCACTGGGGTACAGTTCCACACACACTGACTCTCACTGGGGTACAGTTGCACAGGCACTGACTCTCACTGGGGTACAGTTCCACAGGCAAAAAGTCTCACTGGGGTACAGTTCCACAGGCACTGACTCTCACTGGGGTACAGTTCCACACACACTGACTCTCACTGGGGTACAGTTCCACACACACTGACTCTCACTGGGGTGCAGTTCCACACACACTGACTCTCACTGGGGTACAGTTCCACACACACTGACTCTCACTGGGGTACAATTCCACACACACTGACTCTCACTGGGGTACAGTTCCACACACACTGACTCTCACTGGGGTACAGTTCCACACGCACTGACTCTCACTGGGGTACAGTTCCACACCCACTGACTCTCACTGGGGTACAGTTCCACACACTCTGACTCTCACTGGGATAAAGTTCCACACGCACTGACTCTCACTGGGATACAGTTCCACACACACTGACTCTCACTGGGGTACAGTTCCACAGGCACTGACTCTCACTGGGGTACAGTTCCACAGGCAGTGACTCTCAGTGGGGTACAGTTCAACACACACTGACTCTCACTGAGGTGCAGTTCAACACACACTGACTCTCACTGGGGTACAGTTCCACAGGCACTGAGTCTCACTGGGGTGCAGTTCCACACACACTGACTCTCACTGGGGTACAGTTCCACAGGCACTGACTCTCACTGGGGTACAGGTCAACACACACTGACTCTCACTGGGGTGCAGTTCCACACACACTGGCTCTCACTGGGGTACAGTTCCACACACACTGACTCTCACTGGGGTACAGTTCCACAGGCACTGACTCTCACTGGGGTACAGTTCAGCACACACTGACTCTCACTGGGGTACAGTTCCACACACACTGTCTCTCACTGGGGTACAGTTCAACACACACTGACTCTCACTGGGGTACAGTTCCACAGGCACTGACTCTCACTGGGGTACAGTTCCACACACACTGACTCTCACTGGGGTACAGTTCCACAGGCACTGAGTCTCACTGGGGTACAGTTCAACAGGCACTGAGTCTCACTGGGGTACAGTTCCACAGGCACTGACTCTCACTGGGGTACAGTTCAACAGGCACGGAGTCTCACTGGGGTACAGTTCAACAGGCACTGAGTCTCACTGGGGTACAGTTCCACAGGCACTGACTCTCACTGGGGTACAGTTCCACACACACTGACTCTCACTGGGATACAGTTCCACACACACTGACTCTCACTGGGGTACAGTTCCACACGCACTGACTCTCACTGGGGTAAAGTTCCACACCCACTGACTCTCACTGGGGTACAGTTCCACACACTCTGACTCTCACTGGGATAAAGTTCCACACGCACTGACTCTCACTGGGATACAGTTCCACACACACTGACTCTCACTGGGGTACAGTTCCACACACACTGACTCTCACTGGGGTAAAGTTCCACACACACTGTCTCTCACTGGGGGACAGTTCCACACACACTGACTCTCACTGGGGTACAGTTCCACTGGCACTGACTCCCTCTGGGGTACAGTTCAACACGCACTGACTCTCACTGGGGTACAGTTCCACAGGCACTGACTCTCACTGGGGTACAGTTCAGCACACACTGACTCTCACTGGGGTGCAGTTCCACACACACTGGCTCTCACTGGGGTACAGTTCAACACACACTGACTCTCACTGGGGTACAGTTCCACACGCACTGACTCTCACTGGGGTACAGTTCCACAGGCACTGAGTCTCACTGGGGTACAGTTCCACAGGCACTGAGTCTCACTGGGGTACAGTTCAACAGGCACTGAGTCTCACTGGGGTACAGTTCCACAGGCACTGACTCTCACTGGGGTACCATTCAACAGGCACTGAGTCTCACTGGGGTACAGTTCAACAGGCACTGAGTCTCACTGGGGTACAGTTCCACAGGCACTGACTCTCACTGGGGTACAGTTCCACACACACTGACTCTCACTGGGGTACAGTTCCACACACACTGACTCTCACTGGGGTACAGTTCCACACGCACTGACTCTCACTGGGGTACAGTTCCACACCCACTGACTCTCACTTGGGTAAAGTTCCACACACTCTGACTCTCACTGGGATAAAGTTCCACACCCACTGACACTCACTGGGATACAGTTCCACACACACTGACTCTCACTGGGGTACAGTTCCACAGGCACTGACTCTCACTGGGGTACAGTTCAACAGGCACGGAGTCTCACTGGGGTACAGTTCAACAGGCACTGAGTCTCACTGGGGTACAGTTCCACAGGCACTGACTCTCACTGGGGTACAGTTCCACACACACTGACTCTCACTGGGGTACAGTTCCACACACACTGACTCTCACTGGGGTACAGTTCCACACGCACTGACTCTCACTGGGGTAAAGTTCCACACCCACTGACTCTCACTGGGGTACAGTTCCACACACACTGACTCTCACTGGGGTACAGTTCCACACACTCTGACTCTCACTGGGATAAAGTTCCACACGCACTGACTCTCACTGGGATACAGTTTCACACACACTGACTGACACTGTGGTACAGTTCCACACACACTGACTCTCACTGGGGTAAAGTTCCACACACACTGTCTCTCACTGGGGGACAGTTCCACACACACTGACTCTCACTGGGGTACAGTTCCACTGGCACTGACTCCCTCTGGGGTACAGTTCAACACGCACTGACTCTCACTGGGGTACAGTTCCACAGGCACTGACTCTCACTGGGGTACAGTTCAGCAGACACTGACTCTCACTGGGGTGCAGTTCCACACACACTGGCTCTCACTGGGGTACAGTTCAACACACACTGACTCTCACTGGGGTACAGTTCCACAGGCACTGACTCTCACTGGGGTACAGTTCCACACGCACTGACTCTCACTGGGGTACAGTTCTACAGGCACTGAGTCTCACTGGGGTACAGTTCCACAGGCACTGACTCTCACTGGGGTACAGTTCAACAGGCACTGAGTCTCACTGGGGTACAGTTCCACAGGCACTGAGTCTCACTGGGGTACAGTTCAACAGGCACTGAGTCTCACTGGGGTAGAGTTCAACAGGCACTGAGTCTCACTGGGGTACAGTTCCACAGGCACTGACTCTCACTGGGGTACAGTTCCACACACACTGACTCTCACTGGGGTACAGTTCCACACACACTGACTCTCACTGGGGTACAGTTCAACAGGCACTGAGTCTCACTGGGGTACAGTTCCACAGGCACTGACTCTCACTGGGGTACAGTTCCACACCCACTGACTCTCACTGGGGTACAGTTCCACACACTCTGACTCTCACTGGGATAAAGTTCCACACGCACTGACTCTCACTGGGATACAGTTCCACACACACTGACTCTCACTGGGGTACAGTTCCACACACACTGACTCTCACTGGGGTAAAGTTCCACACACACTGTCTCTCACTGGGGGACAGTTCCACACACACTGACTCTCACTGGGGTACAGTTCCACTGGCACTGACTCCCTCTGGGGTACAGTTCAACACGCACTGACTCTCACTGGGGTACAGTTCCACAGGCACTGACTCTCACTGGGGTACAGTTCAGCACACACTGACTCTCACTGGGGTACAGTTCCACACACACTGGCTCTCACTGGGGTACAGTTCAACACACACTGACTCTCACTGGGGTACAGTTCCACAGGCACTGACTCTCACTGGGGTACAGTTCCACACACACTGACTCTCACTGGGGTACAGTTCCACAGGCACTGACTCTCACTGGGGTACAGTTCCACAGGCACTGAGTCTCACTGGGGTACAGTTCAACAGGCACTGAGTCTCACTGGGGTACAGTTCCACAGGCACTGACTCTCACTGGGGTACCATTCAACAGGCACTGACTCTCACTGGGGTACAGTTCCACAGGCACTGAGTCTCACTGGGGTACAGTTCTACAGGCACTGAGTCTCACTGGGGTACAGTTCCACAGGCACTGACTCTCACTGGGGTACCATTCAACAGGCACTGTGTCTCACTGGGGTACAGTTCCACAGGCACTGACTCTCACTGGGGTACAGTTCCACACACACTGACTCTCACTGGGGTACAGTTCCACACACACTGACTCTCACTGGGGTACAGTTCAACAGGCACTGAGTCTCACTGGGGTACAGTTCCACAGGCACTGACTCTCACTGGGGTACAGTTCCACACCCACTGACTCTCACTGGGGTACAGTTCCACACACTCTGACTCTCACTGGGATAAAGTTCCACACGCACTGACTCTCACTGGGATACAGTTCCACACACACTGACTCTCACTGGGGTACAATTCCACACACACTGACTCTCACTGGGGTAAAGTTCCACACACACTGTCTCTCACTGGGGGACAGTTCCACACACACTGACTCTCACTGGGGTACAGTTCCACTGGCACTGACTCCCTCTGGGGTACAGTTCAACACGCACTGACTCTCACTGGGGTACAGTTCCACAGGCACTGACTCTCACTGGGGTACAGTTCAGCACACACTGACTCTCACTGGGGTACAGTTCCACACACACTGGCTCTCACTGGGGTACAGTTCAACACACACTGACTCTCACTGGGGTACAGTTCCACAGGCACTGACTCTCACTGGGGTACAGTTCCACACACACTGACTCTCACTGGGGTACAGTTCCACAGGCACTGACTCTCACTGGGGTACAGTTCCACAGGCACTGAGTCTCACTGGGGTACAGTTCAACAGGCACTGAGTCTCACTGGGGTACAGTTCCACAGGCACTGACTCTCACTGGGGTACCATTCAACAGGCACTGACTCTCACTGGGGTACAGTTCCACAGGCACTGAGTCTCACTGGGGTACAGTTCTACAGGCACTGAGTCTCACTGGGGTACAGTTCCACAGGCACTGACTCTCACTGGGGTACCATTCAACAGGCACTGTGTCTCACTGGGGTACAGTTCCACAGGCACTGACTCTCACTGGGGTACAGTTCCACACACACTGACTCTCACTGGGGTACAGTTCCACACACACTGACTCTCACTGGGGTACAGTTCAACAGGCACTGAGTCTCACTGGGGTACAGTTCCACAGGCACTGACTCTCACTGGGGTACAGTTCCACACCCACTGACTCTCACTGGGGTACAGTTCCACACACTCTGACTCTCACTGGGATAAAGTTCCACACGCACTGACTCTCACTGGGATACAGTTCCACACACACTGACTCTCACTGGGGTACAGTTCCACACACACTGACTCTCACTGGGGTAAAGTTCCACACACACTGTCTCTCACTGGGGGACAGTTCCACACAAACTGACTCTCACTGGGGTACAGTTCCACTGGCACTGACTCCCTCTGGGGTACAGTTCAACACGCACTGACTCTCACTGGGGTACAGTTCCACAGGCACTGACTCTCACTGGGGTACAGTTCAGCACACACTGACTCTCACTGGGGTACAGTTCCACACACACTGGCTCTCACTGGGGTACAGTTCAACACACACTGACTCTCACTGGGGTACAGTTCCACAGGCACTGACTCTCACTGGGGTACAGTTCCACACACACTGACTCTCACTGGGGTACAGTTCCACAGGCACTGACTCTCACTGGGGTACAGTTCCACAGGCACTGAGTCTCACTGGGGTACAGTTCAACAGGCACTGAGTCTCACTGGGGTACAGTTCCACAGGCACTGACTCTCACTGGGGTACCATTCAACAGGCACTGAGTCTCACTGGGGTACAGTTCCACAGGCACTGACTCTCACTGGGGTACAGTTCCACACCCACTGACTCTCACTGGGGTACATTTCCACACACACTGACTCTCACTGGGGTACAGTTCCACACGCACTGACTCTCACTGGGGTACAGTTCCACACCCACTGACTCTCACTTGGGTAAAGTTCCACACACTCTGACTCTCACTGGGATAAAGTTCCACACCCACTGACTCTCACTGGGATACAGTTCCACACACACTGACTCTCACTGGGGTACAGTTCCACACACACTGACTCTCGCTGGGGTAAAGTTCCACACACACTGTCTCTCACTGGGGGACAGTTCCACACACACTGACTCTCACTGGGGTACAGTTCCACTCGCACTGACTCCCTCTGGGGTACAGTTCAACACACACTGACTCTCACTGGGGTACAGTTCAACAGGCACTGAGTCTCACTGGGGTACAGTTCCACACTCACTGACTCTCACTGGGGTACAGTTCCACAGGCACTGACTCTCACTGGGGTACAGTTCCACAATCATTGACTCTCACTGGGGTACAGTTCAACAGGCACTGACTCTCACTGGGGTCTAGTTTCACACACACAGACTCTCTTTGGTGTACAGTTCAACACACACTGACTCTCACTGGGGTACAGTTCAACAGGCACTGACTCTCACTGGGGTACAGTTCAACAAACACTGACTGTCACTGGGGTCTAGTTTCACACACACAGACTCTCTTTGGTGTACAGTTCAACACACACTGACTCTCACTGGGGTACAGTTCCACACACACTGATTCTCACTGGGGTAAGGGTTCCACACACACTGACTCTGACTGGGGTACAGTTCCACACACACTGACTCTCACTGGGTAACAGTTCCACACACACTGACTCTCACTGGCGTACAGTTCAACACACACTGACTCTCACTGGGGTACGGGTTACACACACACTGACTCACTGGGTTACTGTTTCACACACACTAACTCTCACTGGGGTAAAGTTCCACACACACTGTCTCTCACTGGGGTACAGTTCCACAGACACTGACTCTCACTGGGGTACAGTTCAACAGACACTGACTCTCACTGTGGTACAGTTCAACAGGCACTGCGTCTCACTGGGGTCTAGTTTCACACACACTGACTCTCACTGGGGTAAAGTTCAAAAGGCACTGACTCTCACTGGGGTCTAGTTTCACACACACTGACTCTCACTGGGTTACAGTTCCACACACACTGATTCTCACTGGGGTAAGGGTTCCACACACACTGACTCTGACTGGGGTACATTTCCACACACACTGACTCTCACTGGGGTACGGGTTACACACACACTGACTCACTGGGTTACAGTTCCACACACACTGACTCTCACTGGGGTAATGTTCCACACACACTGTCTCTCACTGGGGTACAGTTCAACAGGCACTGACTCCCTCTGGGGTACAGTTCAATACACACTGACTCTCACTGGGGTACAGTTCAACAGGCACTGCGTCTCACTGGGGTACAGTTCCACAGCCACTGACTCTCACTGGGGTACAGTTCCAGACACACTGACTCTCAGTGGGGTACAGTTCCACACACACTGACTCTCACTGGGGTATAGTTCCACACACACTGACTCTCACTGGGGTACAGTTCAACAGGCACTGAGTCTCACTGGGGTACAGTTCCACACGCACTGACTCTCACTGGGGTACAGTTCAACAGGCACTGACTCTCACAGGGGTACAGTTCCACACACACTGACTCTCACTGGGGTACAGTTCCACACACACTGACTCTCACTGGGGTATAGTTCCACACACACTGACTCTCACTGGGGTACAGTTCCACACACACTGACTCTCACTGGGGTACAGTTCAACAGGCACTGAGTCTCACTGGGGTACAGTTCCACAGGCACTGACTCTCACTGGGGTACAGTTCCACACCCACTGACTCTCACTGGGGTACAGTTCCACACACTCTGACTCTCACTGGGATAAAGTTCCACAAGCACTGACTCTCACTGGGATACAGTTCCACACACACTGACTCTCACTGGGGTACAGTTCCACACACACTGTCTCTCACTGGGGGACAGTTCCACACACACTGACTCTCACTGGGGTACAGTTCCACTGGCACTGACTCCCTCTGGGGTACAGTTCAACACGCACTGACTCTCACTGGGGTACAGTTCCACAGGCACTGACTCTCACTGGGGTACAGTTCAGCACACACTGACTCTCACTGGGGTACAGTTCCACACACACTGGCTCTCACTGGGGTACAGTTCAACACACACTGACTCTCACTGGGGTACAGTTCCACAGGCACTGACTCTCACTGGGGTACAGTTCCACACACACTGACTCTCACTGGGGTACAGTTCCACAGGCACTGACTCTCACTGGGGTACAGTTCCACAGGCACTGAGTCTCACTGGGGTACAGTTCAACAGGCACTGAGTCTCACTGGGGTACAGTTCCACAGGCACTGACTCTCACTGGGGTACCATTCAACAGGCACTGAGTCTCACTGGGGTACAGTTCAACAGGCACTGAGTCTCACTGGGGTACAGTTCCACAGGCACTGAGTCTCACTGGGGTACAGTTCCACACACACTGACTCTCACTGGGGTACAGTTCCACACACACTGACTCTCACTGGGGTACAGTTCCACACACACTGACTCTCGCTGGGGTAAAGTTCCACACACACTGTCTCTCACTGGGGGACAGTTCCACACACACTGACTCTCACTGGGGTACAGTTCCACTCGCACTGACTCCCTCTGGGGTACAGTTCAACACACACTGACTCTCACTGGGGTACAGTTCAACAGGCACTGCGTCTCACTGGGGTACAGTTCCACACTCACTGAGTCTCACTGGGGTACAGTTCCACAGGCACTGACTCTCACTGGGGTACAGTTCCACAATCATTGACTCTCACTGGGGTACAGTTCAACAGGCACTGACTCTCACTGGGGTCTAGTTTCACACACACAGACTCTCTTTGGTGTACAGTTCAACACACACTGACTCTCACTGGGGTACAGTTCCACACACACTGATTCTCACTGGGGTAAGGGTTCCACACACACTGACTCTGACTGGGGTACAGTTCCACACACACTGACTCTCACTGGGTAACAGTTCCACACACACTGACTCTCACTGGCGTACAGTTCCACACACACTGACTCTCACTGGGGTACGGGTTACACACACACTGACTCACTGGGTTACTGTTTCACACACACTAACTCTCACTGGGGTAAAGTTCCACACACACTGTCTCTCACTGGGGTACAGTTCCACAGACACTGACTCTCACTGGGGTACAGTTCAACAGACACTGACTCTCACTGTGGTACAGTTCAACAGGCACTGCGTCTCACTGGGGTCTAGTTTCACAGACACTGACTCTCACTGGGGTACAGTTCAAAAGGCACTGACTCTCACTGGGGTCTAGTTTCACACACACTGACTCTCACTGGGTTACAGTTCCACACACACTGATTCTCACTGGGGTAAGGGTTCCACACACACTGACTCTGACTGGGGTACATTTCCACACACACTGACTCTCACTGGGGTAATGTTCCACACACACTGTCTCTCACTGGGGTACAGTTCAACAGGCACTGACTCCCTCTGGGGTACAGTTCAATACACACTGACTCTCACTGGGGTACAGTTCAACAGGCACTGCGTCTCACTGGGGTACAGTTCCACAGCCACTGACTCTCACTGGGGTACAGTTCCACACACACTGACTCTCAGTGGGGTACAGTTCCACACACACTGACTCTCACTGGGGTATAGTTCCACACACACTGACTCTCACTGGGGTACAGTTCAACAGGCACTGAGTCTCACTGGGGTACAGTTCCACACGCACTGACTCTCACTGGGGTACAGTTCAACAGGCACTGACTCTCACAGGGGTACAGTTCCACACACACTGACTCTCACTGGGGTACAGTTCCACACACACTGACTCTCACTGGGGTACAGTTCCACACACACTGACTCTCACTGGGGTATAGTTCCACACACACTGACTCTCACTGGGGTACAGTTCAACAGGCACTGAGTCTCACTGGGGTACAGTTCCACACGCACTGACTCTCACTGGGGTACAGTTCAACAGGCACTGACTCTCACAGGGGTACAGTTCCACACACACTGACTCTCACTGGGGTAGAGTTCCACACACAGCGACTCTCACTGGGGTACAGTTCCACACACACTGACTCTCACTGGGATACAGTTCCACACACACTGACTCTCACTGGGGTGCAGTTCCACACACACTGACTCTCACTGGGGTACAGTTCCACACACACTGACTCTCACTGGGGTACAATTCCACACACACTGACTCTCACTGGGGTACAGTTCCACACACACTGACCCTCACTGGGGTGCAGTTCCACACACACTGACTCTCACTGGGGTACAGTTCAACAGGCACTGACTCTCACTGGGGTACAGTTCCACAGGCACTGACTCTCACTGGGGTACAGTTCCACACACACTGACTCTCACTGGGGTACAGTTCCACACACACTGACTCTCACTGGGGTACAGTTCCACACGCACTGACTCTCACTGGGGTACAGTTCCACACACACTGACTCTCACTGGGGTACAGTTCAACAGGCACTGAGTGTAACTGGGGTACAGTTCCACACTCACTGACTCTCACTGGGGTACAGTTCCACAGGCACTGACTCTCACTGGGGTACAGTTCCACAATCATTGACTCTCACTGGGGTACAGTTCAACAGGCACTGACTCTCACTGGGGTCTAGTTTCACACACACAGACTCTCTTTGGTGTACAGTTCAACACACACTGACTCTCACTGGGGGACAGTTCAACAGGCACTGCGTCTCACTGGGGTCCAGTTCCACACTCACTGACTCTCACTGGGGTACAGTTCAACAGTCACTGACTGTCACTGGGGTCTAGTTTCACACACACAGACTCTCTTTGGTGTACAGTTCAACACACACTGACTCTCACTGGGGTACAGTTCCACACACACTGATTCTCACTGGGGTAAGGGTTCCACACACACTGACTCTGACTGGGGTACAGTTCCACACACACTGACTCTCACTGGGGTACAGTTCCACACACACTGACTCTCACTGGGGTACAGTTCAACAGGCACTGAGTCTCACTGGGGTACAGTTCCACACTCACTGACTCTCACTGGGGTACAGTTCCACAGGCACTGACTCTCACTGGGGTACAGTTCCACAATCATTGACTCTCACTGGGGTACAGTTCAACAGGCACTGACTCTCACTGGGGTCTAGTTTCACACACACAGACTCTCTTTGGTGTACAGTTCAACACACACTGACTCTCACTGGGGGACAGTTCAACAGGCACTGCGTCTCACTGGGGTCCAGTTCCACACTCACTGACTCTCACTGGGGTACAGTTCAACAGTCACTGACTGTCACTGGGGTCTAGTTTCACACACACAGACTCTCTTTGGTGTACAGTTCAACACACACTGACTCTCACTGGGGTACAGTTCCACACACACTGATTCTCACTGGGGTAAGGGTTCCACACACACTGACTCTGACTGGGGTACAGTTCCACACACACTGACTCTCACTGGGTAACAGTTCCACACACAGACTCTCACTGGGGTACGGGTTACACACACACTGACTCACTGGGTTACTGTTTCACAGACACTAACTCTCACTGGGGTACAGTTCCACACGCACTGACTCTCACTGGGGTACAGTTCCACAGGCACTGAGTCTCACTGGGGTACAGTTCCACAGGCACTGAGTCTCACTGGGGTACAGTTCCACAGGCACTGACTCTCACTGGGGTACCATTCAACAGGCACTGAGTCTCACTGGGGTACAGTTCCACAGGCACTGACTCTCACTGGGGTACAGTTCCACACACACTGACTCTCACTGGGGTACAGTTCCACACACACTGACTCTCACTGGGGTACAGTTCAACAGGCACTGAGTCTCACTGGGGTACAGTTCCACAGGCACTGACTCTCACTGGGGTACAGTTCCACACCCACTGATTCTCACTGGGGTACAGTTCCACACACTCTGACTCTCACTGGGATAAAGTTCCACACGCACTGACTCTCACTGGGATACAGTTCCACACACACTGACTCTCACTGGGGTACAGTTCCACACACACTGACTCTCACTGGGGTAAAGTTCCACACACACTGTCTCTCACTGGGGGACAGTTCCACACACACTGACTCTCACTGGGGTACAGTTCCACTGGCACTGACTCCCTCTGGGGTACAGTTCAACACGCACTGACTCTCACTGGGGTACAGTTCCACAGGCACTGACTCTCACTGGGGTACAGTTCAGCACACACTGACTCTCACTGGGGTACAGTTCCACACACACTGGCTCTCACTGGGGTACAGTTCAACACACACTGACTCTCACTGGGGTACAGTTCCACAGGCACTGACTCTCACTGGGGTACAGTTCCACACACTGACTCTCACTGGGGTACAGTTCCACAGGCACTGACTCTCATTGGGGTAAAGTTCCACACACACTGTCTCTCACTGGGGGACAGTTCCACAGACACTGACCCTCACTGTGGTGCAGTTCCACACACACTGACTCTCACTGGGGTACAGTTCAACAGGCACTGACTCTCACTGGGGTACAGTTCCACAGGCACTGACTCTCACTGGGGTACAGTTCCACACACACTGACTCTCACTGGGGTACAGTTCAACAGGCACTGAGTCTCACTGGGGTACAGTTCCACACTCACTGACTCTCACTGGGGTACAGTTCCACAGGCACTGACTCTCACTGGGGTACAGTTCCACAATCATTGACTCTCACTGGGGTACAGTTCAACAGGCACTGACTCTCACTGGGGTCTAGTTTCACACACACAGACTCTCTTTGGTGTACAGTTCAACACACACTGACTCTCACTGGGGTATATTTCCACACACACTGATTCTCACTGGGGTAAGGGTTCCACACACACTGACTCTGACTGGGGTACAGTTCCACACACACTGACTCTCACTGGGTAACAGTTCCACACACAGACTCTCACTGGGGTACGGGTTACACACACACTGACTCACTGGGTTACTGTTTCACACACACTAACTCTCACTGGGGTAAAGTTCCACACACACTGTCTCTCACTGGGGTACAGTTCCACACACACTGACTCTCACTGGGGTACAGTTCCACACCCACTGACTCTCACTTGGGTAAAGTTCCACACACTCTGACTCTCACTGGGATCAAGTTCCACACCCACTGACTCTCACTGGGGTACAGTTCCACAGGCACTGACTCTCACTGGGGTACAGTTCAACAGGCACGGAGTCTCACTGGGGTACAGTTCAACAGGCACTGAGTCTCACTGGGGTACAGTTCCACAGGCACTGACTCTCACTGGGGTACAGTTCCACACACACTGACTCTCACTGGGGTACAGTTCCACACACACTGACTCTCACTGGGGTACAGTTCCACACGCACTGACTCTCACTGGGGTACAGTTCCACACCCACTGACTCTCACTGGGGTACAGTTCCACACACTCTGACTCTCACTAGGATAAAGTTCCACACGCACTGACTCTCACTGGGATACAGTTCCACACACACTGACTCTCACTGGGGTACAGTTCCACACACACTGACTCTCACTGGGGTAAAGTTCCACACACACTGTCTCTCACTGGGGGACAGTTCCACACACACTGACTCTCACTGGGGTACAGTTCCACTGGCACTGACTCCCTCTGGGGTACAGTTCAACACGCACTGACTCTCACTGGGGTACAGTTCAACAGGCACTGACTCTCACTGGGGTACAGTTCAGCAGACACTGACTCTCACTGGGGTGCAGTTCCACACACACTGGCTCTCACTGGGGTACAGTTCCACACGCACTGACTCTCACTGGGGTAAAGTTCCACCCCCACTGACTCTCACTGGGGTACAGTTCCACACACTCTGACTCTCACTGGGATAAAGTTCCACACGCACTGACTCTCACTGGGATACAGTTCCACACACACTGACTCTCACTGGGGTACAGTTCAGCAGACACTGACTCTCACTGGGGTACCATTCAACAGGCACTGAGTCTCACTGGGGTACAGTTCCACAGGCACTGACTCTCACTGGGGTCCAGTTCCACACACACTGACTCTCACTGGGGTACAGTTCCACACACACTGACTCTCACTGGGGTACAGTTCAACAGGCACTGAGTCTCACTGGGGTACAGTTCCACAGGCACTGACTCTCACTGGGGTACAGTTCCACACCCACTGACTCTCACTGGGGTACAGTTCCACACACTCTGACTCTCACTGGGATAAAGTTCCACACGCACTGACTCTCACTGGGATACAGTTCCACACACACTGACTCTCACTGGGGTACAGTTCCACACACACTGACTCTCACTGGGGTAAAGTTCCACACACACTGTCTCTCACTGGGGGACAGTTCCACACACACTGACTCTCACTGGGGTACAGTTCCACTGGCACTGACTCCCTCTGGGGTACCGTTCAACACGCACTGACTCTCACTGGGGTACAGTTCCACAGGCACTGACTCTCACTGGGGTACAGTTCAGCACACACTGACTCTCACTGGGGTACAGTTCCACACACACTGGCTCTCACTGGGGTACAGTTCAACACACACTGACTCTCACTGGGGTACAGTTCCACAGGCACTGACTCTCACTGGGGTACAGTTCCACACACTGACTCTCACTGGGGTACAGTTCCACAGGCACTGACTCTCACTGGGGTACAGTTCCACAGGCACTGAGTCTCACTGGGGTACAGTTCCACACACACTGACCCTCACTGGGGTGCAGTTCCACACACACTGACTCTCACTGGGGTACAGTTCAACAGGCACTGACTCTCATTGGGGTAAAGTTCCACACACACTGTCTCTCACTGGGGGACAGTTCCACAGACACTGACCCTCACTGGGGTGCAGTTCCACACACACTGACTCTCACTGGGGTACAGTTCAACAGGCACTGACTCTCACTGGGGTACAGTTCCACAGGCACTGACTCTCACTGGGGTACAGTTCCACACACACTGACTCTCACTGGGGTACAGTTCAACAGGCACTGAGTCTCACTGGGGTACAGTTCCACACTCACTGACTCTCACTGGGGTACAGTTCCACAGGCACTGACTCTCACTGGGGTACAGTTCCACAATCATTGACTCTCACTGGGGTACAGTTCAACAGGCACTGACTCTCACTGGGGTCTAGTTTCACACACACAGACTCTCTTTGGTGTACAGTTCAACACACACTGACTCTCACTGGGGTATATTTCCACACACACTGATTCTCACTGGGGTAAGGGTTCCACACACACTGACTCTGACTGGGGTACAGTTCCACACACACTGACTCTCACTGGGTAACAGTTCCACACACAGACTCTCACTGGGGTACGGGTTACACACACACTGACTCACTGGGTTACTGTTTCACAAACACTAACTCTCACTGGGGTAAAGTTCCACACACACTGTCTCTCACTGGGGTACAGTTCCACACACACTGACTCTCACTGGGGTACAGTTCCACACCCACTGACTCTCACTTGGGTAAAGTTCCACACACTCTGACTCTCACTGGGATCAAGTTCCACACCCACTGACTCTCACTGGGGTACAGTTCCACAGGCACTGACTCTCACTGGGGTACAGTTCAACAGGCACGGAGTCTCACTGGGGTACAGTTCAACAGGCACTGAGTCTCACTGGGGTACAGTTCCACAGGCACTGACTCTCACTGGGGTACAGTTCCACACACACTGACTCTCACTGGGGTACAGTTCCACACACACTGACTCTCACTGGGGTACAGTTCCACACGCACTGACTCTCACTGGGGTAAAGTTCCACACCCACTGACTCTCACTGGGGTACAGTTCCACACACTCTGACTCTCACTAGGATAAAGTTCCACACGCACTGACTCTCACTGGGATACAGTTCCACACACACTGACTCTCACTGGGGTACAGTTCCACACACACTGACTCTCACTGGGGTAAAGTTCCACACACACTGTCTCTCACTGGGGGACAGTTCCACACACACTGACTCTCACTGGGGTACAGTTCCACTGGCACTGACTCCCTCTGGGGTACAGTTCAACACGCACTGACTCTCACTGGGGTACAGTTCCACAGGCACTGACTCTCACTGGGGTACAGTTCAGCAGACACTGACTCTCACTGGGGTGCAGTTCCACACACACTGGCTCTCACTGGGGTACAGTTCCACACGCACTGACTCTCACTGGGGTAAAGTTCCACCCCCACTGACTCTCACTGGGGTACAGTTCCACACACTCTGACTCTCACTGGGATAAAGTTCCACACGCACTGACTCTCACTGGGATACAGTTCCACACACACTGACTCTCACTGGGGTACAGTTCAGCAGACACTGACTCTCACTGGGGTAAGGGTTCCACACACACTGACTCTGACTGGGGTACAGTTCCACACACACTGACTCTCACTGGGTAACAGTTCCACACACAGACTCTCACTGGGGTACGGGTTACACACACACTGACTCACTGGGTTACTGTTTCACACACACTAAATCTCACTGGGGTAAAGTTCCACACACACTGTCTCTCACTGGGGTACAGTTCCACACACACTGACTCTCACTGGGGTACAGTTCCACACCCACTGACTCTCACTTGGGTAAAGTTCCACACACTCTGACTCTCAATGGGATAAAGTTCCACACCCACTGACTCTCACTGGGATACAGTTCCACACACACTGACTCTCACTGGGGTACAGTTCCACAGGCACTGACTCTCACTGGGGTACAGTTCAACAGGCACGGAGTCTCATTGGGGTACAGTTCAACAGGCACTGAGTCTCACTGGGGTACAGTTCCACAGGCACTGACTCTCACTGGGGTACAGTTCCACACACACTGACTCTCACTGGGGTACAGTTCCACACACACTGACTCTCACTGGGGTACAGTTCCACACGCACTGACTCTCACTGGGGTAAAGTTCCACACCCACTGACTCTCACTGGGGTACAGTTCCACACACTCTGACTCTCACTGGGATAAAGTTCCAAACGCACTGACTCTCACTGGGATACAGTTCCACACACACTGACTCTCACTGGGGTACAGTTCCACTCACACTGACTCTCACTGGGGTAAAGTTCCACACACACGGTCTCTCACTGGGGGACAGTTCCACACACACTGACTCTCACTGGGGTACAGTTCCACTGGCACTGACTCCCTCTGGGGTACAGTTCAACACGCACTGACTCTCACTGGGGTACAGTTCCACAGGCACTGACTCTCACTGGGGTACAGTTCAGCAGACACTGACTCTCACTGGGGTGCAGTTCCACACACACTGGCTCTCACTGGGGTACAGTTCAACACACACTGACTCTCACTGGGGTACAGTTCCACAGGCACTGACTCTCACTGGGGTACAGTTCCACACGCACTGACTCTCACTGGGGTACAGTTCCACAGGCACTGAGTCTCACTGGGGTACAGTTCCACAGGCACTGACTCTCACTGGGGTACCATTCAACAGGCACTGAGTCTCACTGGGGTACAGTTCAACAGGCACTGAGTCTCACTGGGGTACAGTTCCACACACACTGACTCTCACTGGGGTACAGTTCCACACACACTGACTCTCACTGGGGTACAGTTCAACAGGCACTGAGTCTCACTGGGGTACAGTTCCACAGGCACTGACTCTCACTGGGGTACAGTTCCACACCCACTGACTCTCACTGGGGTACAGTTCCACACACTCTGACTCTCACTGGGATAAAGTTCCACACGCACTGACTCTCACTGGGATACAGTTCCACACACACTGACTCTCACTGGGGTACAGTTCCACACACACTGACTCTCACTGGGGTAAAGTTCCACACACACTGTCTCTCACTGGGGGACAGTTCCACACACACTGACTCTCACTGGGGTACAGTTCCACAGGCACTGACTCTCACTGGGGTACAGTTCCACACGCACTGACTCTCACTGGGGTACAGTTCCACAGGCACTGAGTCTCACTGGGGTACAGTTCCACAGGCACTGACTCTCACTGGGGTACAGTTCCACACGCACTGACTCTCACTGGGGTACAGTTCCACACACACTGACTCTCACTGGGGTACAGTTCCACACGCACTGACTCTCACTGGGGTACAGTTCCACACGCACTGACTCTCACTGGGTAACAGTTCCACACACACTGACTCTCACTGGGTAACAGTTCCACACACACTGACTCTCACTGGGGTACAGTTCCACACACACTGACTCTCACTGGGGTACGGGTTACACACACACTGACTCACTGGGTTACTGTTTCACACACACTAACTCTCACTGGGGTAAAGTTCCACACACACTGTCTCTCACTGGGGTACAGTTCCACACACACTGACTCTCACTGGGGTACAGTTCAACAGACACTGACTCTCACTGTGGTACAGTTCAACAGGCACTGCGTCTCACTGGGGTCTAGTTTCACACACACTGACTCTCACTGGGTTACAGTTCCACACACACTGATTCTCACTGGGGTAAGGGTTCCACACACACTGACTCTGACTGGGGTACATTTCCACACACACTGACTCTCACTGGGGTACGGGTTACACACACACTGACTCACTGGGTTGCAGTTCCACACACACTGACTCTCACTGGGGTAATGTTCCACACACACTGTCTCTCACTGGGGTACAGTTCAACAGGCACTGACTCCCTCTGGGGTACACTTCAATACACACTGACTCTCACTGGGGTACAGTTCAACAGGCACTGCGTCTCACTGGGGTACAGTTCCACAGGCACTGACTCTCACTGGGGTACAGTTCCACACACACTGACTCTCAGTGGGGTACAGTTCCACACACACTGACTCTCACTGGGGTATAGTTCCACACACACTGACTCTCACTGGGGTACAGTTCAACAGGCACTGAGTCTCACTGGGGTACAGTTCCGCACGCACTGACTCTCACTGGGGTACAGTTCAACAGGCACTGACTCTCACAGGGGTACAGTTCCACACACACTGACTCTCACTGGGGTACAGTTCCACACACACTGACTCTCACTGGGGTACAGTTCCACACACACTGACTCTCACTGGGGTATAGTTCCACACACACTGACTCTCACTGGGGTACAGTTCAACAGGCACTGAGTCTCACTGGGGTACAGTTCCACACGCACTGACTCTCACTGGGGTACAGTTCAACAGGCACTGACTCTCACAGGGGTACATTTCCACACACACTGACTCTCACTGGGGTACAGTTCCACACACACCGACTCTCACTGGGGTACAGTTCCACACACACTGACTCTCACTGGGATACAGTTCCACACACACTGACTCTCACTGGGGTGCAGTTCCACACACACTGACTCTCACTGGGGTACAGTTTCACACACACTGACTCTCACTGGGGTACAATTACACACACAGACTCTCACTGGGGTTCAGTTCCACACACACTGACCCTCACTGGGGCGCAGTTCCACACACACTGACTCTCACTGGGGTACAGTTCAACAGGCACTGACTCTCACTGGGGTACAGTTCCACAGGCACTGACTCTCACTGGGGTACAGTTCCACACACACTGACTCTCACTGAGGTACAGTTCCACACACACTGACTCTCACTGGGGTACAGTTCCACACGCACTGACTCTCACTGGGGTACAGTTCCACACACACTGACTCTCACTGGGGTACAGTTCAACAGGCACTGAGTCTCACTGGGGTACAGTTCCACACTCACTGACTCTCACTGGGGTACAGTTCCACAGGCACTGACTCTCACTGGGGTACAGTTCCACAATCATTGACTCTCACTGGGGTACAGTTCAACAGGCACTGACTCTCACTGGGGTCTAGTTTCACACACACAGACTCTCTTTGGTGTACAGTTCAACACACACTGACTCTCACTGGGGGACAGTTCAACAGGCACTGCGTCTCACTGGGGTCCAGTTCCACACTCACTGACACTCACTGGGGTACAGTTCAACAGTCACTGACTGTCACTGGGGTCTAGTTTCACACACACAGACTCTCTTTGGTGTACAGTTCAACACACACTGACTCTCACTGGGGGACAGTTCAACAGGCACTGCGTCTCACTGGGGTACAGTTCCACACGCACTGACTCTCACTGGGGTACAGTTCAACAGGCACTGACTCTCACTGGGGTAAGGGTTCCACACACACTGTCTCTCACTGGGGGACAGTTCCACACACACTGACTCTCACTGGGGTACAGTTCCACTGGCACTGACTCCCTCTGGGGTACAGTTCAACACGCACTGACTCTCACTGGGGTACAGTTCCACAGGCACTGACTCTCACTGGGGTACAGTTCAGCACACACTGACTCTCACTGGGGTACAGTTCCACACACACTGACTCTCACTGGGGTACAGTTCCACACGCACTGACTCTCACTGGGGTACAGTTCCACACACACTGTCTCTCACTGGGGGACAGTTCCACACACACTGACTCTCACTGGGGTACAGTTCCACTGGCACTGACTCCCTCTGGGGTACAGTTCAACACGCACTGACTCTCACTGGGGTACAGTTCCACAGGCACTGACTCTCACTGGGGTACAGTTCAGCACACACTGACTCTCACTGGGGTACAGTTCCACACACACTGGCTCTCACTGGGGTACAGTTCAACACACACTGACTCTCACTGGGGTACAGTTCCACAGGCACTGACTCTCACTGGGGTACAGTTCCACACACACTGACTCTCACTGGGGTACAGTTCCACAGGCACTGACTCTCACTGGGGTACAGTTCCACAGGCACTGAGTCTCACTGGGGTACAGTTCCACACACACTGACCCTCACTGGGGTGCAGTTCCACACACACTGACTCTCACTGGGGTACAGTTCAACAGGCACTGACTCTCACTGGGGTAAAGTTCCACACACACTGTCTCTCACTGGGGGACAGTTCCACAGACACTGACCCTCACTGGGGTGCAGTTCCACACACACTGACTCTCACTGGGGTACAGTTCAACAGGCACTGACTCTCACTGGGGTACAGTTCCACAGGCACTGACTCTCACTGGGGTTCAGTTCCACACACACTGACTCTCACTGGGGTACAGTTCAACAGGCACTGAGTCTCACTGGGGTACAGTTCCACACTCACTGACTCTCACTGGGGTACAGTTCCACAGGCACTGACTCTCACTGGGGTACAGTTCCACAATCATTGACTCTCACTGGGGTACAGTTCAACAGGCACTGACTCTCACTGGGGTCTAGTTTCACACACACAGACTCTCTTTGGTGTACAGTTCAACACACACTGACTCTCACTGGGGTATATTTCCACACACACTGATTCTCACTGGGGTAAGGGTTCCACACACACTGACTCTGACTGGGGTACAGTTCCACACACACTGACTCTCACTGGGTAACAGTTCCACACACAGACTCTCACTGGGGTACGGGTTACACACACACTGACTCACTGGGTTACTGTTTCACACACACTAACTCTCACTGGGGTACAGTTCCACACACACTGACTCTCACTGGGGTACAGTTCCACACCCACTGACTCTCACTTGGGTAAAGTTCCACACACTCTGACTCTCACTGGGATCAAGTTCCACACCCACTGACTCTCACTGGGATACAGTTCCACACACACTGACTCTCACTGGGGTACAGTTCCACAGGCACTGACTCTCACTGGGGTACAGTTCAACAGGCACGGAGTCTCACTGGGGTACAGTTCAACAGGCACTGAGTCTCACTGGGGTACAGTTCCACAGGTACTGACTCTCACTGGGGTACAGTTCCACACACACTGACTCTCACTGGGGTACAGTTCCACACACACTGACTCTCACTGGGGTACAGTTCCACACGCACTGACTCTCACTGGGGTAAAGTTCCACACCCACTGACTCTCACTGGGGTACAGTTCCACACACTCTGACTCTCACTGGGATAAAGTTCCACACGCACTGACTCTCACTGGGATACAGTTCCACACACACTGACTCTCACTGGGGTACAGTTCCACACACACTGACTCTCACTGGGGTAAAGTTCCACACACACTGTCTCTCACTGGGGGACAGTTCCACACACACTGACTCTCACTGGGGTACAGTTCCACTGGCACTGACTCCCTCTGGGGTACAGTTCAACACGCACTGACTCTCACTGGGGTACAGTTCCACAGGCACTGACTCTCACTGGGGTACAGTTCAGCAGACACTGACTCTCACTGGGGTGCAGTTCCACACACACTGGCTCTCACTGGGGTACAGTTCCACACGCACTGACTCTCACTGGGGTAAAGTTCCACCCCCACTGACTCTCACTGGGGTACAGTTCCACACACTCTGACTCTCACTGGGATAAAGTTCCACACGCACTGACTCTCACTGGGATACAGTTCCACACACACTGACACTCACTGGGGTACAGTTCAGCAGACACTGACTCTCACTGGGGTAAGGGTTCCACACACACTGACTCTGACTGGGGTACAGTTCCACACACACTGACTCTCACTGGGGTACAGTTCCACACACACTGACTCTCACTGGGGTACAGTTCCACACCCACTGACGCTCACTTGGGTAAAGTTCCACACACTCTGACTCTCAATGGGATAAAGTTCCACACCCACTGACTCTCACTGGGATACAGTTCCACACACACTGACTCTCACTGGGGTACAGTTCCACAGGCACTGACTCTCACTGGGGTACAGTTCAACAGGCACGGAGTCTCACTGGGGTACAGTTCAACAGGCACTGAGTCTCACTGGGGTACAGTTCCACAGGCACTGACTCTCACTGGGGTACAGTTCCACACACACTGACTCTCACTGGGGTACAGTTCCACACACACTGACTCTCACTGGGGTACAGTTCCACACGCACTGACTCTCACTGGGGTAAAGTTCCACACCCACTGACTCTCACTGGGGTACAGTTCCACACACTCTGACTCTCACTGGGATAAAGTTCCACACGCACTGACTCTCACTGGGATACAGTTCCACACACACTGACTCTCACTGGGGTACAGTTCCACACACACTGACTCTCACTGGGGGACAGTTCCACACACACTGACTCTCACTGGGGTACAGTTCCACTGGCACTGACTCCCTCTGGGGTACAGTTCAACACGCACTGACTCTCACTGGGGTACAGTTCCACAGGCACTGACTCTCACTGGGGTACAGTTCCACACACACTGACTCTCACTGGGGTACAGTTCCACACGCACTGACTCTCACTGGGGTAAAGTTCCACACCCACTGACTCTCACTGGGGTACAGTTCCACACACTCTGACTCTCACTGGGATAAAGTTCCACTCGCACTGACTCTCACTGGGATACAGTTCCACACACACTGACTCTCACTGGGGTACAGTTCCACACACACTGACTCTCACTGGGGTACAGTTCCACACGCACTGACTCTCACTGGGGTACAGTTCCACACACACTGACTCTCACTGGGTAACAGTTCCACACACACTGACTCTCACTGGGGTACAGTTCCACACACACTGACTCTCACTGGGGTACAGTTCCACACACACTGACTCTCACTGGGGTACAGTTGCACACACACTGACTCTCACTGGGGTACAGTTCCACACACACTGTCTCTCACTGGGGTACAGTTCCACACACACTGACTCTCACTGGGGTACAGTTCAACAGACACTGACTCTCACTGTGGTACAGTTCAACAGGCACTGCGTCTCACTGGGGTCGAGTTTCACACACACTGACTCTCACTGGGGTACAGTTCAAAAGGCACTGACTCTCACTGGGGTCTAGTTTCACACACACTGACTCTCACTGGGTTACAGTTCCACACACACTGATTCTCACTGGGGTAAGGGTTCCACACACACTGACTCTGACTGGGGTACATTTCCACACACACTGACTCTCACTGGGGTAATGTTCCACACACACTGTCTCTCACTGGGGTACAGTTCAACAGGCACTGACTCCCTCTGGGGTACACTTCAATACACACTGACTCTCACTGGGGTACAGTTCAACAGGCACTGCGTCTCACTGGGGTACAGTTCCACAGCCACTGACTCTCACTGGGGTACAGTTCCACACACACTGACTCTCAGTGGGGTACAGTTCCACACACACTGACTCTCACTGGGGTATAGTTCCACACACACTGACTCTCACTGGGGTACAGTTCAACAGGCACTGAGTCTCACTGGGGTACAGTTCCACACGCACTGACTCTCACTGGGGTACAGTTCAACAGGCACTGACTCTCACAGGGGTACAGTTCCACACACACTGACTCTCACTGGGGTACAGTTCCACACACACTGACTCTCACTGGGTTACAGTTCCACACACACTGACTCTCACTGGGGTATAGTTCCACACACACTGACTCTCACTGGGGTACAGTTCAACAGGCACTGAGTCTCACTGGGGTACAGTTCCACACGCACTGACTCTCACTGGGGTACAGTTCAACAGGCACTGACTCTCACAGGGGTACAGTTCCACACACACTGACTCTCACTGGGGTAGAGTTCCACACACACCGACTCTCACTGGGGTACAGTTCCACACACACTGACTCTCACTGGGATACAGTTCCACACACACTGACTCTCACTGGGGTGCAGTTCCACACACACTGACTCTCACTGGGGTACAGTTTCACACACACTGACTCTCACTGGGGTACAATTCCACACACACTGACTCTCACTGGGGTACAGTTCCACACACACTGACCCTCACTGGGGCGCAGTTCCACACACACTGACTCTCACTGGGATACAGTTCAACAGGCACTGACTCTCACTGGGGTACAGTTCCACAGGCACTGACTCTCACTGGGGTACAGTTCCACACACACTGACTCTCACTGAGGTACAGTTCCACACACACTGACTCTCACTGGGGTACAGTTCCACACGCACTGACTCTCACTGGGGTACAGTTCCACACATACTGACTCTCACTGGGGTACAGTTCAACAGGCACTGAGTCTCACTGGGGTACAGTTCCACACTCACTGACTCTCACTGGGGTACAGTTCCACACACACTGACTCTCACTGGGGTACAGTTCCACACACACTGACTCTCACTGGGGTACAGTTCCACACACACTGACTCTCACTGGGGTAAAGTTCCACACACACTGTCTCTCACTGGGGGACAGTTCCACACACACTGACTCTCACTGGGGTACAGTTCCACTGGCACTGACTCCCTCTGGGGTACAGTTCAACACGCACTGACTCTCACTGGGGTACAGTTCCACAGGCACTGACTCTCACTGGGGTACAGTTCAGCAGACACTGACTCTCACTGGGGTGCAGTTCCACACACACTGGCTCTCACTGGGGTACAGTTCCACACGCACTGACTCTCACTGGGGTAAAGTTCCACCCCCACTGACTCTCACTGGGGTACAGTTCCACACACTCTGACTCTCACTGGGATAAAGTTCCACACGCACTGACTCTCACTGGGATACAGTTCCACACACACTGACACTCACTGGGGTACAGTTCAGCAGACACTGACTCTCACTGGGGTAAGGGTTCCACACACACTGACTCTGACTGGGGTACAGTTCCACACACACTGACTCTCACTGGGGTACAGTTCCACACACACTGACTCTCACTGGGGTACAGTTCCACACCCACTGACGCTCACTTGGGTAAAGTTCCACACACTCTGACTCTCAATGGGATAAAGTTCCACACCCACTGACTCTCACTGGGATACAGTTCCACACACACTGACTCTCACTGGGGTACAGTTCCACAGGCACTGACTCTCACTGGGGTACAGTTCAACAGGCACGGAGTCTCACTGGGGTACAGTTCAACAGGCACTGAGTCTCACTGGGGTACAGTTCCACAGGCACTGACTCTCACTGGGGTACAGTTCCACACACACTGACTCTCACTGGGGTACAGTTCCACACACACTGACTCTCACTGGGGTACAGTTCCACACGCACTGACTCTCACTGGGGTAAAGTTCCACACCCACTGACTCTCACTGGGGTACAGTTCCACACACTCTGACTCTCACTGGGATAAAGTTCCACACGCACTGACTCTCACTGGGATACAGTTCCACACACACTGACTCTCACTGGGGTACAGTTCCACACACACTGACTCTCACTGGGGGACAGTTCCACACACACTGACTCTCACTGGGGTACAGTTCCACTGGCACTGACTCCCTCTGGGGTACAGTTCAACACGCACTGACTCTCACTGGGGTACAGTTCCACAGGCACTGACTCTCACTGGGGTACAGTTCCACACACACTGACTCTCACTGGGGTACAGTTCCACACGCACTGACTCTCACTGGGGTAAAGTTCCACACCCACTGACTCTCACTGGGGTACAGTTCCACACACTCTGACTCTCACTGGGATAAAGTTCCACTCGCACTGACTCTCACTGGGATACAGTTCCACACACACTGACTCTCACTGGGGTACAGTTCCACACACACTGACTCTCACTGGGGTACAGTTCCACACGCACTGACTCTCACTGGGGTACAGTTCCACACACACTGACTCTCACTGGGTAACAGTTCCACACACACTGACTCTCACTGGGGTACAGTTCCACACACACTGACTCTCACTGGGGTACAGTTCCACACACACTGACTCTCACTGGGGTACAGTTGCACACACACTGACTCTCACTGGGGTACAGTTCCACACACACTGTCTCTCACTGGGGTACAGTTCCACACACACTGACTCTCACTGGGGTACAGTTCAACAGACACTGACTCTCACTGTGGTACAGTTCAACAGGCACTGCGTCTCACTGGGGTCGAGTTTCACACACACTGACTCTCACTGGGGTACAGTTCAAAAGGCACTGACTCTCACTGGGGTCTAGTTTCACACACACTGACTCTCACTGGGTTACAGTTCCACACACACTGATTCTCACTGGGGTAAGGGTTCCACACACACTGACTCTGACTGGGGTACATTTCCACACACACTGACTCTCACTGGGGTAATGTTCCACACACACTGTCTCTCACTGGGGTACAGTTCAACAGGCACTGACTCCCTCTGGGGTACACTTCAATACACACTGACTCTCACTGGGGTACAGTTCAACAGGCACTGCGTCTCACTGGGGTACAGTTCCACAGCCACTGACTCTCACTGGGGTACAGTTCCACACACACTGACTCTCAGTGGGGTACAGTTCCACACACACTGACTCTCACTGGGGTATAGTTCCACACACACTGACTCTCACTGGGGTACAGTTCAACAGGCACTGAGTCTCACTGGGGTACAGTTCCACACGCACTGACTCTCACTGGGGTACAGTTCAACAGGCACTGACTCTCACAGGGGTACAGTTCCACACACACTGACTCTCACTGGGGTACAGTTCCACACACACTGACTCTCACTGGGTTACAGTTCCACACACACTGACTCTCACTGGGGTATAGTTCCACACACACTGACTCTCACTGGGGTACAGTTCAACAGGCACTGAGTCTCACTGGGGTACAGTTCCACACGCACTGACTCTCACTGGGGTACAGTTCAACAGGCACTGACTCTCACAGGGGTACAGTTCCACACACACTGACTCTCACTGGGGTAGAGTTCCACACACACCGACTCTCACTGGGGTACAGTTCCACACACACTGACTCTCACTGGGATACAGTTCCACACACACTGACTCTCACTGGGGTGCAGTTCCACACACACTGACTCTCACTGGGGTACAGTTTCACACACACTGACTCTCACTGGGGTACAATTCCACACACACTGACTCTCACTGGGGTACAGTTCCACACACACTGACCCTCACTGGGGCGCAGTTCCACACACACTGACTCTCACTGGGATACAGTTCAACAGGCACTGACTCTCACTGGGGTACAGTTCCACAGGCACTGACTCTCACTGGGGTACAGTTCCACACACACTGACTCTCACTGAGGTACAGTTCCACACACACTGACTCTCACTGGGGTACAGTTCCACACGCACTGACTCTCACTGGGGTACAGTTCCACACATACTGACTCTCACTGGGGTACAGTTCAACAGGCACTGAGTCTCACTGGGGTACAGTTCCACACTCACTGACTCTCACTGGGGTACAGTTCCACACACACTGACTCTCACTGGGGTACAGTTCAACAGGCACTGAGTCTCACTGGGGTACAGTTCCACACACACTGACTCTCACTGGGGTACAATTCCACACACACTGACTCTCACTGGGGTACAGTTCAACAGGCACTGAGTCTCACTGGGGTACAGTTCCACACGCACTGACTCTCACTGGGGTACAGTTCAACAGGCACTGACTCTCACAGGGGTACAGTTCCACACACACTGACTCTCACTGGGGTAGAGTTCCACACACACCGACTCTCACTGGGGTAAAGTTCCACACACACTGACTCTCACTGGGATACAGTTCCACACACACTGACTCTCACTGGGGTGCAGTTCCACACACACTGACTCTCACTGGGGTACAGTTCCACACACACTGACTCTCACTGGGGTACAATTCCACACACACTGACTCTCACTGGGGTACAGTTCCACACACACTGACCCTCACTGGGGTGCAGTTCCACACACACTGACTCTCACTGGGGTACAGTTCAACAGGCACTGACTCTCACTGGGGTACAGTTCCACAGGCACTGACTCTCACTGGGGTACAGTTCCACACACACTGACTCTCACTGGGGTACATTTCCACACACACTGACTCTCACTGGGGTACAGTTCCACACGCACTGACTCTCACTGGGGTACAGTTCCACACACACTGACTCTCACTGGGGAACAGTTCAACAGGCACTGAGTCTCACTGGGGTACAGTTCCACACTCACTGACTCTCACTGGGGTACAGTTCCACAGGCACTGACTCTCACTGGGGTACAGTTCCACAATCATTGACTCTCACTGGGGTACAGTTCAACACACACTGACTCTCACTGGGGGACAGTTCAACAGGCACTGCGTCTCACTGGGGTCCAGTTCCACACTCACTGACTCTCACTGGGGTACAGTTCAACAGTCACTGACTGTCACTGGGGTCTAGTTTCACACACACAGACTCTCTTTGGTGTACAGTTCAACACACACTGACTCTCACTGGGGTACAGTTCCACACACACTGATTCTCACTGGGGTAAGGGTTCCACACACACTGACTCTGACTGGGGTACAGTTCCACACACACTGACTCTCACTGGGAAACAGTTCCACACACACTGACTCACTGGGTTACTGTTTCACACACACTAACTCTCACTGGGGTAAAGTTCCACACACACTGTCTCTCACTGGGGTACAGTTCCACACACACTGACTCTCACTGGGGTACAGTTCCACACCCACTGACTCTCACTTGGGTAAAGTTCCACACACTCTGACTCTCACTAGGATAAAGTTCCACACCCACTGACTCTCACTGGGATACAGTTCCACACACACTGACTCTCACTGGGGTACAGTTCCACAGGCACTGACTCTCACTGGGGTACAGTTCAACAGGCACGGAGTCTCACTGGGGTACAGTTCAACAGGCACTGAGTCTCACTGGGGTACAGTTCCACAGGCACTGACTCTCACTGGGGTACAGTTCCACACACACTGACTCTCACTGGGGTACAGTTCCACACACACTGACTCTCACTGGGGTACAGTTCCACACGCACTGACTCTCACTGGGGTAAAGTTCCACACCCACTGACTCTCACTGGGGTACAGTTCCACACACTCTGACTCTCACTGGGATAAAGTTCCACACACACTGTCTCTCACTGGGGGACAGTTCCACACACACTGACTCTCACTGGGGTACAGTTCCACTGGCACTGACTCCCTCTGGGGTACAGTTCAACACGCACTGACTCTCACTGGGGTACAGTTCCACAGGCACTGACTCTCACTGGGGTACAGTTCAGCAGACACTGACTCTCACTGGGGTGCAGTTCCACACACACTGGCTCTCACTGGGGTACAGTTCAACACGCACTGACTCTCACTGGGGTACAGTTCCACAGGCACTGACTCTCACTGGGGTACAGTTCAGCAGACACTGACTCTCACTGGGGTGCAGTTCCACACACACTGACTCTCACTGGGGTACAGTTCCACAGGCACTGACTCTCACTGGGGTACAGTTCCACAGGCACTGAGTCTCACTGGGGTACAGTTCCACAGGCACTGAGTCTCACTGGGGTACAGTTCCACAGGCACTGAGTCTCACTGGGGTACAGTTCCACAGGCACTGACTCTCACTGGGGTACCATTCAACAGGCACTGAGTCTCACTGGGGTACAGTTCAACAGGCACTGAGTCTCACTGGGCTACAGTTCCACAGGCACTGACTCTCACTGGGGTACAGTTCCACACACACTGACTCTCACTGGGGTACAGTTCCACACACACTGACTCTCACTGGGGTACAGTTCAACAGGCACTGAGTCTCACTGGGGTACAGTTCCACAGGCACTGACTCTCACTGGGGTACAGTTCCACACCCACTGACTCTCACTGGGGTACAGTTCCACACACTCTGACTCTCACTGGGATAAAGTTCCACACGCACTGACTCTCACTGGGATACAGTTCCACACACACTGACTCTCACTGGGGTACAGTTCCACACACACTGACTCTCACTGGGGTAAAGTTCCACACACACTGTCTCTCACTGGGGGACAGTTCCACACACACTGACTCTCACTGGGGTACAGTTCCACTGGCACTGACTCCCTCTGGGGTACAGTTCAACACGCACTGACTCTCACTGGGGTACAGTTCCACAGGCACTGACTCTCACTGGGGTACAGTTCAGCACACACTGACTCTCACTGGGGTACAGTTCCACACACACTGGCTCTCACTGGGGTACAGTTCAACACACACTGACTCTCACTGGGGTACAGTTCCACAGGCACTGACTCTCACTGGGGTACAGTTCCACACACACTGACTCTCACTGGGGTACAGTTCCACAGGCACTGACTCTCACTGGGGTACAGTTCCACAGGCACTGAGTCTCACTGGGGTACAGTTCCACACACACTGAACCTCACTGGGGTGCAGTTCCACACACACTGACTCTCACTGGGGTACAGTTCAACAGGCACTGACTCTCACTGGGGTAAAGTTCCACACACACTGTCTCTCACTGGGGGACAGTTCCACAGACACTGACCCTCACTGGGGTACAGTTCCACACACACTGACTCTCACTGGGATACAGTTCCACACACACTGACTCTCACTGGGGTACAGTTCCACACACACTGACTCTCACTGGGGTACAGTTCCACACGCACTGACTCTCACTGGGGTACAGTTCCACACCCACTGACTCTCACTTGGGTAAAGTTCCACACACTCTGACTCTCACTGGGATAAAGTTCCACACCCACTGACTCTCACTGGGATACAGTTCCACACACACAGACTCTCACTGGGGTACAGTTCCACACACACTGACTCTCGCTGGGGTAAAGTTCCACACACACTGTCTCTCACTGGGGGACAGTTCCACACACACTGACTCTCACTGGGGTACAGTTCCACTCGCACTGACTCTCACTGGGGTACAATTCAACAGGCACTGAGTCTCACTGGGGTACAGTTCCACAGGCACTGACTCTCACTGGGGTACAGTTCCACAATCATTGACTCTCACTGGGGTACAGTTCAACAGGCACTGACTCTCACTGGGGTCTAGTTTCACACACACAGACTCTCTTTGGTGTACAGTTCAACACACACTGACTCTCACTGGGGTACAGTTCAACAGGCACTGACTCTCACTGGGGTACAGTTCAACAAACACTGACTGTCACTGGGGTCTAGTTTCACACACACAGACTCTCTTTGGTGTACAGTTCAACACACACTGACTCTCACTGGGGTACAGTTCCACACACACTGATTCTCACTGGGGTAAGGGTTCCACACACACTGACTCTGACTGGGGTACAGTTCCACACACACTGACTCTCACTGGGTAACAGTTCCACACACACTGACTCTCACTGGGGTACAGTTCCACACACACTGACTCTCACTGGGGTACGGGTTACACACACACTGACTCACTGGGTTACTTTTTCACACACACTAACTCTCACTGGGGTAAAGTTCCACGCACACTGTCTCACACTGGGGTACAGTTCCACACACACTGACTCTCACTGGGGTACAGTTCAACAGACACTGACTCTCACTGTGGTACAGTTCAACAGGCACTACGTCTCACTGGGGTCTAGTTTCACACACACTGACTCTCACTGGGGTACAGTTCAAAAGGCACTGACTCTCACTGGGGTCTAGTTTCACACACACTGACTCTCACTGGGTTACAGTTCCACACACACTGATTCTCACTGGGGTACGGGTTACACACACACTGACTCACTGGGTTACAGTTCCACACACACTGACTCTCACTGGGGTAATGTTCCACACACACTGTCTCTCACTGGGGAACAGTTCAACAGGCACTGACTCCCTCTGGGGTACAGTTCAATATACACTGACTCTCACTGGGGTACAGTTCAACAGGCACTGCGTCTCACTGTGGTACAGTTCCACAGCCACTGACTCTCACTGGGGTACAGTTCCACACACACTGACTCTCAGTGGGGTACAGTTCCACACACACTGACTCTCACTGGGGTATAGTTCCACACACACTGACTCTCACTGGGGTACAGTTCAACAGGCACTGAGTCTCACTGGGGTACAGTTCCACACGCACTGACTCTCACTGGGGTACAGTTCAACAGGCACTGACTCTCACAGGGGTACAGTTCCACACACACTGACTCTCACTGGGGTACAGTTCCACACACACTGACTCTCACTGGGGTACAGTTCCACACACACTGACTCTCACTGGGGTATAGTTCCACACACACTGACTCTCACTGGGGTACAGTTCAACAGGCACTGAGTCTCACTGGGGTACAGTTCCACACGCACTGACTCTCACTGGGGTACAGTTCAACAGGCACTGACTCTCACAGGGGTACAGTTCCACACACACTGACTCTCACTGGGGTAGAGTTCCACACACACCGACTCTCACTGGGGTACAGTTCCACACACACTGACTCTCACTGGGATACAGTTCCACACACACTGACTCTCACTGGGGTGCAGTTCCACACACACTGACTCTCACTGGGGTACAGTTCCACACACACTGACTCTCACTGGGGTACAGTTCCACACACACTGACTCTCACTGGGGTATAGTTCCACACACACTGACTCTCACTGGGGTACAGTTCAACAGGCACTGAGTCTCACTGGGGTACAGTTCCACACGCACTGACTCTCACTGGGGTACAGTTCAACAGGCACTGACTCTCACAGGGGTGCAGTTCCACACACACTGACTCTCACTGGGGTAGAGTTCCACACACACCGACTCTCACTGGGGTACAGTTCCACACACACTGACTCTCACTGGGATACAGTTCCACACACACTGACTCTCACTGGGGTGCAGTTCCACACACACTGACTCTCACTGGGGTACAGTTCCACACACACTGACTCTCACTGGGGTACAATTCCACACACACTGACTCTCACTGGGGTACAGTTCCACACACACTGACCCTCACTGGGGTGCAGTTCCACACACACTGACTCTCACTGGGGTACAGTTCAACAGGCACTGACTCTCACTGGGGTACAGTTCCACAGGCACTGACTCTCACTGGGGTACAGTTCCACACACACTGACTCTCACTGGGGTACAGTTCCACACACACTGACTCTCACTGGGGTACAGTTCCACACGCACTGACTCTCACTGGGGTACAGTTCCACACACACTGACTCTCACTGGGGAACAGTTCAACAGGCACTGAGTCTCACTGGGGTACAGTTCCACACTCACTGACTCTCACTGGGGTACAGTTCCACAGGCACTGACTCTCACTGGGGTACAGTTCCACAATCATTGACTCTCACTGGGGTACAGTTCAACAGGCACTGACTCTCACTGGGGTCTAGTTTCACACACACAGACTCTCTTTGGTGTACAGTTCAACACACACTGACTCTCACTGGGGGACAGTTCAACAGGCACTGCGTCTCACTGGGGTACAGTTCCACACGCACTGACTCTCACTGGGGTACAGTTCCACACACACTGATTCTCACTGGGGTACAGTTCCACACACACTGATTCTCACTGGGGTAAGGGTTCCACACACACTGACTCTGACTGGGGTACAGTTCCACACACACTGACTCTCACTGGGTAACAGTTCCACACACAGACTCTCACTGGGGTACGGGTTACACACACACTGACTCACTGGGTTACTGTTTCACACACACTAACTCTCACTGGGGTAAAGTTCCACACACACTGTCTCTCACTGGGGTACAGTTCCACACACACTGACTCTCACTGGGGTACAGTTCAACAGGCACTGAATCCCTCTGGGGTACAGTTCAACTGACACTGACTCTCACTGGGGTACAGTTCAACAGGCACTGCGTCTCACTGGGGTCTAGTTTCACACACACTGACTCTCACTGGGGTACAGTTCCACACACACTGACTCTCACTGGGGTACAGTTCCACACACACTGACCCTCACTGGGGTGCAGTTCCACACACACTGACTCTCACTGGGGTACAGTTCAACAGGCACTGAGTCTCACTGGGGTACAGTTCCACAGGCACTGACTCTCACTGGGGTACAGTTCCACACACACTGACTCTCACTGGGGTACAGTTTCACACACACTGACTCTCACTGGGGTACAGTTCCACACGCACTGTCTCTCACTGGGGTGCAGTTCCACACCCACTGACTCTCACTGGGGTACAGTTCCACACACTCTTACTCTCACTGGGATAAAGTTCCACACGCACTGACTCTCACTGGGATACAGTTCCACACACACTGACTCTCACTGGGGTACAGTTCCACAGGCACTGACTCTCACTGGGGTACAGTTCCACAGGCAGTGACTCTCACTGGGGTACAGTTCAACACACACTGACTCTCACTGAGGTGCAGTTCAACACACACTGACTCTCACTGGGGTACAGTTCCACAGGCACTGAGTCTCACTGGGGTACAGTTCGACACACACTGACTCTCACTGGGATACAGTTCCACACACACTGACTCTCACTCGGGTACAGTTCCACAGGCACTGATTCTCACTGGGGTACAGTTCCACACACACTGACTCTCACTGGGATACAGTTCCACACACACTGACTCTCACTGGGGTACAGTTCCACACACACTGACTCTCACTGGGGTACAGTTCCACACACACTGACTCTCACTGGGGTACAGTTCCACACACACTGACTCTCACTGGGATACAGTTCCACACACACTGACTCTCACTGGGATACAGTTCCACACACACTGACTCTCACTGGGGTACAGTTCCACACACACTGACTCTCACTGGGGTACAGTTCCACACACACTGACTCTCACTGGGGTACAGTTCCACACACACTGACTCTCACTGGGGTACAGTTCCACACACACTGACTCTCATTGGGGTACAGTTCAACAGGCACTGACTCTCACTGGGGTACAGTTCCACACACACTGACTCTCACTGGGGTACAGTTCCACACACACTGATTCTCACTGGGGTAAGGGTTCCACACACACTGACTCTGACTGGGGTACAGTTCCACACACACTGACTGTCACTGGGTTACAGTTCCACACACACTGACTCTCACTGGGGTACGGGTTACACACACACTGACTCACTGGGTTACAGTTCCACACACACTGACTCTCACTGGGGTACAGTTCAACAGGCACTGACTCTCACTGGGGTCTAGTTTCACACACACTGACTCTCACTGGGTTACAGTTCCACATACACTGATTCTCACTGGGGTCCAGTTCCACACACTCTGACTCTCACTGGGGGACAGTTCCACAGACACAGACTCTCACTGGGGTCCAGTTCCACACACACTGACTCTCACTGGGGTCCAGTTCCACACACTCTGACTCTCACTGGGGTACAGTTCCACACACACTGACTCTCACTGGGGTACAGTTCAACAGGCACTGACTCTCACTGGGGTCTAGTTTCACACACACTGACTCTCACTGGGGTACAATTCCACACACACTGACTCTCACTGGGGTACGGTTCCACACACACTAACTCTCACTGGGGTCCAGTTCCACACACACTGACTCTCACTGGGGTACAGTTCCACAGACACTGACTCTCACTGGGGTCCAGTTCCACACAGACTGACTCTCACTGGGATACAGTTCCACAGGCACTGACTCTCACTGGGGTACAGTTCCACACACACTGACTCTCACTGGGGTACAGTTCCACACACACTGACCCTCACTGGGGTACAGTTCCACACACACTGACTCCCACTGGGGTACAGTTCCACACACACTGACTCTCACTGGGATACAGTTCCACACACACTGACCCTCACTGGGGTAGAGTTCCACATGCACTGACTCTCACTGGGATACAGTTCCACACACACTGACCCTCACTGGGGTACAGTTCCACGCACACTGACTCTCACTGGGGTACAGTTCCACACACACTGACTCTCACTGGGATACAGTTCCACACACACTGACTGTCACTGGGTTACATTTCCACACACACTGACTCTCACTGGGGTACGGGTTACACACACACTGACTCACTGGGTTACAGTTCCACACACACTGACTCTCACTGGGGTACAGTTCCACACACACTGACTCTCACTGGGGTACAGTTCCACACACACTGACTCTCACTGGGGTACAGTTCCACACACACTGACTCTCACTGGGATACAGTTCCACACACACTGACTCTCACTGGGGTACAGTTCCACACACACTGACTCTCACTGGGGTACAGTTCCACACACACTGACTCTCACTGGGATACAGTTCCACACACACTGACTCTCACTGGGGTACAGTTCCACACACACTGACTCTCACTGGGGTACAGTTCCACACACACTGACTCTCACTGGGATACAGTTCCACACACACTGACTCTCACTGGGGTACAGTTCCACACACACTGACTCTCACTGGGGTACAGTTCCACACACACTGACTCTCACTGGGGTACAGTTCCACACACACTGACTCTCATTGTGGTACAGTTCAACAGGCACTGACTCTCACTGGGGTACAGTTCCACACACACTGACTCTCACTGGGGTACAGTTCCACACACACTGATTCTCACTGGGGTAAGGGTTCCACACACACTGACTCTGACTGGGGTACAGTTCCACACACACTGACTGTCACTGGGTTACAGTTCCACACACACTGACTCTCACTGGGGTACGGGTTACACACACACTGACTCACTGGGTTACAGTTCCACACACACTGACTCTCACTGGGGTACAGTTCAACAGGCACTGACTCTCACTGGGGTCTAGTTTCACACACACTGACTCTCACTGGGTTACAGTACCACATACACTGATTCTCACTGGGGTCCAGATCCACACACTCTGACTCTCACTGGGGGACAGTTCCACAGACACAGACTCTCACTGGGGTCCAGTTCCACACACACTGACTCTCACTGGGGTCCAGTTCCACACACTCTGACTCTCACTGGGGTACAGTTCCACAGACACAGACTCTCACTGGGGTCCAGTTCCACACACACTGACTCTCACTGGGGTACAGTTCCACACACACTGACTCTCACTGGGGTACAGTTCCACACACACTGACTCTCACTGGGGTACAGTTCCACACACACTGACTCTCACTGGGATACTGTTCAACACACACTGATTCTCATTGGGGTACAGCTCAACAGGCACTGACTCTCACTGGGGTCTAGTTTCACACACACAGACTCTCTTTGGTGTACAGTTCAACACACACTGACTCTCACTGGGGTACAGTTCCACACACACTGACTCTCACTGGGGTACAGTTCCACACACACTGACTCTCACTGGGGTAAGGGTTCCACACACACTGACTCTGACTGGGGTACAGTTCCACACACACTGACTGTCACTGGGTTACAGTTCCACACACACTGACTCTCACTGGGGTACGGGTTACACACACACTGACTCACTGGGTTACAGTTCCACACACACTGACTCTCACTGGGGTACAGTTCCACACACACTGACTCTCACTGGGGTACAGTTCAACAGGCACTGTGTCTCACTGGGGTACAGTTCCACACTCACTGACTCTCACTGGGGTACAGTTCAACAGGCACTGACTCTCACTGGGGTCTAGTTTCACACACACTGACTCTCACTGGGGTACAGTTCCACATACACTGATTCTCACTGGGGTCCAGTTCCACACACTCTGACTCTCACTGGGGGACAGTTCCACAGACACAGACTCTCACTGGGGTCCAGTTCCACACACACTGACTCTCACTGGGGTCCAGTTCCACACACACTGACTCTCACTGGGGTACAGTTCCACACACACTGACTCTCACTGGGGTACAGTTCCACACACACTGACTCTCACTGGGGTACAGTTCCACACACACTGACTCTCACTGGGATACTGTTCAACACACACTGACTCTCATTGGGGTACAGTTCAACAGGCACTGCGTCTCACTGGGGTACAGTTCCACACTCACTGACTCTCACTGGGGTACAGCTCAACAGGCACTGACTCTCACTGGGGTCTAGTTTCACACACACAGACTCTCTTTGGTGTACAGTTCAACACACACTGACTCTCACTGGGGTACAGTTCCACACACACTGACTCTCACTGGGGTACAGTTCCACACACACTGACTCTCACTGGGGTAAGGGTTCCACACACACTGACTCTGACTGGGGTACAGTTCCACACACACTGACTGTCACTGGGTTACAGTTCCACACACACTGACTCTCACTGGGGTACGGGTTACACACACACTGACTCACTGGGTTACAGTTCCACACACACTGACTCTCACTGGGGTACAGTTCAACAGGCACTGACTCTCACTGGGGTCTAGTTTCACACACACTGACTCTCACAGGGTTACAGTTCCAAACACACTGATTCTCACTGTGGTAAGGGTTCCACACACACTGACTCTGACTGGGGTACAGTTCCACACACACTGACTGTCACTGGGTTACATTTCCACACACACTGACTCTCACTGGGGTACGGGATACACACACACTGACTCACTGGGTTACAGTTCCACACACACTGACTCTCACTGGGGTATTGTTCCACACACACTGTCTCTCACTGGGGTACAGTTCCACACACACTGACTCTCACTGGGGTACAGTTCAACTGGCACTGACTCCCTCTGGGGTACAGTTCAACACACACTGACTCTCACTGGGGTACAATTCCACACACACTGACTCTCACTGGGGTACAGTTCCACACACACTGACTCTCACTGGGGTACAGTTCAACAGGCACTGCGTCTCACTGGGGTACAGTTCCACACTCACTGACTCTCACTGGGGTACAGTTCAACAGGCACTGACTCTCACTGGGGTCTAGTTTCACACACACTGACTCTCACTGGGGTACAATTCCACACACACTGACTCTCACTGGGGTACAGTTCCACACACACTAACTCTCACTGGGGTCCAGTTCCACACACACTGACTCTCACTGGGGTACAGTTCCACAGGCACTGACTCTCACTGGGGTCCAGTTCCACACAGACTGACTCTCACTGGGATACAGTTCCACAGGCACTGACTCTCACTGGGGTACAGTTCCACACACACTGACTCTCACTGGGGTACAGTTCCACACACACTGACCCTCACTGGGGTACAGTTCCACACACACTGACTCCCACTGGGGTACAGTTCCACACACACTGACTCTCACTGGGATACAGTTCCACACACACTGACCCTCACTGGGGTAGAGTTCCACACGCACTGACTCTCACTGGGATACAGTTCCACACACACTGACCCTCACTGGGGTACAGTTCCATACACACTGACTCTCACTGGGGTACAGTTCCACACACACTGACTCTCACTGGGATACAGTTCCACACACACTGACTGTCACTGGGTAACATTTCCACACACACTGACTCTCACTGGGGTACGGGTTACACACACACTGACTCACTGGGTTACAGTTCCACACACACTGACTCTCACTGGGGTAATGTTCCACACACACTGTCTCTCACTGGGGTACAGTTCCACACACAATGACTGTCACTGGGTTACATTTCCACACACACTGACTCTCACTGGGTTACGGGTTACACACACACTGACTCACTGGGTTACAGTTCCACACACACTGACTCTCACTGGGGTACAGTTCCACACACACTGACTCTCACTGGGGTACAGTTCCACACACACTGACTCTCACTGGGGTACAGTTCCACACACACTGACTCTCATTGGGGTACAGTTCAACAGGCACTGACTCTCACTGGGGTACAGTTCCACACACACTGACTCTCACTGGGGTACAGTTCCACACACACTGATTCTCACTAGGGTAAGGGTTCCACACACACTGACTCTGACTGGGGTACAGTTCCACACACACTGACTGTCACTGGGTTACAGTTCCACACACACTGACTCTCACTGGGGTACGTGTTACACACACACTGACTCACTGGGTTACAGTTCCACACACACTGACTCTCACTGGGGTACAGTTCAACAGGCACTGACTCTCACTGGGGTCTAGTTTCACACACACTGACTCTCACTGGGTTACAGTTCCACATACACTGATTCTCACTGGGGTCCAGTTCCACACACTCTGACTCTCACTGGGGGACAGTTCCACAGACACAGACTCTCACTGGGGTCCAGTTCCACACACACTGACTCTCACTGGGGTCCAGTTCCACACACTCTGACTCTCACTGGGGTACAGTTCCACAGACACAGACTCTCACTGGGGTCCAGTTCCACACACACTGACTCTCACTGGGGTACAGTTCCACACACACTGACTCTCACTGGGGTACAGTTCCACACACACTGACTCTCACTGGGATACTGTTCAACACACACTGACTCTCATTGGGGTACAGTTCAACAGGCACTGCGTCTCACTGGGGTACAGTTCCACACTCACTGACTCTCACTGGGGTACAGCTCAACAGGCACTGACTCTCACTGGGGTCTAGTTTCACACACACAGACTCTCTTTGGTGTACAGTTCAACACACACTGACTCTCACTGGGGTACAGTTCCACACACACTGACTCTCACTGGGGTACAGTTCCACACACACTGACTCTCACTGGGGTAAGGGTTCCACACACACTGACTCTGACTGGGGTACAGTTCCACACACACTGACTGTCACTGGGTTACAGTTCCACACACACTGACTCTCACTGGGGTACGGGTTACACACACACTGACTCACTGGGTTACAGTTCCACACACACTGACTCTCACTGGGGTACAGTTCAACAGGCACTGACTCTCACTGGGGTCTAGTTTCACACACACTGACTCTCACTGGGTTACATTTCCACACACACTGACTCTCACTGGGGTACGGGTTACACACACACTGACTCTCACTGGGGTAATGTTCCACACACACTGTCTCTCACTGGGGTACAGTTCCACACACACTGACTCTCACTGGGGTACAGTTCAACAGGCACTGACTCCCTCTGGGGTACAGTTCAACACACACTGACTCTCACTGGGGTACAATTCCACACACACTGACTCTCACTGGGGTACAGTTCCACAGACACTGACTCTCACTGGGGTAATGTTCCACACACACTGTCTCTCACTGGGGTACAGTTCCACACTCACTGACTCTCACTGGGGTACAGTTTCACACACACTGACTCTCACTGGGGTACAATTCCACACTCACTGACTCTCACTGGGGTACAGTTCCACACACACTGACTCTCACTGGGGTACAGTTCAACAGGCACTGACTCTCACTGGGGTCTAGTTTCACACACACTGACTCTCACTGGGGTACAATTCCACACTCACTGACTCTCACTGGGGTACAGTTCCACACACACTGACTCTCACTGGGGTACAGTTCAACAGGCACGGACTCTCACTGGGGTCTAGTTTCACACACACTGACTCTCACTGGGTTACAGTTCCACATACACTGATTCTCACTGGGGTCCAGTTCCACACACTCTGACTCTCACTGGGGGACAGTTCCACAGACACAGAGTCTCACTGGGGTCCAGTTCCACACACACTGACTCTCACTGGGGTCCAGTTCCACACACTCTGACTCTCACTGGGGTACAGTTCCACAGACACAGACTCTCACTGGGGTCCAGTTCCACACACACTGACTCTCACTGGGGTACAGTTCCACACACACTGACTCTCACTGGGGTACAGTTCCACACACACTGACTCTCACTGGGGTACAGTTCCACACACATTGACTCTCACTGGGATACTGTTCAACACACACTGACTCTCATTGGGGTACAGTTCAACAGGCACTGCGTCTCACTGGGGTACAGTTCCACACTCACTGACTCTCACTGGGGTACAGCTCAACAGGCACTGACTCTCACTGGGGTCTAGTTTCACACACACAGACTCTCTTTGGTGTACAGTTCAACACACACTGACTCTCACTGGGGTACATTTCCACACACACTGACTCTCACTGGGGTACAGTTCCACACACACTGACTCTCACTGGGGTAAGGGTTCCACACACACTGACTCTGACTGGGGTACAGTTCCACACACACTGACTGTCACTGGGTTACAGTTCCACACACACTGACTCTCACTGGGGTACGGGTTACACACACACTGACTCACTGGGTTACAGTTCCACACACACTGACTCTCACTGGGGTACAGTTCAACAGGCATTGACTCTCACTGGGGTCTAGTTTCACACACACTGACTCTCACAGGGTTACAGTTCCAAACACACTGATTCTCACTGTGGTAAGGGTTCCACACACACTGACTCTGACAGGGGTACAGTTCCACACACACTGACTGTCACTGGGTTACATTTCCACACACACTGACTCTCACTGGGGTACGAGTTACACACACACTGACTCACTGGGTTACAGTTCCACACACACTGACTCTCACTGGGGTAATGTTCCACACACACTGTCTCTCACTGGGGTACAGTTCCACACACACTGACTCTCACTGGGGTACAGTTCAACAGGCACTGACTCCCTCTGGGGTACAGTTCAACACACACTGACTCTCACTGGGGTACAATTCCACACACACTGACTCTTACTGGGGTACAATTCCACACACACTGACTCTCACTGGGGTACAATTCCGCACACACTGACTCTCACTGGGGTACAGTTCCACACACACTGACTCTCACTGGGGTACAGTTCAACAGGCACTGCGTCTCACTGGGGTACAGTTCCACACTCACTGACTCTCACTGGGGTACAGTTCAACAGGCACTGACTCTCACTGGGGTCTAGTTTCACACACACTGACTCTCACTGGGGTACAATTCCACACACACTGACTCTCACTGGGGTACAGTTCCACACACACTGACTCTCACTGGGGTACAGTTCAACAGGCACGGACTCTCACTGGGGTCTAGTTTCACACACACTGACTCTCACTGGGTTACAGTTCCACATACACTGATTCTCACTGGGGTCCAGTTCCACACACTCTGACTCTCACTGGGGGACAGTTCCACTCACACTGACTCTCACTGGGGTCCAGTTCCACACACTCTGACTCTCACTGGGGTACAGTTCCACAGACACAGACTCTCACTGGGGTCCAGTTCCACACACACTGACTCTCACTGGGGTACAGTTCCACACACACTGACTCTCACTGGGGTACAGTTCCACACACACTGACTCTCACTGGGGTACAGTTCCACACACACTGACTCTCACTGGGATACAGCTCATGAGGCACTGACTCTCACTGGGGTCTAGTTTCACACACACAGACTCTCTTTGGTGTACAGTTCAACACACACTGACTCTCACTGGGGTACAGTTCCACACACACTGACTCTCACTGGGGTACAGTTCCACACACACTGACTCTCACTGGGGTAAGGGTTCCACACACACTGACTCTGACTGGGGTACAGTTCCACACACACTGACTGTCACTGGGTTACAGTTCCACACACACTGACTCTCACTGGGGTACGGGTTACACACACACTGACTCACTGGGTTACAGTTCCACACACAATGACTCTCACTGGGGTACAGTTCAACAGGCACTGACTCTCACTGGGGTCTAGTTTCACACACACTGACTCTCACAGGGTTACAGTTCCAAACACACTGATTCTCACTGTGGTAAGGGTTCCACACACACTGACTCTGACTGGGGTACAGTTCCACACACACTGACTGTCACTGGGTTACATTTCCACACACACTGACTTCACTGGGGTACGGGTTACACACACACACTGACTCTCTGGGTTACAGTTCCACACACACTGACTCTCACTGGGGTAATGTTCCACACACACTGACTCTCACTGGGGTACAGTTCCACACACACTGACTCTCACTGGGGTACAGTTCAACAGGAACTGACTCCCTCTGGGGTACAGTTCAACACACACTGACTCTCACTGGGGTACAATTCCACACACACTGACTCTCACTGGGGTACAGTTCCACACACACTGACTCTCACTGGGGTACAGTTCAACAGGCACTGCGTCTTACTGGGGTACAGTTCCACACTCACTGACTCTCACTGGGGTACAGTTCAACAGGCACTTACTCTCACTGGGGTCTAGTTTCACACACACTGACTCTCACTGGGGTACAATTCCACACACACTGATTCTCACTGGGGTACAGTTCCACACACACTGACTCTCACTGGGGTACAGTTCCACAGACACAGACTCTCACTGGGGTCCAGTTCCACACACACTGACTCTCACTGGGGTACAGTTCCACACACACTGACTCTCACTGGGGTACAGTTCCACACACACTGACTCTCACTGGGGTACAGTTCCACACACACTGACTCTCACTGGGATACTGTTCAACACACACTGACTCTCATTGGGGTACAGTTCAACAGGCACTGCGTCTCACTGGGGTACAGTTCCACACTCACTGACTCTCACTGGGGTACAGCTCAACAGGCACTGACTCTCACTGGGGTCTAGTTTCACACACACAGACTCTCTTTGGTGTACAGTTCAACACACACTGACTCTCACTGGGGTACAGTTCCACACACACTGACTCTCACTGGGGTACAGTTCCACACACACTGACTCTCACTGGGGTAAGGGTTCCACACACACTGACTCTGACTGGGGTACAGTTCCACACACACTGACTGTCACTGGGTTACAGTTCCACACACACTGACTCTCACTGGGGTACAGTTCAACAGGCACTGACTCTCACTGGGGTACGGGTTACACACACACTGACTCACTGGGTTACAGTTCCACACACACTGACTCTCACTGGGGTACAGTTCAACAGGCACTGACTCTCACTGGGGTCTAGTTTCACACACACTGACTCTCACAGGGTTACAGTTCCAAACACACTGATTCTCACTGTGGTAAGGGTTCCACACACACTGACTCTGACTGGGGTACAGTTCCACACACACTGACTGGCACTGGGTTACATTTCCACACACACTGACTCTCACTGGGGTACGGGTTACACACACACTGACTCTCACTGGGGTACAGTTCAACAGGCACTGACTCCCTCTGGGGTACAGTTCAACACACTCTGACTCTCACTGGGGTACAATTCCACACACACTGACTCTCACTGGGGTACAGTTCCACACACACTGACTCTCACTGGGGTACAGTTCAACAGGCACTGCGTCTCACTGGGGTACAGTTCCACACTCACTGACTCTCACTGGGGTACAGTTCAACAGGCACTGACTCTCACTGGGGTCTAGTTTCACACACACTGACTCTCACTGGGGTACAATTCCACACACACTGACTCTCACTGGGGTACAGTTCCACACACACTGACTCTCACTGGGGTACAGTTCAACAGGCACTGACTCTCACTGGGGTCTAGTTTCACACACACTGACTCTCACTGGGTTACAGTTCCACATACACTGATTCTCACTGGGGTCCAGTTCCACACACTCTGACTCTCACTGGGGGACGGTTCCACAGACACAGACTCTCACTGGGGTCCAGTTCCACACACACTGACTCTCACTGGGGTCCAGTTCCACACACTCTGACTCTCACTGGGGTACAGTTCCACAGACACAGACTCTCACTGGGGTCCAGTTCCACACACACTGACTCTCACTGGGGTACAGTTCCACACACACTGACTCTCACTGGGGTACAGTTCCACACACACTGACTCTCACTGGGGTACAGTTCCACACACACTGACTCTCACTGGGGTACGGGTTACACACACACTGATTCACTGGGTTACAGTTCCACACACACTGACTCTCACCGGGGTAATGTTCCACACACACTGTCTCTCACTGGGGTACAGTTCCACACACACTGACTCTCACTGGGGTACAGTTCAACAGGCACTGACTCCCTCTGGGGTACAGTTCAACACACACTGACTCTCACTGGGGTACAATTCCACACACACTGACTCTCACTGGGGTACAGTTCCACACACACTGACTCTCACTGGGGTACAGTTCAACAGGCACTGCGTCTCACTGGGGTACAGTTCCACACTCACTGACTCTCACTGGGGTACAGTTCAACAGGCACTGACTCTCACTGGGGTCTAGTTTCACACACACTGACTCTCACTGGGGTACAATTCCACACACACTGACACTCACTGGGGTACAGTTCCACACACACTGACTCTCACTGGGGTCCAGTTCCACACACTTTGACTCTCACTGGGGTACAGTTCCACAGACACTGACTCTCACTGGGGTCCAGTTCCACACAGACTGACTCTCACTGGGATACAGTTCCACAGGCACTGACTCTCACTGGGGTACAGTTCCACACACACTGACTCTCACTGGGGTACAGTTCCACACACACTGACCCTCACTGGGGTACAGTTCCACACACACTGACTCCCACTGGGGTACAGTTCCACACACACTGACTCTCACTGGGATACAGTTCCACACACACTGACCCTCACTGGGGTAGAGTTCCACACGCACTGACTCTCACTGGGATACAGTTCCACACACACTGACCCTCACTGGGGTACAGTTCCACACACACTGACTCTCACTGGGGTACAGTTCCACACACACTGACTCTCACTGGGATACAGTTCCACACACACTGACTGTCACTGGGTTACATTTCCACACACACTGACTCTCACTGGGGTACAGTTCCACACACACTGACTCTCACTGGGGTACAGTTCAACAGGCACTGCGTCTCACTGGGGTACAGTTCCACACTCACTGACTCTCACTGGGGTACAGTTCAACAGGCACTGACTCTCACTGGGGTCTAGTTTCACACACACTGACTCTCACTGGGGTACAATTCCACACACACTGACACTCACTGGCGTACAGTTCCACACACACTGACTCTCACTGGGGTCCAGTTCCACACACTTTGACTCTCACTGGGGTACAGTTCCACAGACACTGACTCTCACTGGGGTCCAGTTCCACACAGACTGACTCTCACTGGGATACAGTTCCACAGGCACTGACTCTCACTGGGGTACAGTTCCACACACACTGACTCTCACTGGGGTACAGTTCCACACACACTGACCCTCACTGGGGTACAGTTCCACACACACTGACTCCCACTGGGGTACAGTTCCACACACACTGACTCTCACTGGGATACAGTTCCACACACACTGACTGTCACTGGGTTACATTTCCACACACACTGACTCTCACTGGGGTACAGTTCCACACACACTGACTCTCACTGGGATACAGTTCCACACACACTGACTGTCACTGGGATACAGTTCCACACACACTGACTCTCACTGGGATACAGTTCCACACACACTGACTGTCACTGGGTTACATTTCCACACACACTGACTCTCACTGGGGTACGGGTTACACACACACTGACTCACTGGGTTACAGTTCCACACACACTGACTCTCACTGGGGTAATGTTCCACACACACTGTCTCTCACTGGGGTACAGTTCCACACACACTGACTGTCACTGGGTTACATTTCCTCACACACTGACTCTCACTGGGGTACGGGTTACACACACACTGACTCACTGGGTTACAGTTCCACACACACTGACTCTCACTGGGGTACAGTTCCACACACACTGACTCTCACTGGGGTACAGTTCCACACACACTGACTCTCACTGGGGTACAGTTCCACACACACTGACTCTCATTGGGGTACAGTTCAACAGGCACTGACTCTCACTGGGGTACAGTTCCACACACACTGACTCTCACTGGGGTACAGTTCCACACACACTGATTCTCACTGGGGTAAGGGTTCCACACACACTGACTCTGACTGGGGTACAGTTCCACACACACTGACTGTCACTGGGTTACAGTTCCACACACACTGACTCTCACTGGGGTACGGGTTACACACACACTGACTCACTGGGTTACAGTTCCACACACACTGACTCTCACTGGGGTACAGTTCAACAGGCACTGACTCTCACTGGGGTCTAGTTTCACACACACTGACTCTCACTGGGTTACAGTTCCAAACACACTGACTCTCACTGGGGTACGGGTTACACACACACTGACTCACTGGGTTACAGTTCCACACACACTGACTCTCACTGGGGTAATGTTCCACACACACTGTCTCTCACTGGGGTACAGTTCCACACACACTGACTCTCACTGGGGTACAGTTCAACAGGCACTGACTCCCTCTGGGGTACAGTTCAACACACACTGACTCTCACTGGGGTACAATTCCACACACACTGACTCTCACTGGGGTACAGTTCCACACACACTGACTCTCACTGGGGTACAGTTCAACAGGCACTGCGTCTCACTGGGGTACAGTTCCACACTCACTGACTCTCACTGGGGTACAGTTCAACAGGCACTGACTCTCACTGGGGTCTAGTTTCACACACACTGACTCTCACTGGGGTACAATTCCACACACACTGACTCTCACTGGGGTACAGTTCCACACACACTGACTCTCACTGGGGTACAGTTCAACAGGCACGGACTCTCACTGGGGTCTAGTTTCACACACACTGACTCTCACTGGGTTTCAGTTCCACATACACTGATTCTCACTGGGGTCCAGTTCCACACACTCTGACTCTCACTGGGGGACAGTTCCACAGACACAGACTCTCACTGGGGTCCAGTTCCACACACACTGACTCTCACTGGGGTCCAGTTCCACACACTCTGACTCTCACTGGGGTACAGTTCCACAGACACAGACTCTCACTGGGGTCCAGTTCCACACACACTGACTCTCACTGGGGTACAGTTCCACACACACTGACTCTCACTGGGGTACAGTTCCACACACACTGACTCTCACTGGGGTACAGTTCCACTCACACTGACTCTCACTGGGATACAGTTCCACACACACTGACTCTCACTGGGATACTGTTCAACACACACTGACTCTCACTGGGGTACAGTTCAACACACACTGACTCTCACTGGGGTACAGTTCCACAGGCACTGACTCTCACTGGGGTACAGTTCCACACACACTGACTCTCACTGGGATACAGTTCCACACACACTGACTCTCACTGGGGTACAGTTCCACACACACTGACTCTCACTGGGGTACAGTTCAACACACACTGACTCTCACTGGGGTACAGTTCCACAGGCACTGACTCTCACTGGGGTACAGTTCCACACACACTGACTCTCACTGGGGTACAGTTCAACACACACTGACTCTCACTGGGGTACAGTTCCACAGGCACTGACTCTCACTGGGGTACAGTTCCACACGCACTGACTCTCACTGGGATACAGTCCCACACACACTGACTCTCACTGGGGTACAGTTCCACACACACTGACTCTCACTGGGGTACAGTTCCACACACACTGACTCTCACTGGGGTACAGTTCCACGCACACTGACTCTCACTGGGGTACAGTTCCACACACACTGACTCTCACTGGGATACAGTTCCACACACACTGACTCTCACTGGGATACAGTTCCACACACACTGACTCTCACTAGGGTACAGTTCCACACACACTAACTCTCACTGGGATACAGTTCCACACACACTGACTCTCACTGGGGTACAGTTCCACACACACTGACTCTCACTGGGGTACAGTTCCACACACACTGACTCTCACTGGGATACAGTTCAACACACACTGACTCTCTTTGGGGTACAGTTCAACAGGCACTGCTTCTCACTGGGGTACAGTTCCACACTCACTGACTCTCACTGGGGTACAGCTCAACAGGCACTGACTCTCACTGGGGTCTAGTTTCACACACACAGGCTCTCTTTGGTGTACAGTTCAACACACACTGACTCTCACTGGGGTACAGTTCCACACACACTGACTCTCACTGGGGTACAGTTCCACACACACTGATTCTCACTGGGGTAAGGGTTCCACACACACTGACTCTGACTGGGGTACAGTTCCACACACACTGACTGTCACTGGGTTACAGTTCCACACACACTGACTCTCACTGGGGTACGGGTTACACACACACTGACTCACTGGGTTACAGTTCCACACACACTGACTCTCACTGGGGTACAGTTCAACAGGCACTGACTCTCACTGGGGTCTAGTTTCACACACACTGACTCTCACTGGGTTACAGTTCCACACACACTGACTCTGACTGGGGTACAGTTCCACACACACTGACTGTCACTGGGTTACATTTCGACACACACTGACTCTCACTGGGGTACGGGTTACACACACACTGACTCACGGGGTTACAGTTCCACACACACTGACTCTCACTGGGGTAATGTTCCACACACACTGTCTCTCACTGGGGTACAGTTCCACACACACTGACTCTCACTGGGGTACAGTTCAAAAGGCACTGACTCCCTCTGGGGTACAGTTCAACACACACTGACTCTCACTGGGGTACAGTTCAACAGGCACTGACACTCACTGGGGTCTAGTTTCACACATACTGACTCTCACTGGGGTACAGTTTCACACACACTGACTCTCACTGGGGTACAATTCCACACACACTGACTCTCACTGGGGTCCAGTTCCACACTCTCTGACTCTCACTGGGGTACAGTTCCACACACACTGACTCTCACTGGGGTACAGTTCCACACACACTGACTCTCACTGGGATACTGTTCAACACACACTGACTCTCATTGGGGTACAGTTCCACACACACTGACTCTCACTGGGGTACAGTTCAACAGGCACTGACTCTCACTGGGGTCTAGTTTCACACACACAGACTCTCACTGGGGTACAGTTTCACACACACTGACTCTCACTGGGGTACAATTCCACACACACTGACTCTCACTGGGGTCCAGTTCCACACTCTCTGACTCTCACTGGGGTACAGTTCCACACACACTGACTCCCTCTGGGGTACAGTTCAACACACACTGACTCTCACTGGGGTACAATTCCACACACACTGACTCTCACTGGGGTACAGTTCCACACACACTGACTCTCACTGGGGTACAGTTCAACAGGCACTGCGTCTCACTGGGGTACAGTTCCACACTCACTGACTCTCACTGGGGTACAGTTCAACAGGCACTGACTCTCACTGGGGTCTAGTTTCACACACACTGACTCTCACTGGGGTACAATTCCACACACACTGACACTCACTGGGGTACAGTTCCACACACACTGACTCTCACTGGGGTCCAGTTCCACACACTTTGACTCTCACTGGGGTACAGTTCCACAGACACTGACTCTCACAGGGGTCCAGTTCCACACAGACTGACTCTCACTGGGATACAGTTCCACAGGCACTGACTCTCACTGGGGTACAGTTCCACACACACTGACTCTCACTGGGGTACAGTTCCACACACACTGACCCTCACTGGGGTACAGTTCCACACACACTGACTCCCACTGGGGTACAGTTCCACACACACTGACTCTCACTGGGATACAGTTCCACACACACTGACCCTCACTGGGGTAGAGTTCCACACGCACTGACTCTCACTGGGATACAGTTCCACACACACTGACCCTCACTGGGGTACAGTTCCACACACACTGACTCTCACTGGGGTACAGTTCCACACACACTGACTCTCACTGGGATACAGTTCCACACACACTGACTCTCACTGGGGTACAGTTCCACACACACTGACTGTCACTGGGTTACATTTCCACACACACTGACTCTCACTGGGGTACAGTTCCACACACACTGACTCTCACTGGGGTACAGTTCAACAGGCACTGCGTCTCACTGGGGTACAGTTCCACACTCACTGACTCTCACTGGGGTACAGTTCAACAGGCACTGACTCTCACTGGGGTCTAGTTTCACACACACTGACTCTCACTGGGGTACAGTTCAACAGGCACTGACTCTCACTGGGGTCTAGTTTCACACACACTGACTCTCACTGGGGTACAATTCCACACACACTGACACTCACTGGCGTACAGTTCCACACACACTGACTCTCACTGGGGTCCAGTTCCACACACTTTGACTCTCACTGGGGTACAGTTCCACAGACACTGACTCTCACTGGGGTCCAGTTCCACACAGACTGACTCTCACTGGGATACAGTTCCACAGGCACTGACTCTCACTGGGGTACAGTTCCACACACACTGACTCTCACTGGGGTACAGTTCCACACACACTGACCCTCACTGGGGTACAGTTCCACACACACTGACTCCCACTGGGGTACAGTTCCACACACACTGACTCTCACTGGGATACAGTTCCACACACACTGACCCTCACTGGGGTAGAGTTCCACACGCACTGACTCTCACTGGGATACAGTTCCACACACACTGACCCTCACTGGGGTACAGTTCCACACACACTGACTCTCACTGGGGTACAGTTCCACACACACTGACTCTCACTGGGATACAGTTCCACACACACTGACTGTCACTGGGTTACATTTCCACACACACTGACTGTCACTGGGGTACGGGTTACACACACACTGACTCACTGGGTTACAGTTCCACACACACTGACTCTCACTGGGGTAATGTTCCACACACACTGTCTCTCACTGGGGTACAGTTCCACACACACTGACTGTCACTGGGTTACATTTCCTCACACACTGACTCTCACTGGGGTACGGGTTACACACACACTGACTCACTGGGTTACAGTTCCACACACACTGACTCTCACTGGGGTACAGTTCCACACACACTGACTCTCACTGGGGTACAGTTCCACACACACTGACTCTCACTGGGGTACAGTTCCACACACACTGACTCTCATTGGGGTACAGTTCAACAGGCACTGACTCTCACTGGGGTACAGTTCCACACACACTGACTCTCACTGGGGTACAGTTCCACACACACTGATTCTCACTGGGGTAAGGGTTCCACACACACTGACTCTGACTGGGGTACAGTTCCACACACACTGACTGTCACTGGGTTACAGTTCCACACACACTGACTCTCACTGGGGTACGGGTTACACACACACTGACTCACTGGGTTACAGTTCCACACACACTGACTCTCACTGGGGTACAGTTCAACAGGCACTGACTCTCACTGGGGTCTAGTTTCACACACACTGACTCTCACTGGGTTACAGTTCCAAACACACTGACTCTCACTGGGGTACGGGTTACACACACACTGACTCACTGGGTTACAGTTCCACACACACTGACTCTCACTGGGGTAATGTTCCACACACACTGTCTCTCACTGGGGTACAGTTCCACACACACTGACTCTCACTGGGGTACAGTTCAACAGGCACTGACTCCCTCTGGGGTACAGTTCAACACACACTGACTCTCACTGGGGTACAATTCCACACACACTGACTCTCACTGGGGTACAGTTCCACACACACTGACTCTCACTGGGGTACAGTTCAACAGGCACTGCGTCTCACTGGGGTACAGTTCCACACTCACTGACTCTCACTGGGGTACAGTTCAACAGGCACTGACTCTCACTGGGGTCTAGTTTCACACACACTGACTCTCACTGGGGTACAATTCCACACACACTGACTCTCACTGGGGTACAGTTCCACACACACTGACTCTCACTGGGGTACAGTTCAACAGGCACGGACTCTCACTGGGGTCTAGTTTCACACACACTGACTCTCACTGGGTTTCAGTTCCACATACACTGATTCTCACTGGGGTCCAGTTCCACACACTCTGACTCTCACTGGGGGACAGTTCCACAGACACAGACTCTCACTGGGGTCCAGTTCCACACACACTGACTCTCACTGGGGTCCAGTTCCACACACTCTGACTCTCACTGGGGTACAGTTCCACAGACACAGACTCTCACTGGGGTCCAGTTCCACACACACTGACTCTCACTGGGGTACAGTTCCACACACACTGACTCTCACTGGGGTACAGTTCCACACACACTGACTCTCACTGGGGTACAGTTCCACACACACTGACTCTCACTGGGATACTGTTCAACACACACTGACTCTCACTGGGGTACAGTTCAACACACACTGACTCTCACTGGGGTACAGTTCCACAGGCACTGACTCTCACTGGGGTACAGTTCCACACACACTGACTCTCACTGGGATACAGTTCCACACACACTGACTCTCACTGGGGTACAGTTCCACACACACTGACTCTCACTGGGGTACAGTTCAACACACACTGACTCTCACTGGGGTACAGTTCCACAGGCACTGACTCTCACTGGGGTACAGTTCCACACACACTGACTCTCACTGGGGTACAGTTCAACACACACTGACTCTCACTGGGGTACAGTTCCACAGGCACTGACTCTCACTGGGGTACAGTTCCACACGCACTGACTCTCACTGGGATACAGTCCCACACACACTGACTCTCACTGGGGTACAGTTCCACACACACTGACTCTCACTGGGGTACAGTTCCACACACACTGACTCTCACTGGGGTACAGTTCCACGCACACTGACTCTCACTGGGGTACAGTTCCACACACACTGACTCTCACTGGGATACAGTTCCACACACACTGACTCTCACTGGGATACAGTTCCACACACACTGACTCTCACTAGGGTACAGTTCCACACACACTAACTCTCACTGGGATACAGTTCCACACACACTGACTCTCACTGGGGTACAGTTCCACACACACTGACTCTCACTGGGGTACAGTTCCACACAAACTGACTCTCACTGGGATACAGTTCAACACACACTGACTCTCTTTGGGGTACAGTTCAACAGGCACTGCTTCTCACTGGGGTACAGTTCCACACTCACTGACTCTCACTGGGGTACAGCTCAACAGGCACTGACTCTCACTGGGGTCTAGTTTCACACACACAGGCTCTCTTTGGTGTACAGTTCAACACACACTGACTCTCACTGGGGTACAGTTCCACACACACTGACTCTCACTGGGGTACAGTTCCACACACACTGATTCTCACTGGGGTAAGGGTTCCACACACACTGACTCTGACTGGGGTACAGTTCCACACACACTGACTGTCACTGGGTTACAGTTCCACACACACTGACTCTCACTGGGGTACGGGTTACACACACACTGACTCACTGGGTTACAGTTCCACACACACTGACTCTCACTGGGGTACAGTTCAACAGGCACTGACTCTCACTGGGGTCTAGTTTCACACACACTGACTCTCACTGGGTTACAGTTCCACACACACTGACTCTGACTGGGGTACAGTTCCACACACACTGACTGTCACTGGGTTACATTTCGACACACACTGACTCTCACTGGGGTACGGGTTACACACACACTGACTCACGGGGTTACAGTTCCACACACACTGACTCTCACTGGGGTAATGTTCCACACACACTGTCTCTCACTGGGGTACAGTTCCACACACACTGACTCTCACTGGGGTACAGTTCAACAGGCACTGACTCCCTCTGGGGTACAGTTCAACACACACTGACTCTCACTGGGGTACAGTTCAACAGGCACTGACTCTCACTGGGGTCTAGTTTCACACATACTGACTCTCACTGGGGTACAGTTTCACACACACTGACTCTCACTGGGGTACAATTCCACACACACTGACTCTCACTGGGGTCCAGTTCCACACTCTCTGACTCTCACTGGGGTACAGTTCCACACACACTGACTCTCACTGGGGTACAGTTCCACACACACTGACTCTCACTGGGATACTGTTCAACACACACTGACTCTCATTGGGGTACAGTTCCACACACACTGACTCTCACTGGGGTACAGTTCAACAGGCACTGACTCTCACTGGGGTCTAGTTTCACACACACAGACTCTCTTTGGTGTACAGTTCAACACACACTGACTCTCACTGGGGTACAGTTCCACACACACTGACTCTGACTGGGGTACAGTTCCACACACACTGACTGTCACTGGGTTACAGTTCCACACACACTGACTCTCACTGGGGTACGGGTTACACACACACTGACTCACTGGGTTACAGTTCCACACACACTGACTCTCACTGGGGTACAGTTCAACAGGCAGTGACTCTCACTGGGGTCTAGTTTCACACACACTGACTCTCACTGGGTTACAGTTCCACACACACTGATTCTCACTGTGGTAAGGGTTCCACACACACTGCCTCTCACTGGGGTACAGTTCCACACACACTGACTGTCACTGGGTTACTTTTCCACACACACTGGCTCTCACTGGGGTACGGGTTACACACACACTGACTCACTGGGTTACAGTTACACACACACTGACTCTCACTGGGGTAATGTTCCACACACACTGTCTCTCACTGGGGTACAGTTCCACACACACTGACTCTCACTGGGGTACAGTTCAACAGGCACTGACTCCCTCTGGGGTACAGTTCAACACACACTGACTCTCATTGGGGTACAGTTCAACAGGCACTGCGTCTCACTGGGGTACAGTTCCACACTCACTGACTCTCACTGGGGTACAGTTCAACAGGCACTGACTCCCTCTGGGGTCTAGTTTCACACACACTGACTCTCACTGGGGTACAATTCCACACACACTGACTCTCACTGGGGTCCAGTTCCACACACTTTGACTCTCACTGGGGTACAGTTCCACAGACACAGACTCTCACTGGGGTCCAGTTCCACACACACTGACTCTCACTGGGATACAGTTCCACAGGCACTGACTCTCACTGGGGTACAGTTCCACACACACTGACTCTCACTGGGGTACAGTTCCACACACACTGACCCTCACTGGGGTACAGTTCCACACACACTGACTCTCACTGGGGTACAGTTCCACACGCACTGACTCTCACTGGGATACAGTTCCACACACACTGACCCTCACTGGGGTACAGTTCCACACACACTGACTCTCACTGGGGTACAGTTCCGCACACACTGACTCTCACTGGGATACAGTTCCACACACACTGACTCTCACTGGAATACAGTTCCACACACACTGACTCTCACTGGGATACAGTTCCACACACACTGACTCTCACTGGGGTACAGTTCCACAGGCACTGACTTTCACTGGGATACAGTTCCACACACACTGACTCTCACTGGAATACAGTTCCACACACACTGACTCTCACTGGGATACAGTTCCACACACACTGACTCTCACTGGGGTACAGTTCCACAGGCACTGACTCTCACTGGGATACAGTTCCACACACACTGACTCTCACTGGGATACAGTTCCACACACACTGACTCTCACTGGGGTACAGTTCCACAGGCACTGACTTTCACTGGGATACAGTTCCACACACACTGACTCTCACTGGGGTACAGTTCCACACACACTGACTCTCACTGGGGTACAGTTCCACACACACTGACTCTCACTGGGGTACAGTTCCACAGGCACTGACTCTCACTGGGATACAGTTCCACACACACTGATTCTCACTGGGATACAGTTCCACACACACTGACTCTCACTGGGGTAAAGTTCCACAGGCACTGACTCTCACTGGGATACAGTTCCACACACTCTGACTCTCACTGGGGTACAGTTCCACACACACTCTCTCTCACTGGGGTACAGTTCCACACACACTGACTCTCACTGGGGTACAGTTCCACACACACTGACTCTCACTGGGGTACAGTTCCACAGGCACTGACTCTCACTGGGGTACAGTTCCACACACACTGACTCTCACTGGGGTACAGTTCTACACACACTGACTCTCACTGGGATACAGTTCAACACACACTGACTCTCTTTGGGGTACAGTTCAACAGGCACTGCGTCTCACTGGGGTACAGTTCCACACTCACTGACTCTCACTGGGGTACAGCTCAACAGGCACTGACTCTCACTGGGGTCTAGTTTCACACACACAGACTCTCTTTGGTGTACAGTTCAACACACACTGACTCTCACTGGGGTACAGTTCCACACACACTGACTCTCACTGGGGTACAGTTCAACAGGCACTGACTCTCACTGGGTTACAGTTCCACACACACTGATTCTCACTGGGGTAAGGGTTCCACACACACTGACTCTGACTGGGGTACAGTTCCACACACACTGACTCTCACTGGGGTACGGGTTACACACACACTGACTCACGGGGTTACAGTTCCACACACACTGACTCTCACTGGGGTAATGTTCCACACACACTGTCTCTCACTGGGGTACAGTTCCACACACACTGACTCTCACTGGGGTACAGTTCAACAGGCACTGACTCCCTCTGGGGTACAGTTCAACACACACTGACTCTCATTGGGGTACAGTTCAACAGGCACTGCGTCTCACTGGGGTACAGTTCCACACTCACTGACTCTCACTGGGGTACAGTTCAACAGGCACTGACACTCACTGGGGTCTAGTTTCACACATACTGACTCTCACTGGGGTACAGTTTCACACACACTGACTCTCACTGGGGTACAATTCCACACACACTGACTCTCACTGGGGTCCAGTTCCACACACTCTGACTCTCACTGGGGTACAGTTCCACACACACTGACTCTCACTGGGGTACAGTTCCACACACACTGACTCTCACTGGGATACTGTTCAACACACACTGACTCTCATTGGGGTACAGTTCCACACACACTGACTCTCACTGGGGTACAGTTCAACAGGCACTGACTCTCACTGGGGTCTAGTTTCACACACACAGACTCTCTTTGGTGTACAGTTCAACACACACTGACTCTCACTGGAATACAGTTCCACACACACTGACTCTCACTGGGATACAGTTCCACACACACTGACTCTCACTGGGGTACAGTTCCACAGGCACTGACTTTCACTGGGATACAGTTCCACACACACTGACTCTCACTGGAATACAGTTCCACACACACTGACTCTCACTGGGATACAGTTCCACACACACTGACTCTCACTGGGGTACAGTTCCACAGGCACTGACTCTCACTGGGATACAGTTCCACACACACTGACTCTCACTGGGGTACAGTTCCACACACACTGACTGTCACTGGGTTACAGTTCCACACACACTGACTCTCACTGGGGTACGGGTTACACACACACTGACTCACTGGGTTACAGTTCCACACACACTGACTCTCACTGGGGTACAGTTCAACAGGCAGTGACTCTCACTGGGGTCTAGTTTCACACACACTGACTCTCACTGGGTTACAGTTCCACACACACTGATTCTCACTGTGGTAAGGGTTCCACACACACTGCCTCTCACTGGGGTACAGTTCCACACACACTGACTGTCACTGGGTTACTTTTCCACACACACTGGCTCTCACTGGGGTACGGGTTACACACACACTGACTCACTGGGTTACAGTTACACACACACTGACTCTCACTGGGGTAATGTTCCACACACACTGTCTCTCACTGGGGTACAGTTCCACACACACTGACTCTCACTGGGGTACAGTTCAACAGGCACTGACTCCCTCTGGGGTACAGTTCAACACACACTGACTCTCATTGGGGTACAGTTCAACAGGCACTGCGTCTCACTGGGGTACAGTTCCACACTCACTGACTCTCACTGGGGTACAGTTCAACAGGCACTGACTCCCTCTGGGGTCTAGTTTCACACACACTGACTCTCACTGGGGTACAATTCCACACACACTGACTCTCACTGGGGTCCAGTTCCACACACGTTGACTCTCACTGGGGTACAGTTCCACAGACACAGACTCTCACTGGGGTCCAGTTCCACACACACTGACTCTCACTGGGATACAGTTCCACAGGCACTGACTCTCACTGGGGTACAGTTCCACACACACTGACTCTCACTGGGGTACAGTTCCACACACACTGACCCTCACTGGGGTACAGTTCCACACACACTGACTCTCACTGGGGTACAGTTCCACACGCACTGACTCTCACTGGGATACAGTTCCACACACACTGACCCTCACTGGGGTACAGTTCCACACACACTGACTCTCACTGGGGTACAGTTCCGCACACACTGACTCTCACTGGGATACAGTTCCACACACACTGACTCTCACTGGAATACAGTTCCACACACACTGACTCTCACTGGGATACAGTTCCACACACACTGACTCTCACTGGGGTACAGTTCCACAGGCACTGACTTTCACTGGGATACAGTTCCACACACACTGACTCTCACTGGAATACAGTTCCACACACACTGACTCTCACTGGGATACAGTTCCACACACACTGACTCTCACTGGGGTACAGTTCCACAGGCACTGACTCTCACTGGGATACAGTTCCACACACACTGACTCTCACTGGGATACAGTTCCACACACACTGACTCTCACTGGGGTACAGTTCCACAGGCACTGACTTTCACTGGGATACAGTTCCACACACACTGACTCTCACTGGGGTACAGTTCCACACACACTGACTCTCACTGGGGTACAGTTCCACACACACTGACTCTCACTGGGGTACAGTTCCACAGGCACTGACTCTCACTGGGATACAGTTCCACACACACTGATTCTCACTGGGATACAGTTCCACACACACTGACTCTCACTGGGGTAAAGTTCCACAGGCACTGACTCTCACTGGGATACAGTTCCACACACTCTGACTCTCACTGGGGTACAGTTCCACACACACTCTCTCTCACTGGGGTACAGTTCCACACACACTGACTCTCACTGGGGTACAGTTCCACACACACTGACTCTCACTGGGGTACAGTTCCACAGGCACTGACTCTCACTGGGGTACAGTTCCACACACACTGACTCTCACTGGGGTACAGTTCTACACACACTGACTCTCACTGGGATACAGTTCAACACACACTGACTCTCTTTGGGGTACAGTTCAACAGGCACTGCGTCTCACTGGGGTACAGTTCCACACTCACTGACTCTCACTGGGGTACAGCTCAACAGGCACTGACTCTCACTGGGGTCTAGTTTCACACACACAGACTCTCTTTGGTGTACAGTTCAACACACACTGACTCTCACTGGGGTACAGTTCCACACACACTGACTCTCACTGGGGTACAGTTCAACAGGCACTGACTCTCACTGGGTTACAGTTCCACACACACTGATTCTCACTGGGGTAAGGGTTCCACACACACTGACTCTGACTGGGGTACAGTTCCACACACACTGACTCTCACTGGGGTACGGGTTACACACACACTGACTCACGGGGTTACAGTTCCACACACACTGACTCTCACTGGGGTAATGTTCCACACACACTGTCTCTCACTGGGGTACAGTTCCACACATACTGACTCTCACTGGGGTACAGTTCAACAGGCACTGACTCCCTCTGGGGTACAGTTCAACACACACTGACTCTCATTGGGGTACAGTTCAACAGGCACTGCGTCTCACTGGGGTACAGTTCCACACTCACTGACTCTCACTGGGGTACAGTTCAACAGGCACTGACACTCACTGGGGTCTAGTTTCACACATACTGACTCTCACTGGGGTACAGTTTCACACACACTGACTCTCACTGGGGTACAATTCCACACACACTGACTCTCACTGGGGTCCAGTTCCACACACTCTGACTCTCACTGGGGTACAGTTCCACACACACTGACTCTCACTGGGGTACAGTTCCACACACACTGACTCTCACTGGGATACTGTTCAACACACACTGACTCTCATTGGGGTACAGTTCCACACACACTGACTCTCACTGGGGTACAGTTCAACAGGCACTGACTCTCACTGGGGTCTAGTTTCACACACACAGACTCTCATTGGTGTACAGTTCAACACACACTGACTCTCACTGGAATACAGTTCCACACACACTGACTCTCACTGGGATACAGTTCCACACACACTGACTCTCACTGGGGTACAGTTCCACAGGCACTGACTTTCACTGGGATACAGTTCCACACACACTGACTCTCACTGGAATACAGTTCCACACACACTGACTCTCACTGGGATACAGTTCCACACACACTGACTCTCACTGGGGTACAGTTCCACAGGCACTGACTCTCACTGGGATACAGTTCCACACACACTGACTCTCACTGGGATACAGTTCCACACACACTGACTCTCACTGGGGTACAGTTCCACAGGCACTGACTTTCACTGGGATACAGTTCCACACACACTGACTCTCACTGGGGTACAGTTCCACACACACTGACTCTCACTGGGGTACAGTTCCACAGGCACTGACTCTCACTGGGATACAGTTCCACACACACTGATTCTCACTGGGATACAGTTCCACACACACTGACTCTCACTGGGGTAAAGTTCCACAGGCACTGACTCTCACTGGGATACAGTTCCACACACACTGACTCTCACTGGGGTACAGTTCCACACACACTCTCTCTCACTGGGGTACAGTTCCACACACACTGACTCTCACTGGGGTACAGTTCCACACACACTGACTCTCACTGGGGTACAGTTCCACAGGCACTGACTCTAACTGGGGTACAGTTCCACACACACTGACTCTCACTGGGGTACAGTTCCACACACACTGACTCTCACTGGGATACAGTTCAACACACACTGACTCTCTTTGGGGTACAGTTCAACAGGCACTGCGTCTCACTGGGGTACAGTTCCACACTCACTGACTCTCACTGGGGTACAGCTCAACAGGCACTGACTCTCACTGGGGTCTAGTTTCACACACACAGACTCTCTTTGGTGTACAGTTCAACACACACTGACTCTCACTGGGGTACAGTTCCACACACACTGACTCTCACTGGGGTACAGTTCCACACACACTGATTCTCACTGGGGTAAGGGTTCCACACACACTGACTCTGACTGGGGTACGGGTTACACACATACTGACTCACTGGGTTACAGTTCCACACACACTGACTCTCACTGGGGTACAGTTCAACAGGCACTGACTCTCACTGGGTTACAGTTCCACACACACTGATTCTCACTGGGGTAAGGGTTCCACACACACTGACTCTGACTGGGGTACAGTTCCACACACACTGACTGTCACTGGGTTACATTTCGACACACACTGACTCTCACTGGGGTACAGTTCCACAATCACTGACTCTCACTGGGGTACAGTTCAACAGGCACTGACTCCCTCTGGGGTACAGTTCAACACACACTGACTCTCATTGGGGTACAGTTCAACAGGCACTGCGTCTCACTGGGGTCTAGTTTCACACATACTGACTCTCACTGGGGTACAGTTTCACACACACTGACTCTCACTGGGGTACAATTCCACACACACTGACTCTCACTGGGGTCCAGTTCCACACACTCTGACTCTCACTGGGGTACAGTTCCACACACACTGACTCTCACTGGGGTACAGTTCCACACACACTGACTCTCACTGGGGTACAGTTCAACAGGCACTGACACTCACTGGGGTCTAGTTTCACACATACTGACTCTCACTGGGGTACAGTTTCACACACACTGACTCTCACTGGGGTACAATTCCACACACACTGACTCTCACTGGGGTCCAGTTCCACACACTCTGACTCTCACTGGGGTACAGTTCCACACACACTGACTCTCACTGGGGTACAGTTCCACACACACTGACTCTCACTGGGATACTGTTCAACACACACTGACTCTCATTGGGGTACAGTTCCACACACACTGACTCTCACTGGGGTACAGTTCAACAGGCACTGACTCTCACTGGGGTCTAGTTTCACACACACAGACTCTCTTTGGTGTACAGTTCAACACACACTGACTCTCACTGGGGTACAGTTCCACACACACTGACTCTGACTGGGGTACAGTTCCACACACACTGACTGTCACTGGGTTACAGTTCCACACACACTGACTCTCACTGGGGTACGGGTTACACACACACTGACTCACTGGGTTACAGTTCCACACACACTGACTCTCACTGGGGTACAGTTCAACAGGCACTGACTCTCACTGGGGTCTAGTTTCACACACACTGTCTCTCATTGGGTTACAGTTCCACACACACTGATTCTCACTGTGGTAAGGGTTCCACACACACTGACTCTCACTGGGGTACAGTTCCACACACACTGACTGTCACTGGGTTACATTTCCACACACACTGACTCTCACTGGGGTACGGGTTACACACACACTGACTCACTGGGTTACAGTTACACACACACTGACTCTCACTGGGGTAATGTTCCACACACACTGTCTCTCACTGGGGTACAGTTCCACACACACTGACTCTCACTGGGGTACAGTTCAACAGGCACTGACTCCCTCTGGGGTACAGTTCAACACACACTGACTCTCATTGGGGTACAGTTCAACAGGCACTGCGTCTCACTGGGGTACAGTTCCACACTCACTGACTCTCACTGGGGTACAGTTCAACAGGCACTGACTCTCACTGGGGTCTAGTTTCACACACACTGACTCTCACTGGGGTACAATTCCACACACACTGACTCTCACTGGGGTACAGTTCCACACACACTGACTCTCACTGGGGTCCAGTTCCACACACTTTGACTCTCACTGGGGTACAGTTCCACAGACACAGACTCTCACTGGGGTCCAGTTCCACACACATTGTCTCTCACTGGGATACAGTTCCACAGGCACTGACTCTCACTGGGGTACAGTTCCACACACACTCACTCTCACTGGGGTACAGTTCCACACACACTGACCCTCACTGGGGTACAGTTCCACACACACTGACTCTCACTGGGGTACAGTTCCACACGCACTGACTCTCACTGGGATACAGTTCCACACACACTGACCCTCACTGGGGTACAGTTCCACACACACTGACTCTCACTGGGGTACAGTTCCACACACACTGACTCTCACTGGGATACAGTTCCACACACACTGACTCTCACTGGAATACAGTTCCACACACACTGACTCTCACTGGGATACAGTTCCACACTCAATGACTCTCACTGGGGTACAGTTCCACAGGCACTGACTTTCACTGGGATACAGGTCCACACACACTGACTCTCACTGGGATACAGTTCCACACACACTGACTCTCACTGGGGTACAGTTCCACACACACTGACTGTCACTGGGTTACAGTTCCACACACACTGACTCGCACTGGGGTACGGGTTACACACACACTGACTCACTGGGTTACAGTTCCACACACACTGACTCTCACTGGGGTACAGTTCAACAGGCACTGACTCTCACTGGGGTCTAGTTTCACACACACTGACTCTCACTGGGTTACAGTTCCACACACACTGATTCTCACTGTGGTAAGGGTTCCACACACACTGACTCTGACTGGGGTACAGTTCCACACACACTGACTGTCACTGGGTTACATTTCGACACACACTGACTCTCACTGGGGTACGGGTTACACACACACTGACTCACGGGGTTACAGTTCCACACACACTGACTCTCACTGGGGTAATGTTCCACACACACTGTCTCTCACTGGGGTACAGTTCCACACACACTGACTCTCACTGGGGTACAGTTCAACAGGCACTGACTCCCTCTGGGGTACAGTTCAACACACACTGACTCTCATTGGGGTACAGTTCAACAGGCACTGCGTCTCACTGGGGTACAGTTCCACACTCACTGACTCTCACTGGGGTACAGTTCAACAGGCACTGACACTCACTGGGGTCTAGTTTCACACATACTGACTCTCACTGGGGTACAGTTTCACACACACTGACTCTCACTGGGGTACAATTCCACACACACTGACTCTCACTGGGGTCCAGTTCCACACAGTCTGACTCTCACTGGGGTACAGTTCCACACACACTGACTCTCACTGGGGTACAGTTCAACAGGCACTGACTCTCACTGGGGTCTAGTTTCACACACACAGACTCTCTTTGGTGTACAGTTCAACACACACTGACTCTCACTGGGGTACAGTTCCACACACACTGACTGTCACTGGGTTACAGTTCCACACACACTGACTCTCACTGGGGTACGGGTTACACACACACTGACTCACTGGGTTACAGTTCCACACACACTGACTCTCTCTGGGGTACAGTTCAACAGGCACTGACTCTCACTGGGGTCTAGTTTCACACATACTGACTCTCACTGGGGTACAGTTTCACACACACTGACTCTCACTGGGGTACAATTCCACACACACTGACTCTCACTGGGATACTGTTCAACACACACTGACTCTCATTGGGGTACAGTTCCACAGACACTGACTCTCACTGGGGTACAGTTCAACAGGCACTGACTCTCACTGGGGTCTAGTTTCACACACACAGACTCTCTTTGGTGTACAGATCAACACACACTGACTCTCACTGGGGTACAGTTCCACACACACTGACTGTCACTGGGTTACAGTTCCACACACACTGACTCTCACTGGGGTACGGGTTACACACACACTGACTCACTGGGTTACAGTTCCACACACACTGACTCTCACTGGGGTACAGTTCAACAGGCACTGACTCTCACTGGGGTCTAGTTTCACACACACTGACTCTCACTGGGTTACAGTTCCACACACACTGATTCTCACTGTGGTAAGGGTTCCACACACACTGACTCTCACTGGGGTACAGTTCCACACACACTGACTGTCACTGGGTTACATTTCCACACACACTGACTCTCACTGGGGTACGGGTTACACACACACTGACTCACTGGGTTACAGTTACACACACACTGACTCTCACTGGGGTAATGTTCCACACACACTGTCTCTCACTGGGGTACAGTTCCACACACACTGACTCTCACTGGGGTACAGTTCAACAGGCACTGACTCCCTCTGGGGTACAGTTCAACACACACTGACTCTCATTGGGGTACAGTTCAACAGGCACTGCGTCTCACTGGGGTACAGTTCCACACTCACTGACTCTCACTGGGGTACAGTTCAACAGGCACTGACTCTCACTGGGGTCTAGTTTCACACACACTGACTCTCACTGGGGTACAATTCCACACACACTGACTCTCACTGGGGTACAGTTCCACACACACTGACTCTCACTGGGGTCCAGTTCCACACACTTTGACTCTCACTGGGGTACAGTTCCACAGACACAGACTCTCACTGGGGTCCAGTTCCACACACACTGACTCTCACTGGGATACAGTTCCACAGGCACTGACTCTCACTGGGGTACAGTTCCACACACACTGACTCTCACTGGGGTACAGTTCCACACACACTGACCCTCACTGGGGTACAGTTCCACACACACTGACTCTCACTGGGGTACAGTTCCACACGCACTGACTCTCACTGGGATACAGTTCCACACACACTGACCCTCATTGGGGTACAGTTCCACACACACTGACTCTCACTGGGGTACAGTTCCACACACACTGACTCTCACTGGGATACAGTTCCACACACACTGACTCTCACTGGAATACAGTTCCACACACACTGACTCTCACTGGGATACAGTTCCACACTCACTGACTCTCACTGGGGTACAGTTCCACAGGCACTGACTTTCACTGGGATACAGGTCCACACACACTGACTCTCACTGGAATACAGTTCCACACACACTGACTCTCACTGGGATACAGTTCCACACACACTGACTCTCACTGGGGTACAGTTCCACACACACTGACTCTCACTGGGATACAGTTCCACACACACTGACTCTCACTGGGATATAGTTCCACACACACTGACTCTCACTGGGGTACAGTTCCACAGGCACTGACTTTCACTGGGATACAGTTCCACACACACTGACTCTCACTGGGGTACAGTTCCACACACACTGACTCTCACTGGGGTACAGTTCCACACACACTGACTCTCACTGGGGTACAGTTCCACAGGCACTGACTCTCACTGGGATACAGTTCCACACACACTGATTCTCACTGGGATACAGTTCCACAGACACAGACTCTCACTGGGGTCCAGTTCCACACACACTGACTCTCACTGGGGTACAGTTCCACACACACTGACTCTCACTGGGGTACAGTTCCACACACACTGACTCTCACTGGGGTACAGTTCCACACACATTGACTCTCACTGGGATACTGTTCAACACACACTGACTCTCACTGGGGTACAGTTCCACAGGCACTGACTTTCACTGGGATACAGTTCCACACACACTGACTCTCACTGGGGTACAGTTCCACACACACTGACTCTCACTGGGGTACAGTTCCACACACACTGACTCTCACTGGGGTACAGTTCCACAGTCACTGACTCTCACTGGGATACAGTTCCACACACACTGATTCTCACTGGGATACAGTTCCACAGACACAGACTCTCACTGGGGTCCAGTTCCACACACACTCACTCTCACTGGGGTACAGTTCCACACACACTGACTCTCACTGGGGTACAGTTCCACACACACTGACTCTCACTGGGGTACAGTTCCACACACATTGACTCTCACTGGGATACTGTTCAACACACACTGACTCTCATTGGGGTACAGTTCAACAGGCACTGCGTCTCACTGGGGTACAGTTCCACACTCACTGACTCTCACTGGGGTACAGCTCAACAGGCACTGACTCTCACTGGGGTCTAGTTTCACACACACAGACTCTCTTTGGTGTACAGTTCAACACACACTGACTCTCACTGGGGTACATTTCCACACACACTGACTCTCACTGGGGTACAGTTCCACACACACTGACTCTCACTGGGGTAAGGGTTCCACACACACTGACTCTGACTGGGGTACAGTTCCACACACACTGACTGTCACTGGGTTACAGTTCCACACACACTGACTCTCACTGGGGTACTGGTTACACACACACTGACTCACTGGGTTACAGTTCCACACACACTGACTCTCACTGGGGTACAGTTCAACAGGCATTGACTCTCACTGGGGTCTAGTTTCACACACACTGACTCACTGGGTTACAGTTCCACACACACTGACTCTCACTGGGGTAATGTTCCACACACACTGTCTCTCACTGGGGTACAGTTCCACACACACTGACTCTCACTGGGGTACAGTTCAACAGGCACTGACTCCCTCTGGGGTACAGTTCAACACACACTGACTCTCACTGGGGTACAATTCCACACACACTGACTCTTACTGGGGTACAATTCCACACACACTGACTCTCACTGGGGTACAATTCCACACACACTGACTCTCACTGGGGTACAGTTCCACACACACTGACTCTCACTGGGGTACAGTTCAACAGGCACTGCGTCTCACTGGGGTACAGTTCCACACTCACTGACTCTCACTGGGGTACAGTTCAACAGGCACTGACTCTCACTGGGGTCTAGTTTCACACACACTGACTCTCACTGGGGTACAATTCCACACACACTGACTCTCACTGGGGTACAGTTCCACACACACTGACTCTCACTGGGGTACAGTTCAACAGGCACGGACTCTCACTGGGGTCTAGTTTCACACACACTGACTCTCACTGGGTTACAGTTCCACATACACTGATTCTCACTGGGGTCCAGTTCCACACACTCTGACTCTCACTGGGGGACAGTTCCACAGACACAGACTCTCACTGGGGTCCAGTTCCACTCACACTGACTCTCACTGGGGTCCAGTTCCACACACTCTGACTCTCACTGGGGTACAGTTCCACAGACACAGACTCTCACTGGGGTCCAGTTCCACACACACTGACTCTCACTGGGGTACAGTTCCACACACACTGACTCTCACTGGGGTACAGTTCCACACACACTGACTCTCACTGGGGTACAGTTCCACACACACTGACTCTCACTGGGATACAGCTCAACAGGCACTGACTCTCACTGGGGTCTAGTTTCACACACACAGACTCTCTTTGGTGTACAGTTCAACACACACTGACTCTCACTGGGGTACAGTTCCACACACACTGACTCTCACTGGGGTACAGTTCCACACACACTGACTCTCACTGGGGTAAGGGTTCCACACACACTGACTCTGACTGGGGTACAGTTCCACACACACTGACTGTCACTGGGTTACAGTTCCACACACACTGACTCTCACTGGGGTACGGGTTACACACACACTGACTCACTGGGTTACAGTTCCACACACACTGACTCTCACTGGGGTACAGTTCAACAGGCACTGACTCTCACTGGGGTCTAGTTTCACACACACTGACTCTCACAGGGTTACAGTTCCAAACACACTGATTCTCACTGTGGTAAGGGTTCCACACACACTGACTCTGACTGGGGTACAGTTCCACTCACACTGACTGTCACTGGGTTACATTTCCACACACACTGACTCTCACTGGGGTACGGGTTACACACACACTGACTCTCTGGGTTACAGTTCCACACACACTGACTCTCACTGGGGTAATGTTCCACACACACTGTCTCTCACTGGGGTACAGTTCCACACACACTGACTCTCACTGGGGTACAGTTCAACAGGCACTGACTCCCTCTGGGGTACAGTTCAACACACACTGACTCTCACTGGGGTACAATTCCACACACACTGACTCTCACTGGGGTACAGTTCCACACACACTGACTCTCACTGGGGTACAGTTCAACAGGCACTGCGTCTCACTGGGGTACAGTTCCACACTCACTGACTCTCACTGGGGTACAGTTCAACAGGCACTGACTCTCACTGGGGTCTAGTTTCACACACACTGACTCTCACTGGGGTACAATTCCACACACACTGACTCTCACTGGGGTACAGTTCCACACACACTGACTCTCACTGGGGTACAGTTCCACAGACACAGACTCTCACTGGGGTCCAGTTCCACACACACTGACTCTCACTGGGGTACAGTTCCACACACACTGACTCTCACTGGGGTACAGTTCCACACACACTGACTCTCACTGGGGTACAGTTCCACACACACTGACTCTCACTGGGATACTGTTCAACACACACTGACTCTCATTGGGGTACAGTTCAACAGGCACTGCGTCTCACTGGGGTACAGTTCCACACTCACTGACTCTCACTGGGGTACAGCTCAACAGGCACTGACTCTCACTGGGGTCTAGTTTCACACACACAGACTCTCTTTGGTGTACAGTTCAACACACACTGACTCTCACTGGGGTACAGTTCCACACACACTGACTCTCACTGGGGTGCAGTTCCACACACACTGATTCTCACTGGGGTAAGGGTTCCACACACACTGACTTTGACTGGGGTACAGTTCCACACACACTGACTCTCACTGGGTAACAGTTCCACACACACTGACTCTCACTGGGGTACAGTTCCACACACACTGACTCTCACTGGGGTACAGTTCCACACACACTGACTCTCACTGGGGTAAGGGTTCCACACACACTGACTCTGACTGGGGTACAGTTCCACACACACTGACTGTCACTGGGTTACAGTTCCACACACACTGACTCTCACTGGGGTACAGTTCAACAGGCACTGACTCTCACTGGGGTACGGGTTACACACACACTGACTCACTGGGTTACAGTTCCACACACACTGACTCTCACTGGGGTACAGTTCAACAGGCACTGACTCTCACTGGGGTCTAGTTTCACACACACTGACTCTCACAGGGTTACAGTTCCAAACACACTGATTCTCACTGTGGTAAGGGTTCCACACACACTGACTCTGACTGGGGTACAGTTCCACACACACTGACTGTCACTGGGTTACATTTCCACACACACTGACTCTCACTGGGGTACGGGTTACACACACACTGACTCTCACTGAGGTACAGTTCAACAGGCACTGACTCCCTCTGGGGTACAGTTCAACACACTCTGACTCTCACTGGGGTACAATTCCACACACACTGACTCTCACTGGGGTACAGTTCCACACACACTGACTCTCACTGGGGTACAGTTCAACAGGCACTGCGTCTCACTGGGGTACAGTTCCACACTCACTGACTCTCACTGGGGTACAGTTCAACAGGCACTGACTCTCACTGGGGTCTAGTTTCACACACACTGACTCTCACTGGGGTACAATTCCACACACACTGACTCTCACTGGGGTACAGTTCCACACACACTGACTCTCACTGGGGTACAGTTCAACAGGCACTGACTCTCACTGGGGTCTAGTTTCACATACACTGACTCTCACTGGGTTACAGTTCCACATACACTGATTCTCACTGGGGTCCAGTTCCACACACTCTGACTCTCACTGGGGGACGGTTCCACAGACACAGACTCTCACTGGGGTCCAGTTCCACACACACTGACTCTCACTGGGGTCCAGTTCCACACACTCTGACTCTCACTGGGGTACAGTTCCACAGACACAGACTCTCACTGGGGTCCAGTTCCACACACACTGACTCTCACTGGGGTACAGTTCCACACACACTGACTCTCACTGGGGTACAGTTCCACACACACTGACTCTCACTGGGGTACAGTTCCACACACACTGACTCTCACTGGGGTACGGGTTACACACACACTGATTCACTGGGTTACAGTTCCACACACACTGACTCTCACCGGGGTAATGTTCCACACACACTGTCTCTCACTGGGGTACAGTTCCACACACACTGACTCTCACTGGGGTACAGTTCAACAGGCACTGACTCCCTCTGGGGTACAGTTCAACACACACTGACTCTCACTGGGGTACAATTCCACACACACTGACTCTCACTGGGGTACAGTTCCACACACACTGACTCTCACTGGGGTACAGTTCAACAGGCACTGCGTCTCACTGGGGTACAGTTCCACACTCACTGACTCTCACTGGGGTACAGTTCAACAGGCACTGACTCTCACTGGGGTCTAGTTTCACACACACTGACTCTCACTGGGGTACAATTCCACACACACTGACACTCACTGGGGTACAGTTCCACACACACTGACTCTCACTGGGGTCCAGTTCCACACACTTTGACTCTCACTGGGGTACAGTTCCACAGACACTGACTCTCACTGGGGTCCAGTTCCACACAGACTGACTCTCACTGGGATACAGTTCCACAGGCACTGACTCTCACTGGGGTACAGTTCCACACACACTGACTCTCACTGGGGTACAGTTCCACACACACTGACCCTCACTGGGGTACAGTTCCACACACACTGACTCCCACTGGGGTACAGTTCCACACACACTGACTCTCACTGGGATACAGTTCCACACACACTGACCCTCACTGGGGTAGAGTTCCACACGCACTGACTCTCACTGGGATACAGTTCCACACACACTGACCCTCACTGGGGTACAGTTCCACACACACTGACTCTCACTGGGGTACAGTTCCACACACACTGACTCTCACTGGGATACAGTTCCACACACACTGACTGTCACTGGGTTACATTTCCACACACACTGACTCTCACTGGGGTACGGGTTACACACACAATGACTCACTGGGTTACAGTTCCACACACACTGACTCTCACTGGGGTAATGTTCCACACACACTGTCTCTCACTGGGGTACAGTTCCACACACACTGACTGTCACTGGGTTACATTTCCTCACACACTGACTCTCACTGGGGTACGGGTTACACACACACTGACTCACTGGGTTACAGTTCCACACACACTGACTCTCACTGGGGTACAGTTCCACACACACTGACTCTCACTGGGGTACAGTTCCACACACACTGACTCTCACTGGGGTACAGTTCCACACACACTGACTCTCATTGGGGTACAGTTCAACAGGCACTGACTCTCACTGGGGTACAGTTCCACACACACTGACTCTCACTGGGGTACAGTTCCACACACACTGATTCTCACTGGGGTAAGGGTTCCACACACACTGACTCTGACTGGGGTACAGTTCCACACACACTGACTGTCACTGGGTTACAGTTCCACACACACTGACTCTCACTGGGGTACGGGTTACACACACACTGACTCACTGGGTTACAGTTCCACACACACTGACTCTCACTGGGGTACAGTTCAACAGGCACTGACTCTCACTGGGGTCTAGTTTCACACACACTGACTCTCACTGGGTTACAGTTCCAAACACACTGACTCTCACTGGGGTACGGGTTACACACACACTGACTCACTGGGTTACAGTTCCACACACACTGACTCTCACTGGGGTAATGTTCCACACACACTGTCTCTCACTGGGGTACAGTTCCACACACACTGACTCTCACTGGGGTACAGTTCAACAGGCACTGACTCCCTCTGGGGTACAGTTCAACACACACTGACTCTCACTGGGGTACAATTCCACACACACTGACTCTCACTGGGGTACAGTTCCACACACACTGACTCTCACTGGGGTACAGTTCAACAGGCACTGCGTCTCACTGGGGTACAGTTCCACACTCACTGACTCTCACTGGGGTACAGTTCAACAGGCACTGACTCTCACTGGGGTCTAGTTTCACACACACTGACTCTCACTGGGGTACAATTCCACACACACTGACTCTCACTGGGGTACAGTTCCACACACACTGACTCTCACTGGGGTACAGTTCAACAGGCACGGACTCTCACTGGGGTCTAGTTTCACACACACTGACTCTCACTGGGTTTCAGTTCCACATACACTGATTCTCACTGGGGTATTGTTCCACACACACTGTCTCTCACTGGGGTACAGTTCCACACACACTGACTCTCACTGGGGTACAGTTCAACTGGCACTGACTCCCTCTGGGGTACAGTTCAACACACACTGACTCTCACTGGGGTACAATTCCACACACACTGACTCTCACTGGGGTACAGTTCCACACACACTGACTCTCACTGGGGTACAGTTCAACAGGCACTGCGTCTCACTGGGGTACAGTTCCACACTCACTGACTCTCACTGGGGTACAGTTCAACAGGCACTGACTCTCACTGGGGTCTAGTTTCACACACACTGACTCTCACTGGGGTACAATTCCACACACACTGACTCTCACTGGGGTACAGTTCCACACACACTGACTCTCACTGGGGTACAGTTCAACAGGCACGGACTCTCACTGGGGTCTAGTTTCACACACACTGACTCTCACTGGGGTAAGGGTTCCACACACACTGACTCTGACTGGGGTACAGTTCCACACACACTGACTGTCACTGGGTTACAGTTCCACACACACTGACTCTCACTGGGGTACTGGTTACACACACACTGACTCACTGGGTTACAGTTCCACACACACTGACTCTCACTGGGATACAGTTCCACACACACTGACTCTCACTGGGATACAGTTCCACACACACTGACTCTCACTAGGGTACAGTTCCACACACACTAACTCTCACTGGGATACAGTTCCACACACACTGACTCTCACTGGGGTACAGTTCCACACACACTGACTCTCACTGGGTTTCAGTTCCACATACACTGATTCTCACTGGGGTCCAGTTCCACACACTCTGACTCTCACTGGGGGACAGTTCCACAGACACAGACTCTCACTGGGGTCCAGTTCCACACACACTGACTCTCACTGGGGTCCAGTTCCACACACTCTGACTCTCACTGGGGTACAGTTCCACAGACACAGACTCTCACTGGGGTCCAGTTCCACACACACTGACTCTCACTGGGGTACAGTTCCACACACACTGACTCTCACTGGGGTACAGTTCCACACACACTGACTCTCACTGGGGTACAGTTCCACACACACTGACTCTCACTGGGATACTGTTCAACACACACTGACTCTCACTGGGGTACAGTTCAACACACACTGACTCTCACTGGGGTACAGTTCCACAGGCACTGACTCTCACTGGGGTACAGTTCCACACACACTGACTCTCACTGGGATACAGTTCCACACACACTGACTCTCACTGGGGTACAGTTCCACACACACTGACTCTCACTGGGGTACAGTTCAACACACACTGACTCTCACTGGGGTACAGTTCCACAGGCACTGACTCTCACTGGGGTACAGTTCCACACACACTGACTCTCACTGGGGTACAGTTCAACACACACTGACTCTCACTGGGGTACAGTTCCACAGGCACTGACTCTCACTGGGGTACAGTTCCACACGCACTGACTCTCACTGGGATACAGTCCCACACACACTGACTCTCACTGGGGTACAGTTCCACACACACTGACTCTCACTGGGGTACAGTTCCACACACACTGACTCTCACTGGGGTACAGTTCCACGCACACTGACTCTCACTGGGGTACAGTTCCACACACACTGACTCTCACTGGGATACAGTTCCACACACACTGACTCTCACTGGGATACAGTTCCACACACACTGACTCTCACTAGGGTACAGTTCCACACACACTAACTCTCACTGGGATACAGTTCCACACACACTGACTCTCACTGGGGTACAGTTCCACACACACTGACTCTCACTGGGGTACAGTTCCACACACACTGACTCTCACTGGGATACAGTTCAACACACACTGACTCTCTTTGGGGTACAGTTCAACAGGCACTGCTTCTCACTGGGGTACAGTTCCACACTCACTGACTCTCACTGGGGTACAGCTCAACAGGCACTGACTCTCACTGGGGTCTAGTTTCACACACACAGGCTCTCTTTGGTGTACAGTTCAACACACACTGACTCTCACTGGGGTACAGTTCCACACACACTGACTCTCACTGGGGTACAGTTCCACACACACTGATTCTCACTGGGGTAAGGGTTCCACACACACTGACTCTGACTGGGGTACAGTTCCACACACACTGACTGTCACTGGGTTACAGTTCCACACACACTGACTCTCACTGGGGTACGGGTTACACACACACTGACTCACTGGGTTACAGTTCCACACACACTGACTCTCACTGGGGTACAGTTCAACAGGCACTGACTCTCACTGGGGTCTAGTTTCACACACACTGACTCTCACTGGGTTACAGTTCCACACACACTGACTCTGACTGGGGTACAGTTCCACACACACTGACTCTCACTGGGGTACGGGTTACACACACACTGACTCACGGGGTTACAGTTCCACACACACTGACTCTCACTGGGGTAATGTTCCACACACACTGTCTCTCACTGGGGTACAGTTCCACACACACTGACTCTCACTGGGGTACAGTTCAACAGGCACTGACTCCCTCTGGGGTACAGTTCAACACACACTGACTCTCACTGGGGTACAGTTCAACAGGCACTGACACTCACTGGGGTCTAGTTTCACACATACTGACTCTCACTGGGGTACAGTTTCACACACACTGACTCTCACTGGGGTACAATTCCACACACACTGACTCTCACTGGGGTACAGTTCCACACTCTCTGACTCTCACTGGGGTACAGTTCCACACACACTGACTCTCACTGGGGTACAGTTCCACACACACTGACTCTCACTGGGATACTGTTCAACACACACTGACTCTCATTGGGGTACAGTTCCACACACATTGACTCTCACTGGGGTACAGTTCAACAGGCACTGACTCTCACTGGGGTCTAGTTTCACACACACAGACTCTCTTTGGTGTACAGTTCAACACACACTGACTCTCACTGGGGTACAGTTCCACACACACTGACTCTGACTGGGGTACAGTTCCACACACACTGACTGTCACTGGGTTACAGTTCCACACACACTGACTCTCACTGGGGTACGGGTTACACACACACTGACTCACTGGGTTACAGTTCCACACACACTGACTCTCACTGGGGTACAGTTCAACAGGCAGTGACTCTCACTGGGGTCTAGTTTCACACACACTGACTCTCACTGGGTTACAGTTCCACACACACTGATTCTCACTGTGGTAAGGGTTCCACACACACTGCCTCTCACTGGGGTACAGTTCCACACACACTGACTGTCACTGGGTTACTTTTCCACACACACTGGCTCTCACTGGGGTACGGGTTACACACACACTGACTCACTGGGTTACAGTTACACACACACTGACTCTCACTGGGGTAATGTTCCACACACACTGTCTCTCACTGGGGTACAGTTCCACACACACTGACTCTCACTGGGGTACAGTTCAACAGGCACTGACTCCCTCTGGGGTACAGTTCAACACACACTGACTCTCATTGGGGTACAGTTCAACAGGCACTGCGTCTCACTGGGGTACAGTTCCACACTCACTGACTCTCACTGGGGTACAGTTCAACAGGCACTGACTCCCTCTGGGGTCTAGTTTCACACACACTGACTCTCACTGGGGTACAATTCCACACACACTGACTCTCACTGGGGTCCAGTTCCACACACTTTGACTCTCACTGGGGTACAGTTCCACAGACACAGACTCTCACTGGGGTCCAGTTCCACACACACTGACTCTCACTGGGATACAGTTCCACAGGCACTGACTCTCACTGGGGTACAGTTCCACACACACTGACTCTCACTGGGGTACAGTTCCACACACACTGACCCTCACTGGGGTACAGTTCCACACACACTGACTCTCACTGGGGTACAGTTCCACACGCACTGACTCTCACTGGGATACAGTTCCACACACACTGACCCTCACTGGGGTACAGTTCCACACACACTGACTCTCACTGGGGTACAGTTCCGCACACACTGACTCTCACTGGGATACAGTTCCACACACACTGACTCTCACTGGAATACAGTTCCACACACACTGACTCTCACTGGGATACAGTTCCACACACACTGACTCTCACTGGGGTACAGTTCCACAGGCACTGACTTTCACTGGGATACAGTTCCACACACACTGACTCTCACTGGAATACAGTTCCACACACACTGACTCTCACTGGGATACAGTTCCACACACACTGACTCTCACTGGGGTACAGTTCCACAGGCACTGACTCTCACTGGGATACAGTTCCACACACACTGACTCTCACTGGGATACAGTTCCACACACACTGACTCTCACTGGGGTACAGTTCCACAGGCACTGACTTTCACTGGGATACAGTTCCACACACACTGACTCTCACTGGGGTACAGTTCCACACACACTGACTCTCACTGGGGTACAGTTCCACACACACTGACTCTCACTGGGGTACAGTTCCACAGGCACTGACTCTCACTGGGATACAGTTCCACACACACTGATTCTCACTGGGATACAGTTCCACACACACTGACTCTCACTGGGGTAAAGTTCCACAGGCACTGACTCTCACTGGGATACAGTTCCACACACTCTGACTCTCACTGGGGTACAGTTCCACACACACTCTCTCTCACTGGGGTACAGTTCCACACACACTGACTCTCACTGGGGTACAGTTCCACACACACTGATTCTCACTGGGGTACAGTTCCACAGGCACTGACTCTCACTGGGGTACAGTTCCACACGCACTGACTCTCACTGGGGTACAGTTCTACACACACTGACTCTCACTGGGATACAGTTCAACACACACTGACTCTCTTTGGGGTACAGTTCAACAGGCACTGCGTCTCACTGGGGTACAGTTCCACACACACTGACTCTCACTGGGGTACAGCTCAACAGGCACTGACTCTCACTGGGGTCTAGTTTCACACACACAGACTCTCTTTGGTGTACAGTTCAACACACACTGACTCTCACTGGGGTACAGTTCCACACACACTGACTCTCACTGGGGTACAGTTCAACAGGCACTGACTCTCACTGGGTTACAGTTCCACACACACTGATTCTCACTGGGGTAAGGGTTCCACACACACTGACTCTGACTGGGGTACAGTTCCACACACACTGACTCTCACTGGGGTACGGGTTACACACACACTGACTCACGGGGTTACAGTTCCACACACACTGACTCTCACTGGGGTAATGTTCCACACACACTGTCTCTCACTGGGGTACAGTTCCACACACACTGACTCTCACTGGGGTACAGTTCAACAGGCACTGACTCCCTCTGGGGTACAGTTCAACACACACTGACTCTCATTGGGGTACAGTTCAACAGGCACTGCGTCTCACTGGGGTACAGTTCCACACTCACTGACTCTCACTGGGGTACAGTTCAACAGGCACTGACACTCACTGGGGTCTAGTTTCACACATACTGACTCTCACTGGGGTACAGTTTCACACACACTGACTCTCACTGGGGTACAATTCCACACACACTGACTCTCACTGGGGTCCAGTTCCACACACTCTGACTCTCACTGGGGTACAGTTCCACACACACTGACTCTCACTGGGGTACAGTTCCACACACACTGACTCTCACTGGGATACTGTTCAACACACACTGACTCTCATTGGGGTACAGTTCCACACACACTGACTCTCACTGGGGTACAGTTCAACAGGCACTGACTCTCACTGGGGTCTAGTTTCACACACACAGACTCTCTTTGGTGTACAGTTCAACACACACTGACTCTCACTGGAATACAGTTCCACACACACTGACTCTCACTGGGATACAGTTCCACACACACTGACTCTCACTGGGGTACAGTTCCACAGGCACTGACTCTCACTGGAATACAGTTCCACACACACTGACTCTCACTGGGATACAGTTCCACACACACTGACTCTCACTGGGGTACAGTTCCACAGGCACTGACTCTCACTGGGATACAGTTCCACACACACTGACTCTCACTGGGATACAGTTCCACACACACTGACTCTCACTGGGGTACAGTTCCACAGGCACTGACTTTCACTGGGATACAGTTCCACACACACTGACTCTCACTGGGGTACAGTTCCACACACACTGACTCTCACTGGGGTACAGTTCCACAGGCACTGACTCTCACTGGGATACAGTTCCACACACACTGATTCTCACTGGGATACAGTTCCACACACACTGACTCTCACTGGGGTAAAGTTCCACAGGCACTGACTCTCACTGGGATACAGTTCCACACACACTGACTCTCACTGGGGTACAGTTCCACACACACTCTCTCTCACTGGGGTACAGTTCCACACACACTGACTCTCACTGGGGTACAGTTCCACACACACTGACTCTCACTGGGGTACAGTTCCACAGGCACTGACTCTAACTGGGGTACAGTTCCACACACACTGACTCTCACTGGGGTACAGTTCCACACACACTGACTCTCACTGGGATACAGTTCAACACACACTGACTCTCTTTGGGGTACAGTTCAACAGGCACTGCGTCTCACTGGGGTACAGTTCCACACTCACTGACTCTCACTGGGGTACAGCTCAACAGGCACTGACTCTCACTGGGGTCTAGTTTCACACACACAGACTCTCTTTGGTGTACAGTTCAACACACACTGACTCTCACTGGGGTACAGTTCCACACACACTGACTCTCACTGGGGTACAGTTCCACACACACTGATTCTCACTGGGGTAAGGGTTCCACACACACTGACTCTGACTGGGGTACGGGTTACACACATACTGACTCACTGGGTTACAGTTCCACACACACTGACTCTCACTGGGGTACATTTCAACAGGCACTGACTCTCACTGGGTTACAGTTCCACACACACTGATTCTCACTGGGGTAAGGGTTCCACACACACTGACTCTGACTGGGGTACAGTTCCACACACACTGACTGTCACTGGGTTACATTTCGACACACACTGACTCTCACTGGGGTACAGTTCCACACACACTGACTCTCACTGGGGTACAGTTCAACAGGCACTGACTCCCTCTGGGGTACAGTTCAACACACACTGACTCTCATTGGGGTACAGTTCAACAGGCACTGCGTCTCACTGGGGTCTAGTTTCACACATACTGACTCTCACTGGGGTACAGTTTCACACACACTGACTCTCACTGGGGTACAATTCCACACACACTGACTCTCACTGGGGTCCAGTTCCACACACTCTGACTCTCACTGGGGTACAGTTCCACACACACTGACTCTCACTGGGGTACAGTTCCACACACACTGACTCTCACTGGGGTACAGTTCAACAGGCACTGACACTCACTGGGGTCTAGTTTCACACATACTGATTCTCACTGGGGTACAGTTTCACACACACTGACTCTCACTGGGGTACAATTCCACACACACTGACTCTCACTGGGGTCCAGTTCCACACACTCTGACTCTCACTGGGGTACAGTTCCACACACACTGACTCTCACTGGGGTACAGTTCCACACACACTGACTCTCACTGGGATACTGTTCAACACACACTGACTCTCATTGGGGTACAGTTCCACACACACTGACTCTCACTGGGGTACAGTTCAACAGGCACTGACTCTCACTGGGGTCTAGTTTCACACACACAGACTATCTTTGGTGTACAGTTCAACACACACTGACTCTCACTGGGGTACAGTTCCACACACACTGACTCTGACTGGGGTACAGTTCCACACACACTGACTGTCACTGGGTTACAGTTCCACACACACTGACTCTCACTGGGGTACGGGTTACACACACACTGACTCACTGGGTTACAGTTCCACACACACTGACTCTCACTGGAGTACAGTTCAACAGGCACTGACTCTCACTGGGGTCTAGTTTCACACACACTGTCTCTCATTGGGTTACAGTTCCACACACACTGATTCTCACTGTGGTAAGGGTTCCACACACACTGACTCTCACTGGGGTACAGTTCCACACACACTGACTGTCACTGGGTTACATTTCCACACACACTGACTCTCACTGGGGTACGGGTTACACACACACTGACTCACTGGGTTACAGTTACACACACACTGACTCTCACTGGGGTAATGTTCCACACACACTGTCTCTCACTGGGGTACAGTTCCACACACACTGACTCTCACTGGGGTACAGTTCAACAGGCACTGACTCCCTCTGGGGTACAGTTCAACACACACTGACTCTCATTGGGGTACAGTTCAACAGGCACTGCGTCTCACTGGGGTACAGTTCCACACTCACTGACTCTCACTGGGGTACAGTTCAACAGGCACTGACTCTCACTGGGGTCTAGTTTCACACACACTGACTCTCACTGGGGTACAATTCCACACACACTGACTCTCACTGGGGTACAGTTCCACACACACTGACTCTCACTGGGGTCCAGTTCCACACACTTTGACTCTCACTGGGGTACAGTTCCACAGACACAGACTCTCACTGGGGTCCAGTTCCACACACACTGACTCTCACTGGGATACAGTTCCACAGGCACTGACTCTCACTGGGGTACAGTTCCACACACACTCACTCTCACTGGGGTACAGTTCCACACACACTGACCCTCACTGGGGTACAGTTCCACACACACTGACTCTCACTGGGGTACAGTTCCACACGCACTGACTCTCACTGGGATACAGTTCCACACACACTGACCCTCACTGGGGTACAGTTCCACACACACTGACTCTCACTGGGGTACAGTTCCACACACACTGACTCTCACTGGGATACAGTTCCACACACACTGACTCTCACTGGAATACAGTTCCACACACACTGACTCTCACTGGGATACAGTTCCACACTCACTGACTCTCACTGGGGTACAGTTCCACAGGCACTGACTTTCACTGGGATACAGGTCCACACACACTGTCTCTCACTGGGATACAGTTCCACACACACTGACTCTCACTGGGGTACAGTTCCACACACACTGACTGTCACTGGGTTACAGTTCCACACACACTGACTCGCACTGGGGTACGGGTTACACACACACTGACTCACTGGGTTACAGTTCCACACACACTGACTCTCACTGGAGTACAGTTCAACAGGCACTGACTCTCACTGGGGTCCAGTTTCACACACACTGACTCTCACTGGGTTACAGTTCCACACACACTGATTCTCACTGTGGTAAGGGTTCCACACACACTGACTCTGACTGGGGTACAGTTCCACACACACTGACTGTCACTGGGTTACATTTCGACACACACTGACTCTCACTGGGGTACGGGTTACACACACACTGACTCACGGGGTTACAGTTCCACACACACTGACTCTCACTGGGGTAATGTTCCACACACACTGTCTCTCACTGGGGTACAGTTCCACACACACTGACTCTCACTGGGGTACAGTTCAACAGGCACTGACTCCCTCTGGGGTACAGTTCAACACACACTGACTCTCATTGGGGTACAGTTCAACAGGCACTGCGTCTCACTGGGGTACAGTTCCACACTCACTGACTCTCACTGGGGTACAGTTCAACAGGCACTGACACTCACTGGGGTCTAGTTTCACACATACTGACTCTCACTGGGGTACAGTTTCACACACACTGACTCTCACTGGGGTACAATTCCACACACACTGACTCTCACTGGGGTCCAGTTCCACACAGTCTGACTCTCACTGGGGTACAGTTCCACACACACTGACTCTCACTGGGGTACAGTTCAACAGGCACTGACTCTCACTGGGGTCTAGTTTCACACACACAGACTCTCTTTGGTGTACAGTTCAACACACACTGACTCTCACTGGGGTACAGTTCCACACACACTGACTGTCACTGGGTTACAGTTCCACACACACTGACTCTCACTGGGGTACGGGTTACACACACACTGACTCACTGGGTTACAGTTCCACACACACTGACTCTCTCTGGGGTACAGTTCAACAGGCACTGACTCTCACTGGGGTCTAGTTTCACACATACTGATTCTCACTGGGGTACAGTTTCACACACACTGACTCTCACTGGGGTACAATTCCACACACACTGACTCTCACTGGGATACTGTTCAACACACACTGACTCTCATTGGGGTACAGTTCCACACACACTGACTCTCACTGGGGTACAGTTCAACAGGCACTGACTCTCACTGGGGTCTAGTTTCACACACACAGACTCTCTTTGGTGTACAGTTCAACACACACTGACTCTCACTGGGGTACAGTTCCACACACACTGACTGTCACTGGGTTACAGTTCCACACACACTGACTCTCACTGGGGTACGTGTTACACACACACTGACTCACTGGGTTACAGTTCCACACACACTGACTCTCACTGGGGTACAGTTCAACAGGCACTGACTCTCACTGGGGTCTAGTTTCACACACACTGACTCTCACTGGGTTACAGTTCCACACACACTGATTCTCACTGTGGTAAGGGTTCCACACACACTGACTCTCACTGGGGTACAGTTCCACACACACTGACTGTCACTGGGTTACATTTCCACACACACTGACTCTCACTGGGGTACGGGTTACACACACACTGACTCTCACTGGGGTAATGTTCCACACACACTGTCTCTCACTGGGGTACAGTTCCACACACACTGACTCTCACTGGGGTACAGTTCAACAGGCAGTGACTCCCTCTGGGGTACAGTTCAACACACACTGACTCTCATTGGGGTACAGTTCAACAGGCACTGCGTCTCACTGGGGTACAGTTCCACACTCACTGACTCTCACTGGGGTACAGTTCAACAGGCACTGACTCTCACTGGGGTCTAGTTTCACACACACTGACTCTCACTGGGGTACAATTCCACACACACTGACTCTCACTGGGGTACAGTTCCACACACACTGACTCTCACTGGGGTCCAGTTCCACACACTTTGACTCTCACTGGGGTACAGTTCCACAGACACAGACTCTCACTGGGGTCCAGTTCCACACACACTGACTCTCACTGGGATACAGTTCCACAGGCACTGACTCTCACTGGGGTACAGTTCCACACACACTGACTCTCACTGGGGTACAGTTCCACACACACTGACCCTCACTGGGGTACAGTTCCACACACACTGACTCTCACTGGGGTACAGTTCCACACGCACTGACTCTCACTGGGATACAGTTCCACACACACTGACCCTCATTGGGGTACAGTTCCACACACACTGACTCTCACTGGGGTACAGTTCCACACACACTGACTCTCACTGGGATACAGTTCCACACACACTGACTCTCACTGGAATACAGTTCCACACACACTGACTCTCACTGGGATACAGTTCCACACTCACTGACTCTCACTGGGGTACAGTTCCACAGGCACTGACTTTCACTGGGATACAGGTCCACACACACTGACTCTCACTGGAATACAGTTCCACACACACTGACTCTCACTGGGATACAGTTCCACACACACTGACTCTCACTGGGGTACAGTTCCACAGGCACTGACTCTCACTGGGATACAGTTCCACACACACTGACTCTCACTGGGATATAGTTCCACACACACTGACTCGCACTGGGGTACAGTTCCACAGGCACTGACTTTCACTGGGATACAGTTCCACACACACTGACTCTCACTGGGGTACAGTTCCACACACACTGACTCTCACTGGGGTACAGTTCCACACACACTGACTCTCACTGGGGTACAGTTCCACAGGCACTGACTCTCACTGGGATACAGTTCCACACACACTGATTCTCACTGGGATACAGTTCCACACACACTGACTCTCACTGGGGTACAGTTCCACAGGCACTGACTCTCATTGGGATACAGTTCCACACACACTGACTCTCACTGGGGTACAGTTCCACACACACTCACTCTCACTGGGGTACAGTTCCACACACACTGACTCTCACTGGGGTACAGTTCCACACACACTGACTCTCACTGGGGTACAGTTCCACAGGCACTGACTCTCACTGGGGTACAGTTCCACACACACTGACTCTCACTGGGATACAGTTCCACACACACTGACTCTCACTGGGGTACAGTTCCACACACACTGACTCTCACTGGGGTACAGTTCCACACACACTGACTCTCACTGGGGTACATTTCCACACACACTGACTCTCACTGGGGTACAGTTCAACACACACTGACTCTCACTAGGGTACAGTTCCACAGGCACTGGCTCTCACTGGGGTACAGTTCCACACACACTGACTCTCACTGGGGTACAGTTCCACACACACTGACTCTCACTGGGGTACATTTCCACACACACTGACTCTCACTGGGGTACAGTTCAACACACACTGACTCTCACTAGGGTACAGTTCCACAGGCACTGACTCTCACTGGGGTACAGTTCCACACACACTGACTCCCACTGGGATACAGTTCCACACACACAGACTCTCACTGGGGTACAGTTCCACACACACTGACTCTCACTGGGGTACAGTTCCACACACACTGACTCTCACTGGGGTACAGTTCCACACACACTGACCCTCACTGGGGTACAGTTCCACACACACTGACTCTCACTGGGGTACAGTTCCACACACACTGACTCTCACTGGGATAAAGTTCCACACACACTGACCCTCACTGGGGTACAGTTCCACACGCACTGACTCTCACTGGGATACAGTTCCACACACACTGACCCTCACTGGGGTACAGTTCCACACACACTGACTCTCACTGGGGTACAGTTCCACACACACTGACTCTCACTGGGATACAGTTCCACACACACTGACTCTCACTGGAATACAGTTCCACACACACTGACTCTCACTGGGGTACAGTTCCACAGGCACTGACTCTCACTGGGATACAGTTCAACACACACTGACTCTCACTGGGATACAGTTCCACACTCACTGACTCTCACTGGGATACAGTTCCACACACACTGACTCTCACTGGGGTACAGTTCCACACACACTGACTCTCACTGGGGTACAGTTCCACACACACTGACTCTCACTGGGGTACAGTTCCACAGGCACTGACTCTCACTGGGATACAGTTCCACACACACTGACTCTCACTGGGATACAGTTCCACACGCACTGACTCTCACTGGGGTACATTTCCACAGGCACTGACTCTCACTGGGATACAGTTCCACACACACTGACTCTCACTGGGGTACAGTTCCACACACACTGACTCTCACTGGGGTACAGTTCCACACACACTGACTCTCACTGGGGTACTGTTCCACACACACTGACTCTCACTGGGGTACAGTTCAACACACACTGACTCTCACTGGGGTACAGTTCCACAGGCACTGACTCTCACTGGGGTACAGTTCCACACACACTGACTCTCACTGGGATACAGTTCCACACACACTGACTCTCACTGGGGTACAGTTCCACACACACTGACTCTCACTGGGGTACAGTTCCACACACACTGACTCTCACTGGGGTACAGTTCCACAGGCATTGACTCTCACTGGGGTACAGTTCCACACACACTGACTCTCACTGGGATACAGTTCCACACACACTGACTCTCACTGGGGTACAGTTCAACACACACTGACTCTCACTGGGGTACAGTTCCACAGGCCCTGACTCTCACTGGGGTACAGTTCCACACACACTGACTCTCACTGGGATACAGTTCCACACACACTGACTCTCACTGGGGTACAGTTCCACACACACTGACTCTCACTGGGGTACAGTTCCACACACACTGACTCTCACTGGGGTACAGTTCCACACACACTGACTCTCACTGGGATACAGTTCCACACACACTGACTCTCACTGGGGTACAGTTCCACACACACTGACTCTCACTGGGGTACAGTTCCACACACACTGACTCTCACTGGGGTACAGTTCCACACACACTGACTCTCACTGGGGTACAGTTCCACACACACTGACTCTCACTGGGATACAGTTCAACACACACTGACTCTCATTTGGGTACAGTTCAACAGGCACTGCGTCTCACTGGAGTACAGTTCCACACTCACTGACTCTCACTGGGGTACAGCTCAACAGGCACTGACTCTCACTGGGGTCTAGTTTCACACACACAGACTCTCTTTGGTGTACAGTTCAACACACACTGACTCTCACTGGGGTACAGTTCCACACACACTGACTCTCACTGGGGTACAGTTCCACACACACTGATTCTCACTGGGGTAAGGGTTCCACACACACTGACTCTGACTGGGGTACAGTTCCACACACACTGACTGTCACTGGGTTACATTTCCACACACACTGACTCTCACTGGGGTACGGGTTACACACACACTGACTCACTGGGTTACAGTTCCACACACACTGACTCTCACTGGGGTACAGTTCAACAGGCACTGACTCTCACTGGGGTCTAGTTTCACACACACTGACTCTCACTGGGTTACAGTTCCACACACACTGATTCTCACTGGGGTAAGGGTTCCACACACACTGCCTCTGACTGGGGTACAGTTCCACACACACTGACTGTCACTGGGTTACATTTCCACACACACTGACTCTCACTGGGGTACGGGTTACACACACACTGACTCACTGGGTTACAGTTCCACACACACTGACTCTCACTGGGGTAATGTTCCACACACACTGTCTCTCACTGGGGTACAGTTCCACACACACTGACTCTCACTGGGGTACAGTTCAACAGGCACTGACTCCCTCTGGGGTACAGTTCAACACACACTGACTCTCATTGTGGTACCGTTCAACAGGCACTGCGTCTCACTGGGGTACATTTCCACACTCACTGACTCTCACTGGGGTACAGTTCAACAGGCACTGACTCTCACTGGGGTCTAGTTCCACACACACTGACTCTGACTGGGGTACAGTTCCACACACACTGACTGTCACTGGGTTACATTTCCGCACACACTGACTCTCACTGGGGTACGGGTTACACACACACTGACTCACTGGGTTACAGTTCCACACACACTGACTCTCACTGGGGTAATGTTCCACACACACTGTCTCTCACTGGGGTACAGTTCCACACACACTGACTCTCACTGGGGTACAGTTCAACAGGCACAGACTCCCTCTGGGGTACAGTTCAACACACACTGACTCTCATTGGGGTACCGTTCAACAGGCACTGCGTCTCACTGGGGTACAGTTCCACACTCACTGACTCTCACTGGGGTACAGTTCAACAGGCACAGACTCTCACTGGGGTCCAGTTCCACACACACTGACTCTCACTGGGGTACAGTTCCACACACACTCACTCTCACTGGGGTCCAGTTCCACAGGCACTGACTCTCACTGTTGTAAAGTTCAACACACACTGACTCTCACTGGGGTACAGTTCCACACACACTGACTCTCACTGGGGTCCAGTTCCACACACACTGACTCTCACTGGGGTACAGTTCCACACACACTGACTCTCACTGGGGTACAGTTCAACACACACTGACTCTCACTGGGGTACAGTTCCACACACACTGACTCTCAGTGGGGTACAGTTCCACAGACACTGACTCTCACTGGGGTACAGTTTAACACACACTGACTCTCACTGGGGTCCAGTTCCACAAACACTGACTCTCACTGGGGTACAGTTCCACACACACTGACTCTCACTGGGGTACAGTTCCACACACACTGACTCTCACTGGGGTACAGTTCCACACACACTGACTCTCATTGGGGTGCAGTTCCACACACACTGACTCTCACTGGGATACAGTTCCCCACACACTGACTCTCACTGGGATACAGTTCCACACACACTGACTCTCACTGGGGTACAGTTCCCCACACACTGTCTCTCACTGGGATACAGTTCCACACACACTGACTCTCACTGGGGTACAGTTCCACACACACTGACTCTCACTGGGATACAGTTCCACACACACTGACTCTCACTGGGATACAGTTCCACACACACTGACTCTCACTGGGGTACAGTTCCCCACACACTGTCTCTCACTGGGATACAGTTCCACACACACTGACTCTCACTGGGGTACAGTTCCACACACACTGACTCTCACTGGGATACAGTTCCACACACACTGACTCTCACTGGGGTACAGTTCCACACGAACTGACTCTCACTGGGGTACAGTTCCACACGCTTTGACTCTCACTGGGGTACAGTTCCACACACACTGACTCTCACTGGGGTACAGTTCCACAGGCACTGACTCTCACTGGGGTACAGTTCCACACACACTGACTCTCACTGGGGTACAGTTCCACACACACTGACTCTCACTGGGGGACAGTTCCACAGGCACTGACTCTCACTGGGATACAGTTCCACACACACTGACTCTCACTGGGGTACAGTTCCACACACACTGACTCTCACTGGGATACAGTTCCACACACACTGACTCTCACTGGGGTCCAGTTCCACACACACTGACTCTCACTGGGGTCCAGTTCCACACACACTGACTCTCACTGGGGTACAGTTCCACACACACTGACTCTCACTGGGGTACAGTTCCACACGAACTGACTCTCACTGGGGTACAGTTCCACACGCATTGACTCTCACTGGGGTACAGTTCCACACACACTGACTCTCACTGGGGTACAGTTCCACACACACTGACTCTCACTGGGGTACAGTCCCACACACACTGACTCTCACTGGGGTACAGTTCCACACACACTGACTCTCACTGGGGTACAGTTCCACACACACTGACTCTCACTGGGGTACAGTTCCACACACACTGACTCTCACTGGGGTACAGTTCCACAGGCACTGACTCTCACTGGGGTACAGTTCCACACACACTGACCCTCACTGGGGTACAGTTCCACACACACTGACTCTCACTGGGGTACAGTTCCACACACACTGACTCTCACTGGGGTACCGTCCCACACACACTGACTCTCACTGGGGTACAATTCCACACACACTGACTCTCATTGGGGTACAGTTCCACACACACTGACTCTCACTGGGGTACAGTTCCACACACACTGACTCTCACTGGGGTCCAGTTCCACACACACTGACTCTCACTAGGGTACAGTTCCACAAACACTGACTCTCACTGGGGTACAGTTCCACACGAACTGACTCTCACTGGGGTACAGTTCCACACGCTTTGACTCTCACTGGGGTACAGTTCCACACACACTGACACTCACTGGGGTACAGTTCCACACACACTGACTCTCACTGGGGTACAGTTCCACAGGCACTGACTCTCACTGGGGTACAGTTCCACACACACTGACTCTCACTGGGGTACAGTTCCACACACACTGACTCTCACTGGGGGACAGTTCCACAGGCACTGACTCTCACTGGGATACAGTTCCACACACACTGACTCTCACTGGGGTACAGTTCCACACACACTGACTCTCACTGGGATACAGTTCCACACACACTGACTCTCACTGGGGTCCAGTTCCACACACACTGACTCTCACTGGGGTCCAGTTCCACACACACTGACTCTCACTGGGGTACAGTTCCACAGACACTGACTCTCACTGGGGTACAGTTCCACACACACTGACTCTCACTGGGGTACAGTTCCACACGAACTGACTCTCACTGGGGTACAGTTCCACACGCATTGACTCTCACTGGGGTACAGTTCCACACACACTGACTCTCACTGGGGTACAGTTCCACACACACTGACTCTCACTGGGGTACAGTCCCACACACACTGACTCTCACTGGGGTACAGTTCCACACACACTGACTCTCACTGGGGTACAATTCCACACACACTGACTCTCACTGGGGTACAGTTCCACACACACTGACTCTCACTGGGGTACAGTTCCACACACACTGACTCTCACTGGGGTACAGTTCCACAGGCACTGACTCTCACTGGGGTACAGTTCCACACACACTGACCCTCACTGGGGTACAGTTCCACACACACTGACTCTCACTGGGGTACAGTTCCACACACACTGACTCTCACTGGGGTACCGTCCCACACACACTGACTCTCACTGGGGTACAATTCCACACACACTGACTCTCACTGGGGTACAGTTCCACACACACTGACTCTCACTGGGGTACAGTTCCACACACACTGACTCTCACTGGGGTACAGTTCCACAGGCACTGACTCTCACTGGGGTACAGTTCCACACACACTGACCCTCACTGGGGTACAGTTCCACACACACTGACTCTCACTGGGGTACAGTTCCCCACACACTGTCTCTCACTGGGATACAGTTCCACACACACTGACTCTCACTGGGGTACAGTTCCACACACACTGACTCTCACTGGGATACAGTTCCACACACACTGACTCTCACTGGGGTCCAGTTCCACACACACTGGCTCTCACTGGGGTCCAGTTCCACACGAACTGACTCTCACTGGGGTACAGTTCCACACGCATTGACTCTCACTGGGGTACAGTTCCACACACACTGACTCTCACTGGGGTACAGTTCCACACACACTGACTCTCACTGGGGTACAGTTCCACACGAACTGACTCTCACTGGGGTACAGTTCAACAGGCACTGACTCTCACTGGGGTCTAGTTCCACACACACTGACTCTGACTGGGGTACAGTTCCACACACACTGACTGTCACTGGGTTACATTTCCACACACACTGACTCTCACTGGGGTACGGGTTACACACACACTGACTCACTGGGTTACAGTTCCACACACACTGACTCTCACTGGGGTAATGTTCCACACACACTGTCTCTCACTGGGGTACAGTTCCACACACACTGACTCTCACTGGGGTACAGTTCAACAGGCACAGACTCCCTCTGGGGTACAGTTCAACACACACTGACTCTCATTGGGGTACCGTTCAACAGGCACTGCGTCTCACTGGGGTACAGTTCCACACTCACTGACTCTCACTGGGGTACAGTTCAACAGGCACTGACTCTCACTGGGGTCTAGTTTCACACACACTGACTCTCACTGGGGTACAATTCCACACACACTGACTCTCTCTGGGGTACAGTTCCACACACACTGAATCTCACTGGGGTCCAGTTCCACACACACTGACTCTCACTGGGGTACTATTCCACAGACACAGACTCTCACTGGGGTCCAGTTCCACACACACTGACTCTCACTGGGGTACAGTTCCACACACACTGACTCTCACTGGGGTCCAGTTCCACAGGCACTGACTCTCACTGTTGTAAAGTTCAACACACACTGACTCTCACTGGGGTACAGTTCCACACACACTGACTCTCACTGGGGTCCAGTTCCACACACACTGACTCTCACTGGGGTACAGTTCCACACACACTGACTCTCACTGGGGTACAGTTCAACACACACTGACTCTCACTGGGGTACAGTTCCACACACACTGACTCTCAGTGGGGTACAGTTCCACACACACTGACTCTCACTGGGGTACAGTTTAACACACACTGACTCTCACTGGGGTCCAGTTCCACAAACACTGACTCTCACTGGGGTACAGTTCCACACACACTGACTCTCACTGGGGTACAGTTCCACACACACTGACTCTCACTGGGGTACAGTTCCACACACACTGACTCTCATTGGGGTGCAGTTCCACACACACTGACTCTCACTGGGATACAGTTCCCCACACACTGACTCTCACTGGGATACAGTTCCACACACACTGACTCTCACTGGGGTACAGTTCCCCACACACTGTCTCTCACTGGGATACAGTTCCACACACACTGACTCTCACTGGGGTACAGTTCCACACACACTGACTCTCACTGGGATACAGTTCCACACACACTGACTCTCACTGGGGTCCAGTTCCACACACACTGACTCTCACTGGGGTACAGTTCCACACACACTGACTCTCACTGGGGTACAGTTCCACACGAACTGACTCTCACTGGGGTACAGTTCCACACTCTTTGACTCTCACTGGGGTACAGTTCCACACACACTGACTCTCACTGGGGTACAGTTCCACAGGCACTGACTCTCACTGGGGTACAGTTCCACACACACTGACTCTCACTGGGGGACAGTTCCACAGGCACTGACTCTCACTGGGATACAGTTCCACACACACTGACTCTCACTGGGGTACAGTTCCACACACACTGAATCTCACTGGGATACAGTTCCACACACACTGACTCTCACTGGGGTCCAGTTCCACACACACTGACTCTCACTGGGGTCCAGTTCCACACACACTGACTCTCACTGGGGTACAGTTCCACACACACTGACTCTCACTGGGGTACAGTTCCACACGAACTGACTCTCACTGGGGTACAGTTCCACACGCATTGACTCTCACTGGGGTACAGTTCCACACACACTGACTCTCACTGGGGTACAGTTCCACACACACTGACTCTCACTGGGGTACAGTCCCACACACACTGACTCTCACTGGGGTACAATTCCACACACACTGACTCTCACTGGGGTACAGTTCCACACACACTGACTCTCACTGGGGTACAGTTCCACACACACTGACTCTCACTGGGGTACAGTTCCACAGGCACTGACTCTCACTGGGGTACAGTGCCACACACACTGACCCTCACTGGGGTACAGTTCCACACACACTGACTCTCACTGGGGTACAGTTCCACACACACTGACTCTCACTGGGGTACCGTCCCACACACACTGACTCTCACTGGGGTACAATTCCACAGACACTGACTCTCACTGGGGTACAGTTCCACACACACTGACTCTCACTGGGGTACAGTTCCACACACACTGACTCTCACTGGGGTCCAGTTCCACACACACTGACTCTCACTAGGGTACAGTTCCACAAACACTGACTCTCACTGGGGTACAGTTCCACACGAACTGACTCTCACTGGGGTACAGTTCCACACGCTTTGACTCTCACTGGGGTACAGTTCCACACACACTGACACTCACTGGGGTACAGTTCCACACACACTGACTCTCACTGGGGTCCAGTTCCACACACACTGACTCTCACTGGGGTACAGTTCCACACACACTGACTCTCACTGGGGTACAGTTCGACACACACTGACTCTCACTGGGGGACAGTTCCACAGGCACTGACTCTCACTGGGATACAGTTCCACACACACTGACTCTCACTGGGGTACAGTTCCACACACACTGACTCTCACTGGGATACAGTTCCACACACACTGACTCTCACTGGGATACAGTTCCACACACACTGACTCTCACTGGGGTCCAGTTCCACACACACTGACTCTCACTGGGGTACAGTTCCACACACACTGACTCTCACTGGGGTACAGTTCCACACGAACTGACTCTCACTGGGGTACAGTTCCACACGCATTGACTCTCACTGGGGTACAGTTCCACACACACTGACTCTCACTGGGGTACAGTTCCACACACACTGACTCTCACTGGGGGACAGTTCCACAGGCACTGACTCTCACTGGGATACAGTTCCACACACACTGACTCTCACTGGGGTACAGTTCCACACACACTGAATCTCACTGGGATACAGTTCCACACACACTGACTCTCACTGGGGTCCAGGTCCACACACACTGACTCTCACTGGGGTCCAGTTCCACACACACTGACTCTCACTGGGGTACAGTTCCACACACACTGACTCTCACTGGGGTACAGTTCCACACGAACTGACTCTCACTGGGGTACAGTTCCACACGCATTGACTCTCACTGGGGTACAGTTCCACACACACTGACTCTCACTGGGGTACAGTTCCACACACACTGACTCTCACTGGGGGACAGTTCCACAGGCACTGACTCTCACTGGGATACAGTTCCACACACACTGACTCTCACTGGGGTACAGTTCCACACACACTGACTCTCACTGGGATACAGTTCCACACACACTGACTCTCACTGGGGTCCAGTTCCACACACACTGACTCTCACTGGGGTACAGTTCCACACACACTGACTCTCACTGGGGTACAGTTCCACACACACTGACTCTCACTGGGGTACAGTTCCACAGGCACTGACTCTCACTGGGGTACAGTTCCACACACACTGACTCTCACTGGGGTACAGTTCCACATACACTGACTCTCACTGGTGTACCGTCCCACACACACTGACTCTCACTGGGGTACAATTCCACACACACTGACTCTCACTGGGGTACAGTTCCACACACACTGACTCTCACTGGGGTACAGTTCCACACACACTGACTCTCACTGGGGTACAGTTCCACAGGCACTGACTCTCACTGGGGTACAGTTCCACACACACTGACCCTCACTGGGGTACAGTTCCACACACACTGACTCTCACTGGGGTGCAGTTCCACACACACTGACTCTCACTGGGATACAGTTCCCCACACACTGACTCTCACTGGTATACAGTTCCACACACACTGACTCTCACTGGGGTACAGTTCCCCACACACTGTCTCTCACTGGGATACAGTTCCACACACACTGACTCTCACTGGGGTCCAGTTCCACACACACTGGCTCTCACTGGGGTCCAGTTCCACACACACTGACTCTCACTGGGGTACAGTTCCACACACACTGACTCTTACTGGGGTACAGTTCCACACAAACTGACTCTCACTGGGGTACAGTTCCACACGCATTGACTCTCACTGGGGTACAGTTCCACACACACTGACTCTCACTGGGGTACAGTTCCACAGGCACTGACTCTCACTGGGGTACAGTTCCACACACAATGACTCTCACTGGGGTACAGTTCCACACTCACTGACTCTCACTGGGGTACAGTTCCACAGGCACTGACTCTCACTGGGGTACAGTTCCACACACACTGACTCTCACTGGGGTACAGTTCCACACACACTGACTCTCACTGGGGTACAGTTCCACACACACTGACTCTCACTGGGGTCCAGTTCCACACTCACTGACTCTCACTGGGGTACAGTTCCACACACACTGACTCTCACTGGGATACAGTTCCACACACACTGACTCTCACTGGGGTACAGTTCCACACACACTGACTCTCACTGGGGTACAGTTCCACACACACTGACTCTCACTGGGGTACAGTTCCACACACACTGACTCTCACTGGGGTACAGTTCCACACACACTGACTCTCACTGGGATACAGTTCAACACACACTGACTCTCATTTGGGTACAGTTCAACAGGAACTGCGTCTCACTGGAGTACAGTTCCACACTCACTGACTCTCACTGGGGTACAGCTCAACAGGCACTGACTCTCACTGGGGTCTAGTTTCACACACACAGACTCTCTTTGGTGTACAGTTCATCACACACTGACTCTCACTGGGGTACAGTTCCACACACACTGATTCTCACTGGGGTAAGGGTTCCACACACACTGACTCTGACTGGGGTACAGTTCCACACACACTGACTCACTGGGGTACAGTTCCACACACACTGACTGTCACTGGGTTACATTTCCACACACACTGACTCTCACTGGGGTACGGGTTACACACACACTGACTCACTGGGTTACAGTTCCACACACACTGACTCTCACTGGGGTACAGTTCAACAGGCACTGACTCTCACTGGGGTCTAGTTTCACACACACTGACTCTCACTGGGTTACAGTTCCACACACACTGATTCTCACTGGGGTAAGGGTTCCACACACACTGCCTCTGACTGGGGTACAGTTCCACACACACTGACTGTCACTGGGTTACATTTCCACACACACTGACTCTCACTGGGGTACGGGTTACACAGACACTGACTCACGGGGTTACAGTTCCACACACACTGACTCTCACTGGGGTACAGTTCCACACACACTGACTCTCACTGGGGTACAGTTCAACAGGCACTGACTCCCTCTGGGGTACAGTTCAACACACACTGACTCTCATTGGGGTACCGTTCAACAGGCACTGCGTCTCACTGGGGTACAGTTCCACACTCACTGACTCTCACTGGGGTACAGTTCAACAGGCACTGACTCTCACTGGGGTCTAGTTCCACACACACTGACTCTGACTGGGGTACAGTTCCACACACACTGACTGTCACTGGGTTACATTTCCACACACACTGACTCTCACTGGGGTACGGGTTACACACACACTGACTCACTGGGTTACAGTTCCACACACACTGACTCTCACTGGGGTAATGTTCCACACACACTGTCTCTCACTGGGGTACAGTTCAACAGGCACAGACTCCCTCTGGGGTACAGTTCAACACACACTGACTCTCATTGGGGTACCGTTCAACAGGCACTGCGTCTCACTGGGGTACAGTTCCACACTCACTGACTCTCACTGGGGTACAGTTCAACAGGCACTGACTCTCACTGGGGTCTAGTTTCACACACACTGACTCTCACTGGGGTACAATTCCACACACACTGACTCTCTCTGGGGTACAGTTCCACACACACTGACTCTCACTGGGGTCCAGTTCCACACACACTGACTCTCACTGGGGTACTATTCCACAGACACAGACTCTCACTGGGGTCCAGTTCCACACACACTGACTCTCACTGGGGTACAGTTCCACACACACTGACTCTCACTGGGGTCCAGTTCCACAGGCACTGACTCTCACTGGTGTAAAGTTCAACACACACTGACTCTCACTGGGGTACAGTTCCACACACACTGACTCTCACTGGGGGACAGTTCCACAGGCACTGACTCTCACTGGGATACAGTTCCACACACACTGACTCTCACTGGGGTACAGTTCCACACACACTGACTCTCACTGGGATACAGTTCCACACACACTGACTCTCACTGGGGTCCATTTCCAAACACACTGACTCTCACTGGGGTACAGTTCCACACACACTGACTCTCACTGGGGTACAGTTCCACACGAACTGACTCTCACTGGGGTACAGTTCCACACGCATTGACTCTCACTGGGGTACAGTTCCACACACACTGACTCTCACTGGGGTAAAGTTCCACACACACTGACTCTCACTGGGGTACAGTCCCACACACACTGACTCTCACTGGGGTACAATTCCACACACACTGACTCTCACTGGGGTACAGTTCCACACACACTGACTCTCACTGGGGTACAGTTCCACACACACTGACTCTCACTGGGGTACAGTTCCACAGGCACTGACTCTCACTGGGGTACAGTTCCACACACACTGACCCTCACTGGGGTACCGTCCCACACACACTGACTCTCACTGGGGTACAATTCCACACACACTGACTCTCACTGGGGTACAGTTCCACACACACTGACTCTCACTGGGGTACAGTTCCACACACACTGACTCTCACTGGGGTCCAGTTCCACACACACTGACTCTCACTAGGGTACAGTTCCACAAACACTGACTCTCACTGGGGTACAGTTCCACACGAACTGACTCTCACTGGGGTACAGTTCCACACGCTTTGACTCTCACTGGGGTACAGTTCCACACACACTGACACTCACTGGGGTACAGTTCCACACACACTGACTCTCACTGGGGTACAGTTCCACAGGCACTGACTCTCACTGGGGTACAGTTCCACACACACTGACTCTCACTGGGGTACAGTTCCACACACACTGACTCTCACTGGGGGACAGTTCCACAGGCACTGACTCTCACTGGGATACAGTTCCACACACACTGACTCTCACTGGGGTACAGTTCCACACACACTGACTCTCACTGGGATACAGTTCCACACACACTGACTCTCACTGGGGTCCAGTTCCATACACACTGACTCTCACTGGGGTCCAGTTGCACACACACTGACTCTCACTGGGGTACAGTTCCACACACACTGACTCTCACTGGGGTACAGTTCCACACGAACTGACTCTCACTGGGGTACAGTTCCACACGCATTGACTCTCACTGGGGTACAGTTCCACACACACTGACTCTCACTGGGGTACAGTTCCACACACACTGACTCTCACTGGGGTACAGTCCCACACACACTGATTCTCACTGGGGTACAATTCCACACACACTGACTCTCACTGGGGTACAGTTCCACACACACTGACTCTCACTGGGGTACAGTTCCACACACACTGACTCTCACTGGGGTGCAGTTCCACAGGCACTGACTCTCACTGGGGTACAGTTCCACACACACTGACCCTCACTGGGGTACAGTTCCACACACACTGACTCTCACTGGGGTACAGTTCCACACACACTGACTCTCACTGGGGTACCGTCCCACACACACTGACTCTCACTGGGGTACAATTCCACACACACTGACTCTCACTGGGGTACAGTTCCACACACACTGACTCTCACTGGGGTACAGTTCCACACACACTGACTCTCACTGGGGTACAGTTCCACAGGCACTGACTCTCACTGGGGTACAGTTCCACACACACTGACCCTCACTGGGGTACAGTTCCACACACACTGACTCTCACTGGGGTGCAGTTCCACACACACTGACTCTCACTGGGATACAGTTCCCCACACACTGACTCTCACTGGGATACAGTTCCACACACACTGACTCTCACTGGGGTACAGTTCCCCACACACTGTCTCTCACTGGGATACAGTTCCACACACACTGACTCTCACTGGGGTACAGTTCCACACACACTGACTCTCACTGGGATACAGTTCCACACACACTGACTCTCACTGGGGTCCAGTTCCACACACACTGGCTCTCACTGGGGTCCAGTTCCACACACACTGACTCTCACTGGGGTACAGTTCCACACACACTGACTCTTACAGGGGTACAGTTCCACACGAACTGACTCTCACTGGGGTACAGTTCCACACGCATTGACTCTCACTGGGGTACAGTTCCACACACACTGACTCTCACTGGGGTACAGTTCCACACATACTGACTCTCACTGGGGTACAGTTCCACAGGCACTGACTCTCACTGGGGTACAGTTCCACACACACTGACTCTCACTGGGGTACAGTTCCACACACACTGACTCTCACTGGGGTACAGTTCCACAGGCACTGACTCTCACTGGGGTACAGTTCCACACACACTGACTCTCACTGGGGTACAGTTCCACACACACTGACTCTCACTGGGGTCCAGTTCCACACTCACTGACTCTCACTGGGGTACAGTTCCACACACACTGACTCTCACTGGGGTACAGTTCCACACACACTGACTCTCACTGGGGTACAGTTCCACACGAACTGACTCTCACTGGGGTACAGTTCCACACGCATTGACTCTCACTGGGGTACAGTTCCACACACACTGACTCTCACTGGGGTACAGTTCCACACACACTGACTCTCACTGGGGTACAGTCCCACACACACTGACTCTCACTGGGGTACAATTCCACACACACTGACTCTCACTGGGGTACAGTTCCACACACACTGACTCTCACTGGGGTACAGTTCCACACACACTGACTCTCACTGGGGTACAGTTCCACACACACTGACTCTCACTTAGGTACAGTTCCACAGGCACTGACTCTCACTGGGGTACAGTTCCACACACACTGACCCTCACTGGGGTACAGTTCCACACACACTGACTCTCACTGGGGTACAGTTCCACACACACTGACTCTCACTGGGGTACATTTCCACACACACTGACTCTCACTGCGGTACAGTTCCACAGGCACTGACTCTCACTGGGGTACAGTTCCACAGGCTTTGACTCTCACTGGGGTACAGTTCCACACACACTGACTCTCACTGGGGTACAGTTCCACACACACTGACTCTCACTGGGGTACAGTTCAACAGGCACTGACTCTCACTGGGGTACAGTTCCACACACACTGACTCTCACTGGGGTACAGTTCCACAGGCACTGACTCTCACTGGGGTACAGTTCCACACACACTGACTCTCACTGGGGTAAAGTTCCACACACACTGACTCTCACTGTGGTACAGTTCAACACACACTGACTCTCACTGGGATACAGTTCCACACACACTGACTCTCACTGGGGTACAGTTCCACACACACTGACCCTCGCTGGGGTACAGTTCCACACACACTGACCCTCACTGGGGTACAGTTCCACACACACTGACCCTCACTGGGGTACAGTTCCACACACACTGACTCTCACTGGGGTACATTTCCACACACACTGACTCTCACTGGTGTCCAGTTCCACAGGCACTGACTCTCACTGGGCTACAGTTCCACACACACTGACTCTCACTGGGGTACAGTTCCACACACACTGACTCTCACTGGGGTACAGTTCAACACACACTGACTCTCACTGGGATACAGTTCCACAGGCACTGACTCTCACTGGGATACAGTTCCACACACACTGACTCTCACTGGGGTACAGTTCCACACACACTGACTCTCACTGGGGTTCAGTTCCACACACACTGACCCTCACTGGGGTACAGTTCCACACACACTGACTCTCACTGGGGTATAGTTCCACACACACTGACTCTCACTGGGATACAGTTCCACACACACTGACCCTCACTGGGGTACAGTTCCACACGCACTGACTCTCACTGGGATACAGTTCCACACACACTGACCCTCACTGGGGTACAGTTCCACAGGCACTGACTCTCACTGGGGTACAGTTCAACAGGCACGGACTCTCACTGGGGTCTAGTTTCACACACACTGACTCTCACTGGGGTACAATTCCACACACACTGACTCTCTCTGGGGTACAGTTCCACACACACTGACTCTCACTGGGGTCCAGTTCCACACACACTGACTCTCACTGGGGTACTATTCCACAGACACAGACTCTCACTGGGGTCCAGTTCCACACACACTGACTCTCACTGGGGTACAGTTCCACACACACTGACTCTCACTGGGGTCCAGTTCCACAGGCACTGACTCTCACTGGGGTAAAGTTCAACACACACTGACTCTCACTGGGGTACAGTTCCACACACACTGACTCTCACTGGGGTCCAGTTCCACACACACTGACTCTCACTGGGGTACAGTTCCACACACACTGACTCTCACTGGGGTACAGTTCCACACACACTGACTCTCACTGGGGTCCAGTTCCTCACACACTGACTCTCACTGGGGTACAGTTCAACACACACTGACTCTCACTGGGGTACAGTTCCACACACACTGACTCTCAGTGGGGTACAGTTCCACACACACTGACTCTCACTGGGGTACAGTTTAACACATACTGACTCTCACTGGGGTACAGTTCCACAGGCAGTGACTCTCACTGGGGTACAGTTCCACACACACTGACTCTCACTGGGGTACAGTTCCACACACACTGACTCTCATTGGGGTGCAGTTCCACACACACTGACTCTCACTGGGGTACAGTTCCACACACACTGACTCTCATTGGGGTGCAGTTCCACACACACTGACTCTCACTGGGGTACAGTTCCACAGGCAGTGACTCTCACTGGGGTACAGTTCCACACACACTGACTCTCACTGGGATACAGTTCCCCACACACTGACTCTCACTGGGATACAGTTCCACACACACTGACTCTCACTGGGGTACAGTTCCCCACACACTGTCTCTCACTGGGATACAGTTCCACACACACTGACTCTCACTGGGGTACAGTTCCACACACACTGACTCTCACTGGGATACAGTTCCACACACACTGACTCTCACTGGGGTACAGTTCCACACACACTGACTCTCACTGGGGTCCAGTTCCACACACACTGACTCTCACTGGGGTACAGTTCCACACACACTGACTCTCACTGGGGTACAGTTCCACACGAACTGACTCTCACTGGGGTACAGTTCCACACGCTTTGACTCTCACTGGGGTACAGTTCCACACACACTGACTCTCACTGGGGTACAGTTCCACACACACTGACTCTCACTGGGGTACAGTTCCACAGGCACTGACTCTCACTGGGGTACAGTTCCACACACACTGACTCTCACTGGGGTACAGTTCCACACACACTGACTCTCACTGGGGGACAGTTCCACAGGCACTGACTCTCACTGGGATACAGTTCCACACACACTGACTCTCACTGGGGTACAGTTCCACACACACTGACTCTCACTGGGATACAGTTCCACACACACTGACTCTCACTGGGGTCCAGTTCCACACACACTGACTCTCACTGGGGTCCAGTTCCACACACACTGACTCTCACTGGGGTACAGTTCCACACACACTGACTCTCACTGGGGTACAGTTCCACACGAACTGACTCTCACTGGGGTACAGTTCCACACGCATTGACTCTCACTGGGGTACAGTTCCACACACACTGACTCTCACTGGGGTACAGTTCCACACACACTGACTCTCACTGGGGTACAGTCCCACACACACTGACTCTCACTGGGGTACAATTCCACACACACTGACTCTCACTGGGGTACAGTTCCACACACACTGACTCTCACTGGGGTACAGTTCCACACACACTGACTCTCACTGGGGTACAGTTCCACAGGCACTGACTCTCACTGGGGTACAGTTCCACACACACTGACCCTCACTGGGGTCCAGTTCCACACACACTGACTCTCACTGGGGTACAGTTCCACAAACACTGACTCTCACTGGGGTACAGTTCCACACGAACTGACTCTCACTGGGGTACAGTTCCACACGCTTTGACTCTCACTGGGGTACAGTTCCACAAACACTGACTCTCACTGGGGTACAGTTCCACACACACTGACTCTCACTGGGGTACAGTTCCACACACACTGACTCTCACTGGGGTACAGTTCCACACACACTGACACTCACTGGGGTACAGTTCCACACACACTGACTCTCACTGGGGTACAGTTCCACAGGCACTGACTCTCACTGGGGTACAGTTCCACACACACTGACTCTCACTGGGGTACAGTTCCACACACACTGACTCTCACTGGGGGACAGTTCCACAGGCAGTGACTCTCACTGGGATACAGTTCCACACACACAGACTCTCACTGGGGTACAGTTCCACACACACTGACTCTCACTGGGATACAGTTCCACACACACTGACTCTCACTGGGGTCCAGTTCCACACACACTGACTCTCACTGGGGTCCAGTTCCACACACACTGACTCTCACTGGGGTACAGTTCCACACACACTGACTCTCACTGGGGTACAGTTCCACACGAACTGACTCTCACTGGGGTACAGTTCCACACGCATTGACTCTCACTGGGGTACAGTTCCACACACACTGACTCTCACTGGGGTACAGTTCCACACACACTGACTCTCACTGGGGTACAGTCCCACACACACTGACTCTCACTGGGGTACAATTCCACACACACTGACTCTCACTGGGGTACAGTTCCACACACACTGACTCTCACTGGGGTACAGTTCCACACACACTGACTCTCACTGGGGTACAGTTCCACAGGCACTGACTCTCACTGGGGTACAGTTCCACACACACTGACCCTCACTGGGGTACAATTCCACACACACTGACTCTCACTGGGGTACAGTTCCACACACACTGACTCTCACTGGGGTACCGTCCCACACACACTGACTCTCACTGGGGTACAATTCCACACACACTGACTCTCACTGGGGTACAGTTCCACACACACTGACTCTCACTGGGGTACAGTTCCACACACACTGACTCTCACTGGGGTACAGTTCCACAGGCACTGACTCTCACTGGGGTACAGTTCCACACACACTGACCCTCACTGGGGTACAGTTCCACACACACTGACTCTCACTGGGGTGCAGTTCCACACACACTGACTCTCACTGGGATACAGTTCCCCACACACTGACTCTCACTGGGATACAGTTCCACACACACTGACTCTCACTGGGGTACAGTTCCCCACACACTGTCTCTCACTGGGATACAGTTCCACACACACTGACTCTCACTGGGGTACAGTTCCACACACACTGACTCTCACTGGGGTCCAGTTCCACACACACTGGCTCTCACTGGGGTCCAGTTCCACACACACTGACTCTCACTGGGGTACAGTTCCACACGAACTGACTCTCACTGGGGTACAGTTCCACACGCATTGACTCTCACTGGGGTACAGTTCCACACACACTGACTCTCACTGGGGTACAGTTCCACACACACTGACTCTCACTGGGGTACAGTTCCACAGGCACTGACTCTCACTGGGGTACAGTTCCACACACACTGACTCTCACTGGGGTACAGTTCCACACACACTGACTCTCACTGGGGTACAGTTCCACACACACTGACTCTCACTGGGATACAGTTCCACACACACTGACTCTCACTGGGGTCCAGTTCCACACACACTGACTCTCACTGGGGTCCAGTTCCACACTCACTGACTCTCACTGGGGTACAGTTCCACACACACTGACTCTCACTGGGGTACAGTTCCACACACACTGACTCTCACTGGGGTACAGTTCCACACGAACTGACTCTCACTGGGGTACAGTTCCACACGCATTGACTCTCACTGGGGTACAGTTCCACACACACTGACTCTCACTGGGGTACAGTTCCACACACACTGACTCTCACTGGGGTACAGTCCCACACACACTGACTCTCACTGGGGTACAATTCCACACACACTGACTCTCACTGGGGTACAGTTCCACACACACTGACTCTCACTGGGGTACAGTTCCACACACACTGACTCTCACTGGGGTACAGTTCCACACACACTGACTCTCACTGGGGTACAGTTCCACAGGCACTGACTCTCACTGGGGTACAGTTCCACACACACTGACCCTCACTGGGGTACAGTTCCACACACACTGACTCTCACTGGGGTACAGTTCCACACACACTGACTCTCACTGGGGTACATTTCCACACACACTGACTCTCACTGGGGTACAGTTCCACAGGCACTGACTCTCACTGGGGTACAGTTCCACAGGCACTGACTCTCACTGGGGTACAGTTCCACACACACTGACTCTCACTGGGGTACAGTTCCACACACACTGACTCTCACTGGGGTACAGTTCCACAGGCACTGACTCTCACTGGGGTACAGTTCCACACACACTGACTCTCACTGGGGTACAGTTCCACACACACTGACTCTCACTGGGGTACAGTTCCACAGGCACTGACTCTCACTGGGGTACAGTTCCACACACACTGACTCTCACTGGGGTAAAGTTCCACACACACTGACCCTCACTGGGGTACAGTTCCACACACACTGACTCTCACTGGGGTACAGTTCAACACACACTGACTCTCACTGGGATACAGTTCCACACACACTGACTCTCACTGGGGTACAGTTCCACACACACTGACCCTCGCTGGGGTACAGTTCCACACACACTGACCCTCACTGGGGTACAGTTCCACACACACTGACCCTCACTGGGGTACAGTTCCACACACACTGACTCTCACTGGGGTACATTTCCACACACACTGACTCTCACTGGTGTACAGTTCCACAGGCACTGACTCTCACTGGGCTACAGTTCCACATACACTGACTCTCACTGGGATACAGTTCCACACACACTGACTCTTTCTGGGCTACAGTTCCACACACACTGACTCTTACTGGGGTACAGTTCAACACACACTGACTCTCACTGGGATACAGTTCCACAGGCACTGACTCTCACTGGGATACAGTTCCACACACACTGACCCTCACTGGGGTACAGTTCCACACGCACTGACTCTCACTGGGATACAGTTCCACACACACTGACCCTCACTGGGGTACAGTTCCACAGGCACTGACTCTCACTGGGGTACAGTTCCACACACACTGACTCTCACTGGAATACAGTTCCACACACACTGACTCTCACTGGGGTACAGTTCCACAGGCACTGACTCTCACTGGGATACAGTTCCACACACACTGACTCTCACTGGGATACTGTTCCACACACACTGACTCTCACTGGGGTACAGTTCCACAGGCACTGACTCTCACTGGGATACAGTTCCACACACACTGACTCTCACTGGGGTACAGTTCCACACACACTGACTCTCACTGGGGTACAGTTCCACAGGCACTGACTCTCACTGGGATACAGTTCCACACACACTGACTCTCACTGGGATACAGTTCCACACACACTGACTCTCACTGGGATACAGTTCCACACACACTGACTCTCACTGCGGTACAGTTCCACAGGCACTGACTCTCACTGGGGTACAGTTCAACACACACTGACTCTCACTGGGGTACAGTTCCACAGGCACTGACTCTCACTGGGGTACAGTTCCACACACACTGACTCTCACTGGGATACAGTTCCACACACACTGACTCTCACTGGGGTACAGTTCCACACACACTGACTCTCACTGGGGTACAGTTCAACACACACTGACTCTCACTGGGGTACAGTTCCACAGGCACTGTCTCTCACTGGGGTACAGTTCCACACACACTGACTCTCACTGGGGTACAGTTCAACACACACTGACTCTCACTGGGGTACAGTTCCACAGGCACTGACTATCACTGGGGTACAGTTCCACACACACTGACTCTCACTGGGATACAGTTCCACACACACTGACTCTCACTGGGGTACAGTTCCACACACACTGACTCTCACTGGGGTACAGTTCCACACACACTGACTCTCACTGGGGTACAGTTCAACACACACTGTCTCTCACTGGGGTACAGTTCCACACACACTGACTCTCACTGGGATACAGTTCCACACACACTGACTCTCACTGGGGTACAGTTCCACACACACTGACTCTCACTGGGATACAGTTCCACACACACTGACTCTCACTGGGGTACAGTTCCACACACACTGACTCTCACTGGGGTACAGTTCCACACACACTGACTCTCACTGGGATACAGTTCCACACACACTGACTCTCACTGGGGTACAGTTCCACACACACTGACTCTCACTGGGGTACAGTTCCACACACACTGACTCTCACTGGGATACAGTTCCACACACACTGACTCTCACTGGGGTACAGTTCCACACACACTGACTCTCACTGGGGTACAGTTCCACACACACTGACTCTCACTGGGGTCCAGTTCCACACACACTGACTCTCACTGGGGTACTGTTCAACAGGCACTGACTCTCACTGGGGTACAGTTCCACACACACTGACTCTCACTGGGGTACAGTTCAACAGGCACTGACTCTCACTGGGCTACAGTTCCACACACACTGACTCTCACTGGGCTACAGTTCCACACACACTGACTCTCACTGGGGTACAGTTCAACACACACTGTCTCTCACTGGGATACAGTTCCACAGGCACTGACTCTCACTGGGATACAGTTCCACACACACTGACTCTCACTGGGGTACAGTTCCACACACACTGACTCTCACTGGGGTACAGTTCCACACACACTGACCCTCACTGGGGTACAGTTCCACACATACTGACTCTCACTGGGGTACAGTTCCACACACACTGACTCTCACTGGGGTACAGTTCCACACACACTGACTCTCACTGGGGTACAGTTCAACAGGCACTGACTCTCACTGGGGTACAGTTCCACACACACTGACTCTCACTGGGGTACAGTTCCACACACACTGACTCTCACTGGGGGACAGTTCCACACACACTGACTCTCACTGGTGTACAGTTCCACACACACTGACTCTCACTGGGGTCCAGCAGTTCCACACACAGTGACTCTCACTGGGGTACAGTTCCACACACACTGTAACCATCACATAATCCCACCCATGATATTCGAACCTCCGTTTCGTTCTGTGATGTGACTGGTCAGTTCTTCTGACCAACGCTCTGAATGACTCTCCCCCAGTGTGAGTGGCCCCCCGTGTGACTCTCTCCTGGAATGACTCTCTCCTGGAATGTCCCCCCGAGTGACTCTCCCCCGAGTTACCGGCTGATTCTGCTCGATTAATTCTATGTGACTGTGACAAAGGTAAACGTTCCCTCCTCATTCTTCTCGATCTGTCTGCAACCTTTGACGCTGCTGACCAGACCATCTCCCGCCACACAGGATGTCCTCTGTGACTTTGATAAGAGCTGTTTCGGTATGTGGCTGGGCTGAAACCTGATTGGAGGGAATCAAACATGGAGTTCCGGGAAAGATGGGATCATGTTTGGGAGGCAACAACACGTTTAAGGATTTTGGAGCAGAGAGAGAGGTTGGATTTGGATGGTACTTTGCAAGAATGGGGGGGTCAAGGGCGGGTTATTTTGAGGAGAGGGTGCTGATGGCAGATATGTAAGATTTAAAGGACAGAAGGATAACACTTGAAGAGAGAGCCATTAACAATATTGGCTAACAGGGCCCAGCGGGTGGTGGGGGGTGGGGGTGTTGGATGGTCAGCAGTTTAATGGGAATAGGATCAAAGGAGCAGGAGGTGGGTCTCAAGGACATGAGGGGAGAAAGGAGAGAAACTGCAGAAAGATGCGAGTTCAGGGCTCGGGCAGCAGGGAGGATTAGAGGAAGTTTGGCTGGGTGGGCTAGTGGAAGGGAGGAATGCGATAGAAACAACTGATCAGATGGTCTCGATCTTTGTGACAAAGAAGTTCATGAGCTCCTTGCGCTTATTATTGGAGGTGAGGGTGGAGTGGACAGGGGAGAAGGGGAGAGGGGTTTAAGAAGATAGTTTGTAGTAGAGAAAAGAAGCCGGGAATTATCTTTGCATTCCAGGATGATCCTGGAGTAGTGAGCAGACTGAAGCCAGTGTTTTCAGTCCCCGTTCCAAACTCCATTCCCTCTTCCGAGCAGCAGTCTGAGATTAAGCCAGTCAGTTCGCAACCTTGATGTCACGTTTGACCCCAAGATGGGCATCTGACCACATATCTACACCATCACTGAGACCGCCTACTTCCACCTCCGTAACGTCACCCAACTTCGCCCCTCTCTCAGCTCATCTGCTGCTGAAACCCTCACTTGTGCCTTTGCTACCTCTAGAGTTCCAACATTCCAACACACTCCTGGCTGGTCTCCCACATTCTATGCTCCATAAACCTAAAGTCATTCAAATCTCTGCTGCCCATGTCTTAACTCGCACCAATTCCCGTTCACCTCTTACCCCAGTGCTTGCTGACCTACATTGACTCCCAGTCAAGCAATGTCTTGATTTTTAAATTCTCATCCTTGTTTTCAAATCCCTCCATGGCCTCACCCCCTCCCTATCGCTGGAATCTCCTCCAACCCCACAACCCTGTCAGATCTCTGTGCTCATCAAATTCTGGCCTCTTGAGCATCCCCGATTTTAATCCTTCCACCATTGGCGGCCGTGCCTTCAGCTGCCTCAGCCCCAAGCTCTGGAATTCCCTCCCTAAACCTCTCCACCTCTCCTCCTCGCTTTCCTCCCTTAAGGCACTCCTTAAAACCTACCCCTTTGACCAAACTTTAAGTCATCTGACCTAATATCTCCTTTTGTGTCCTCAGTGTCATACTTTGTTTTATAATGCTCCTGTGAAGCCCCTCTCATTGTTTTATTACATTAAAGGCGCTATATAAATATAAGTTGTTGTTGTGGATAAAAGGGAACCAGTAGATGTAGTGTATTTGGATTTCTAAAAAGCAGTTGATAAGGTGCCACATAAAAGGTGGGAAACAAGGAAATGGCAGAGACTTTGAACAAATATTTTGTACCCATCTTCACAGTAAAAGTCACTAAATGCATTCCACTAACAGATGAAAATCAAGGGGCAAAAGGGAGGGAGGAATTTTAAACAATCACTATCACTAGAGAAAAACTACTAGGAAAACTAATGGGACTAAAGGGTGACAAGTCCCCTGGACCTGATGGCCTGCATCCGAGGATCTTAAAAGAAGTGGCTGCAAAGATAGTGGATGCATTGGTTGTAATCTTCCAAAATCCTCTAGATTCTGCAACGGTCCCAGTGTATTGGAAAACCACAAAAAGGAGGGAGACAGAAAGCAGGAAACTATAGGTCATTTAGCTGAACATTGGGAAAATGCTGGAATCCATTATTGAGGTGGTAGCAGGTCATTTAGAAAATCATAATACAATCAGGCAGTGTCAACATGGTTTTGTGAAAGGTTAGTCGTGCTTGACAAATTTATTAGAGGATAGAACAAGAAATAGATGTAGTATATTTGGATTTCCAAAAGGCATTTGATAAGGTGCAACATTAAAGGTTACTGCATAAGGTAAGAGCTCATGGTATTTATTTATTTATTTTATTTATTTTGAGATACAGCACTGAAACAGGCCCTTCGGCCCACCGAGTCTGTGCCGACCAACAACCACCCATTTATACTAACCCTACAGTAATGTATTGTGGGTGATATATTAGCATGGAGAGAGGATTGGCTAACAGGAAACAGAGAGTCGGGATAAATGGGTCATTTTCAGATTGCAAACTGTAACTAGTGGAGTGCCACAGGGATCAGTGCTGGGGCCTGAACTATTTATGATCTATATTAATGACTTGGATGAAGGGACCGAGTGTATTGTCGCCAAATTTGCTGATGATACAAAGATAGGTAGGAAAGTAAGTAGTGAGGAGGACACAGAGTCCACAAAGGGATATCGATAGGTTAAGTGAGTGGGCAAAAACTTGGCAGATGGAATATAATGTGGGAAAATGTGAGGGTGTCCACTTTGGCAGGAAGAATAGAAAAGCAGAATATTATTTACATGGAGAGAGACTGCAGAATGCTGTGGTACAGAGGGATCTGGGTGTCATTGTACATGAAACACAAAAAGTCAGCATGCAGATACAGCAAGTAATTAGGAAGGCAAATGGAATGTTGGCCTTTATTGCAAGGGGGATGGAGTATAAAAGTAGGAAAGTCTTGCTACAACTGTACAGGGCATTGGTGAGACTGCACCTAGAGTACTGTGTACAGTTTTGGTCTCCTTATTTAAGGAGGGATATACTTGCATTGGAAGCAGTTCAGAGAAGGTTCACTGAGTTGATTCCTGGGGCGAAGGGGTTGTCTTATGAGGATAGATTGAGCAGTTTGGGCCGTTACTCATTGGAGTTTAGATGAATGAGAGGTGATCTTATTGAAATGTGTAAGTTTCTGAGGGGGTTTAACAGGGCCGATGCTGAGAGGATGTTTCCCCTCGTGGGGGAATCTAGAACTAGTGGGTACAGTTTCAGAATAAGGGGACTCTTTTAAGACGGAGATGAGGAGGAATTTCTTCTCTCAGAGGGTCGTTAATCTTTGGAATTCTCTTCCCCAGAGAGCAGTGGAGGCTGGGTCACTGAGTATATTCAAGGCTGAGTTAGACAGATTTTTGAACTAAAGGGGAGTCGAGGGTAATGGGGAACAGGCAGAAAAGAGGGGTTGAGGCCACAATCAGATCATCCATCATTTTATTGAATGGCGGAGCAGACTCAAGGGGCCGAGTGGCCTCCTCCTGCTTCTGTTTCTTATGTTGTTATGAGGTACAGTACTGAGGGAGTGCTGCACCGTTAGAGGATTAGTATTATGGGAGTGCTACACTGTCAGAGGTACTGTCTTTCAGATGAGGCATTAAACCTAGTCCCTGTCGACCCTCTAAAGTGGACATAAAGGATTGCACAGCACTATTACAAAGAAGAGTGGGTGGTGGGGAGTTCTTCCCCGTGTCCTGGCCAATATTTATCCCTCAATCAACATCATTGAGACAGATTATCTGGTCATTATTTCAGTGCTGATTGTGGGATCTTGCTATGCTCAAATCAGTTGCCATGTTTCCTGCATTATAACTTCAAAGGTACTTCATTGGCTGCAGAGTGCTTTGCGATGTCCTGAGGTCCTGAAAGGCGCTATATAAATGCAAGTCTGTTAATTCTCCTGTCTGTAAGGATGCCGATCAATCTTGGTTATTCCCAGGGTTTGTGCTTTTCCTCAAGGCCTTGGGGCATTTTTGTAACGTTCTCACTCACCCCGGTGATTGTTTCCAATAGAACCCACTGTCAAAATGAGGTTGTGAGGGACACCGGTGAACAGCAGTGACAGGAATTACTCTGTGGTGGAGCACACAGCGAGTTAAGTTTTGGAAGACCCACATATTTCAGGATAGCTTCCTGCAGCTCTGAAATCCAGTGAGAGTCTTCGAAAGAGAGAAATGGTGACTGAATGTAGATCCCTTGGGACAATATGTGATAGAGGGTCCACAATGCAAAACAAGAATAGGCTTTATTGGGCCTAATGGGTTTTTCCTGTTCCTAATGGTTAATAACTTCTTAATCCTGAAGTGGGAAGAGAGATTAGAATGCATTCCACAACACGGAGTAGATACACAGTGCGATCCCTGCACAACAGCTCATGGTTCAGCAGGAAGCTGGGGAATGAGGAAACATGGATAACCCAGTTGGAGTGACTCATAAAGAGGACATCCTAGCTTTGGTGAGGGTTGTTGTAACTTGGAATACTTTGGGATGGGGAGTGTTTGAGACAGAGGCGCAACTGCATCTGTTCAAGGCAAACTGGAGATGCTACAGGGCCATGGGGAGAGAGCAGGGCAGTGGGATTAGTTTAGGATTGATACAGGGCTATGGGGAGAGAGCAGGGCAGTGGGGTTAGTTTAGGATTGATACAGGGCCATGGGGAGAGAGCAGGGCAATGGGGTTAGTTTAGGATTGATACAGGGCTATGGGGAGAGAGCAGGGCAGTGGGGTTAGTTTAGGATTGATACAGGGCAATGGGGAGAGAGCGGGTCAGTGGGATTAGTTTAGGATTGATACAGGGCTATGGGGAGAATGTGGTGGAATGGGATTAGTTTGGGATTGATACAGGGCTATGGGGAGAGTCAGGATGGTGTATGACTTGGAGGGGAACTTGCAGGTGGTGGTGTTCCCACGTATTTGCTGCCCTTGTCCTTCTAGGTGGTAGAGGTCGTGGGCTTGGAAGGTGCTGTCTAAGGAGCCTTGGTGCATTGCTGCAGTGCATCTTGTAGATGGTACACACTGCTGTCACTGTGCATCAGTGGTGGAGGGAGTGAATGTTTGTAGATGGGATGCCAATCAAGCGGGCTGCTTTGTCCTGGATGGTGTTGAGCTTCTTGTGTGTTGTTGGAGCTGCACCCATCCAGGCAAGTGGAGAGTATTCCATCACACTCCTGACTTGTGCCTCGTAGATGGTGGGGTCAAGAACCAGGGGGCATAGATTTAGGGTAAGGGGCAGGAGGTTTAGGGAAGATTTGAGGAAACATTTTTTCACCCAGAGGGTGGTTGGAATCTGGAATGCACTGCCTGAAGAGGTGGTGGAGGCAGGAACCCTCACAACATTTAAGAAGTATTTAGATGAGCACTTGAAACGCCATAGCATACAGGGCTATGGGCCAAGTGCAGGAATATGGGATTAGAATAGTTGGGTGCTGTATGGCCGGCACAGACACGATGGGCCGAAGGGCCTGTTTCTGTGCTGTTTAACTCTATGACTCTATGATAGGCAATGGGGAGACAGGAGGTGAGTTACCATAGGATTCCCAGCCTCTGTTTTGCTCTTGTAGCCACGGTATTTATATGGCTACTCCAGTTCAGTTTCTGGTCAATGGTAGCCACTAGGATCTTGATAGTGGGGGATTGAGTGATGGTAATGCTATTGAATGTCAAGGGGAGATGGTTAGATTCCCTCTTGTTGGAGATGGTCATTGCCTGGCACTTGTGTGGTATGAATGTTACTTGCCACCTATCAGCCCAAGCCTGGATATTGTCCATGTCTTGCTGCATGTGGACATAGACTGCCTCAGTATCTGAGGAGTCACGAATAGAACTAAACATTGTATAATCATCAGTGAACATCCCCACTTCTGACCTTATGTGGAGGGAAGATCATTGATGAAGCAGCTGAAGACGGTTGGGTCTGAAACACTACGCTGAGGAACTTCTTTACACAACGGGTGGTGATTACCTGGAACTCGCTGCCCACAAGGGAGTGGAAGTGGAGACGATCAATGACTTCAAAAGGATATTGGATGGCTACTTGAAGGAAATAGACTTGCAGAGCTACGAGAATCATATGGGGGAGTGGGACTGAATGAATTGCTCCATGGAGAGCCAGCATGAACTCGATGGGCCAAATAGCCTCTTACTGTACATAAATGATTCTATAACTCCTGCAGCGATGTCCTGACGCTAAGATGATTGGCTTCCAACAACCTCAACCAAATTCCTTTGTGCTAGGTATGACTCCAACCAGCGGAGAATTTTCCCTGAATCCCATTGACTCCAGTTTTGCTCAGGATCCTTGATCCTACACAGTCAAATGCTGCCTTGATGTCATGAGTGAATCAGCTGGGTTTTTACGACAGCTTCATGATCACCTTTACTGAGACCCATCTCCTTATTTTCAGATTTTTTTTAACTGAGTTCAAATTCTCAAAGTGCCCATGGTGGGATTTGAACTCCCATTCTCTGGATTATTAGCCCAAACCTCAGGAATACTTGTCCAGTAAAATAACCAGTACACCACTGTACCTGTCATACAGCATGAGGGTGAACACAGAACAAAAAATTGGAGCTACAGCATGTTGTTTACGAAGTGAGCTGGTAATTACTTGGGAAATTTCCACCCAGCCTGCGAGCGACAGGTCTGAGTGACCTCACACTCTCTTAAAGGACCCCTGCGTTTCAGCGTCCTCTCAACTCCAGCTGTGTCTGTCACCTGCTTCCACAATCACTCACTGGTTTCCTTTCCAACGGAACTGCCTCAGCACTTGGGGAAAAACAGAGAAACAAAGCTGCTGTTGGCAGAACTCATTCCCTTCTGTCAGAGTTGACATTTACTGTGTAATATCCTTCCTGGTCCTAGAATGTACTCCCGCTGATAAGTTTCTGAGAGTTAAATAAGATTTCCGCTTTTTTTTCCTCTCTCTACAAACCTTGACCATTCACTCACCTCCTGGGATCAAGGCAACAGAGAGGGAGGGTGCATTCAAGACCCCGGTCCTCTGGAGGTTGTGAGGTCAAATCCCAGCAGGGCAGATCAGCCATGATCTAACTGAATGATGGAACAGGTTTGAGGGGCCGAATGGCCTCTTTCTGTGTCGATATTCCTATGTATGATTTCAGTCCCATAATACAGAAATGACTTGGAAACCACTCAGTTGTAAAACTATTGCTTCAAGAAGAAGATTTATTGATGCCACCCTGATTCCTCCTCCTTCGGGTAATGAGGGATTGGCAGTAACTGTACCCATGCCAGTGTTGCCCACATCTGGATAACCAGCTTCCCCACACGCCGTGGGGGTTGGAAGGTGAATACCAGAAGTCTTGAGATTTAATGAACCAGCTGTTTTTAACAGGACGTTGCTGGAACACTTCCGCTGAATGCTGAGACCCAACAAAGTGTCTTCAATGGGAATTGAGGATGAAGAATCTTCGCCAGTTGTTGCAACAGGAAATGTGGCCGGTGAGAAAAGAGCCAGGCACCGCTTCAATGCAGAGAGTGACCCTGCTCAACACCACCCCCACCCCAACTCTACCCCATCCCACCACCCCCACCCCACCTCAACTCTACCTCACCCCCACCCCAACTCTACCCCACCCTCACCCCAACTCTATCCCACCCCCATCCCAACTCTACCCCACCCCCATCCCAACTCTACCCCACCCTCACCCCAACACCACCTCACCCCCACCCCACCTCAACTCTACCCCATCCCACCACCCCCACCCCACCTCAACTCTACCTCACCCCCACCCCAACTCTACCCCACCCTCATCCCAACTCTACCCCACCCTCACCCCAACACCACCCCACCCCCATCCCAACTCTACCCCACCCTCACCCCAACACCACCTCACCCCCACCCCAACTCTACCCCACCCTCACCCCAACACCACCTCACCCCCACCCCAACTCTACCCCACCCTCACCCCAACACCACCTCACCCCCACCCCAACTCTACCCCACCCTCACCCCAACTCTACCCCACCCTCATCCCAACTCTACCCCACCCTCACCCCAACACCACACCACCCCCATCCCAACTCTACCCCACCCTCACCCCAACACCACCTCACCCCCACCCCAACTCTACCCCACCCTCACCCCAACACCATCCCACCCCCACCCCACCTCAACTCTACTCCACCCCCACCCCCACCCCAACACCACCCCACCCCCACCCCAACTCTACCCCACCCCTACCCCAACACCACCCCACCCCTACCCCAACTCTACCCCACCCCCACCCCAACACCACCCCAACGCCACCCCACCCCCACCCCATCCCTGCCCCAATACTACCGCACCCCCACCCCAACATTACCCCATCCCCACCCCAACTCTACCCCACCCCAACACCACCCCACCCCTACCCCAATTCTACCCTAACCCCCACCCCAATTCCAAACCCAAACCAAACCCACCCCACCCCAACCCTACCCCAACCAACCCAGCCCACCCCAATTCCAACCCCGATACTACCCCACCCCCACCCCAATCCCGACTACCCCACCCCTACCCCAACACTACCCCACCCCCACCCCAATCCCAACTCTACCCCAACCCCACCCAACACTACCCCACCCCAATCCCAACTCCCATCCCAACCCAACCTGAACTCCACCCCACCTCAACTCAAACCACCTACTCCCACCCCAGTCTAACTCCACTTCACCCCAACCCCATCCCAGCCCCAGCTCCACTTAACTCCACCCCACCCAACCCCCAACCCAACTCCATCCCAACCCTACCTGACCTGACCCCATTAGTGTTTTTATTTATTCGTTTGGGGGATGTGGCGTCATTGGCAAGAGCAATTAGGGATGGATAATAAATGCTGGCCTAGCCAGCGACGCCCACATCCCAGGAATAAATAAAAACAAATGTTGGTGTAACAAGCAGGCAGGAAGAGACAAAATGACAATATATTCTGTGATCAGACCGTGTTGGAATCTTGAAAGCCCTTTTGTCTGGACAAATTCCACCCAAACTGAGAAAGAAACCTCAGTGTTTGTCCTGTCTAATCAAGCCGGTTATATTTTGGCGTGTTTCACTTTGGAGATTATTACTGATTTGATCTCCAAGGTCAGTATTGATCAGGAAGAGAACCTTCAATATGATTTTTGCTCTTCCTTTGGTTTTTCTCTCTTCACTCCTCTCTCTCATTTTACTCCCTCACTTTTACTCACATCCCTTTCCTGCATCTCTCCTCTACCCCACCTCCACACAGCTGGTCTGCCCTCTCCCCACTCCCCACTCCATGGAGGTTCCATAGATGTGTTCACCTCTGAACACAAACAGTGATCAACAAATGGATTTGATTTGCAGATGGAGGAGTGAGGAGAACCCCTGGGATTATTAAGAAATAACTAGATGCTACAAGAAATAACTAGGTTCCCCACGGTAGGCTATTGTAGAAAATACGGAAGTATGGGGTTGAAGGTGATTTAGAGCTTTGGATCAGAAATTGGCTAGCTGAAAGAAGACAGAGGGTGGTGGTTGATGGCAAATGTTCATCCTGGAGTTTAGTTACTAGTGGTGTACCGCAAGGATCTGTTTTGGGGCCACTGCTGTTTGTCATTTTTATAAATGACCTGGAAGAGGGTGTAGAAGGGTGGGTTAGTAAATTTGCGGATGACACTAAGGTCGGTGGAGTTGTGGATAGTGCCGAAGGATGTTGTAGGGTACAGAGGGACATAGATAGGCTGCAGAGCTGGGCTGAGAGATGGCAAATGGAGTTTAATGCGGAAAAGTGCGAGGTGATTCACTTTGGAAGGAGTAACAGGAATGCAGAGTACTGGGCTAATGGGAAGATTCTTGGTAGTGTAGATGAGCAGAGAGATCTTGGTGTCCAGGTGCATAAATCCCTGAAGGTTGCTACCCAGGTTAATAGGGCTGTTAAGAAGGCATATGGTGTGTTAGCTTTTATTAGTAGGGGGGTCGAGTTTCGGAGCCACGAGGTCATGCTGCAGCTGTACAAAACTCTGGTGAGGCTGCACCTGGAGTATTGCGTGCAGTTCTGGTCACCGCATTATAGGAAGGATGTGGAAGCTTTGGAAAGGGTGCAGAGGAGATTTACCAGGATGTTGCCTGGTATGGAGGGAAGGTCTTACGAGGAAAGGCTGAGGGACTTGAGGTTGTTTTCGTTGGAGAGAAGGAGGAGGAGAGGTGACTTAATAGAGACATATAAGATAATCAGAGGGTTAGATAGGGTGGATAGTGAGCGTCTTTTTCCTCGGATGGTGATGGCAAACACGAGGGGACATAGCTTTAAGTTGAGGGGTGATAGATATAGGACAGATGTCAGAGGTAGTTTCTTTACACAGAGAGTAGTAGGGGCGTGGAACGCCCTGCCTGCAACAGTAGTAGCCTCGCCAACTTTAAGGGCATTTAAGTGGTCATTGGATAGACATATGGATGAAAATGGAATAGTGTAGGTCAGATGGTTTCACAGGTCGGCGCAACATCGAGGGCCGAAGGGCCTGTACTGCGCTGTAATGATCTAATCTAATGCTAATACACTGGGGGTAGTTTAGAAACTCTGTGGATGGATAAATTAAAATGGGACTACTGGCTTTCCTCATCTGTAATTGTCTTGTGAATGATGTTGGTGTCAATCGAGTGGTTTGTGCTGTTGTCAGGACACATTAGGCAGGACTGGGAGGTTGGGGCAGGTGGGGGTGAGGTAGAGGATGTGAGTTAGGGTTTTGTAGGAGGAAAGAGGGTTAAGCTGGGGTTCTGGGGATGTGTGAGGCAGGGTTGTGTTGGGGGTAGGGAGCTAAGCTTAGGTTGTGAGGAATAAGGTGGGGGGAAGGGGGGGATAAGGTGGGGTTGTGGGGTGGGTGAGCTGCTGTCTCCTTCTGATACCACATGGGGAGATATGTTGCTCTCTGTTTCAGAGACCGGGTATAGCAGTCTTCACTTTTTGAAGTCTGACTTTGCACTCAGTATTGGTGAATCCCCAAAAGGAATCCTGAACTAAAGGTGAGTGACATAAAGTCAGGAGGAGCCGTGTGGGTTCCCCTGCAGGCTTTAGTGTTACCCTCTGTTTAGCTCTGCTGTCCTTAAACCTTTTGGAATTCTGAAGCTTTGGGTGAGCTGATGGTAGTGAGTGTCATAGAGTCATAGAGTTATACAGCACTGAAACAGGCCCTTCAGCCCATCGTGTCTGTGCCGGCCATCAAGCACCTACCTATTCTAATCCCATTTTCCAGCACTTGGCCCGTAGTCCTGAATGCTATGGCGTTTCAAGTGCTCATCTAAATACTTCTTAAATGTTGTGAGGGTTCCTGCCTCTACCACCTCTTCAGGCAGTGCGTTCCAGATTCCAAAAATGTTTCCTCAAATCTCCCCTAAACCTCCTGCCCCTTACCCTAAATCTATGCCCTCTGGTTATTGACCCCTCCGCTAAGGGAAAAAGTTTATTTCTATCTAACCTATCAATGCCCCTCATAATCTTGTACACCTCAATCATGTCCCCCCTCAGCCTTCTCTGCTCTAAGGAAAACAACCCTAGCCTTTTCAGTCTCTCTTCATAGCTGAAATGCTCCAGCCCAGGTAACAGAGTGAGTAAATGGTCAGTATCTCATCCATTCCTAGCAGGAAGCTTAACTGACGCACAAGGAAATGGTTTCTCATTGGAGCTGCGACAGTGTATATCTTGGGTGAAATCCACAGTTTAATGAGTCGACACAGTGCCTGCTGGACTGAGTGCAACTGTCAGGTAGGAATGTTCCACTCGCTCTGTTCCATTCACTCTTCCTCACAATGTCTGCAGCTTTGTTTGTTGGGATTTTGGGATTTCACTCGATGGATAATTAGATCAGTGAGCAGTATTTTAAAAGCAGGATGTGCACTGGGAATTGTGTTAATACAAGGTTGAACTCGATAGATTTTTGGACACTAAAGGAATCAAGGAATATGGGGATCAGGTGAGCAAGTAGAGTTGAGGTCGAGGATCAGCCATGATCTTATTGAACAACAAAGTAGGTTGGAGGGGCCGAATGGCCTCCTCCTGCTCCTGTTTCTTGTGTTCTTATGTACACTGACTGTAGGGTACAAAATCAGTGGCTGTGGAGACTTGAGCTTTGATGAAAAGGCAAACCGGTATAATCTGAACTGTTCTTTATTTGGAGTTATTTTTTTAAATTCAAATTTATTTGGAATCGGGTACCAGGAATGTACAAGTCTGACAGCCTGATAAAAATAAAAGTCATAAAGTTACCCAGTGGCTAATTGTGACTCAGAAGCTTCCAGAACATTCAGGTAAAGTGTGAAGCAGTAGCAGCTGAGATAATGGATGCATTAATTGTAATTTTCCAAAATTCCCTAGATTCTAGAAAGATCCCATCAGATTGGAAAATAGCAAATGTAACTCCTCTATTCAAGAAAGGAGGGAGACAGAAAGCAGGAAACGACAGGCCAGTTAGCCTAACTTCTGTCATAGGGAAAATTCTAGAATCTATTATTAAGGAGGTTATAGCAGGGCATTTGGAAAATCTTAATGCAATGAGGCAGAGTCAACATGGTTTTGTGAATGGGAAATCACGTTTGACATTTATTAGAGTTCATTGAAGTGATAAAGCAACATGGATAAAGGGGAACCTGTGGATGTGGTGTACTTGAATTTCTTTTGATAATGTGCCACATCAATGGTTACTACACAAAATAAGAGCTCATGGTAACATATTAGCTAACTCAATCCTCAATCCATTCGAACAGGAAGCAGAGAGTAGGGATAAATGGATCATTTTCAGGTTTGCAAGCCGTAACTAATGGTGTGTCACAGGAATCAGTGCTGGGGCCTCAACTATTTACAATTTATATCAATGACTTGGATGAAGGGGCAGAATGTATGGTCCTCACCCAAAATCACTGGACCCTGAGGAGACTGTGGATTGACTGATGACCTGTTTGAGAGCACTGGTGAAACATGTACCCAGTTTCACAAGAGATTTCACCAGCTGAATTGTCAAACTCCGGGAGGTATTGGAGAATGGGTCCCACTTGTATTTATGCAAAAAACAAGATGGCATTTTCATCAAGCTCACAGCCTCCTCCACCACCCTCCTTTCACTCTTGCAGCAATTATTCAGTGAGGACTTCAACACTTTTGTGTTTACAAAAGTAACTGACACGGTGTCATAGTCATAGAGTTATACAGCACAGAAACAGGCCCTTCAGCCCATCGTGTCTGTGCCGGCCATACAGCACCCAACTATTCGAATCCCATATTCCAGCACTTGGCCCGTAGCCTTGTATGCTTTGGTGTTTCAAGTGCTCATCTAAATACTTCTTAAATGTTGTGAGGTTTCCTGCCTCCACCACCTCTTCAGGCAGTGCGTTCCAGATTCCAACCACCTGCTGGGTGAAAAAACTTTTCCTCAAATCCCCTCTAAACCTCCTGCCCTTACCCTAAATCTATGCCCCCTGGTTATTGACCCCTCCGCTAAGGGAAAAAAGTTTCTTCCTATCTAACCTATCAATGCCCCTCATAATCTTGTACACCTCAATCATGTCCCCCCTCAGCCTTCACTGCTCCAAGGAAAACAACCCTAGCCTTTTCAGTCTCTCTTCATAGCTGAAATGCTCCAGCCCAGGCAACAGGTGAATCCCCTCTGCACCCTCTCTAGTGCAATAACATCCTCCCAATAGTGTGGTGACCAGAACTGTACACAGTACTCAGCTGTGGCCTAACTAGCGTTTTATACAGCTCCATCATAACCTCCCTGCTCTTATATTCTATGTCTCGGCTAATTAAGGCAAATATCCCATATGCCTTCCTAACCACCTTATCTACCTGTGCTGCTGCCTTCACTGATCTATAGACAAGTACACCAAGGTCCCTCTGACCCTCTGGATTTCCTAGGGTCCTACCATCCATTGTATATTCCCGTGCCTTGTTAGTTCTCCCAAAATGCATCACCTCACACTTCTCAGGATTAAATTCCATTTGCCACTGCTCCGCCCATCTTTCCAGCCCATCTATATCGTCCTGTAATCTAAGGATTTCCTCCTCACTATTTACACCACCACCAATTTTTGTGTCATCTGCAAACTTACTGATCAAACCTCCTATATTCACGTCTAAATCATTAATGTACACTACAAACAGAAAGGGCCCCAGCACCAATCCCTGTGGTACACCACTGGTCACAGGCTTCCAATCGCAAAAACAACCCTCGACCATTACCCTCTGCCTCCTGCCACTAAGTCAATTTTGGATCCAATTTGCCAAATTTCCCTGGATCCCATGGGATCTTACCTTCTTAACCAATCTCTCATGTGTGTTGAACTTTTTTCCCCAAAAATATACTTTATTCATAAAATTTGTAAAATACACTTCATAATAATTCAAATTTGACATTACATAAAGTGCAATCCAGATCAGTTTCTTTCAATACACGTACCATTACAGATTATATTTACAATAGGTTGGCATCTTTCCAACTACGAAAGATGATGGACACGAAGTAAACAATCCATTTAGGTGGGGTGTCTTCTCTTGGTGCACTGTTGCTGATGGCTGTGAAGGCCAGTCCTTGAAAGGCAGGTTCTGCCACAAACGTGAAGCTGCCAAGTGACACTGAGTTGTTGTTTTTGATGCTGGCGCCTGTTGCCAAGCTGCTCTAGCAACTGGTCGTCATGGCAGTGCACACCAGTCCGCAGGATGTGTCACCATTTCCCTCTTTCGGCAGCTAGTGACTCCCAGGTGTGACAGTCGACATTTAGGGCCTTCATGTCATGCTTGCAAGTATCCCTGAAGTGGAGCTTTGGGCACTCCACTGGTCGTCTGGGCCTGGCTACTTCACCACACAGATAGTCCTCGGGTATGCGACCGTATTTTGTCCTGTGGACGTGTCCAATCCACTGATGCTACCTCTGTTTGAGTTAGTACCAACACACCTGGGAGACTGCTTTTGTGAGGACTGCCACATTTGTGATTTTGTCCTGCCAGGATATACCCATAATGCACCACAGACAGCAAAGATGGAAAGTTTTAAGCTTTTACAATTCACCTCAAACATTCTCTGGTGCAAACAGTCCGAAGGGTTTTACATGGGTCCCAGCCCCTCCCAGTACTATGGCGGGAGGACCTTACACTGTGGTCTTTCCCCATTGGGCCTTTGCTGCGGCTGCCCCAAGCTTTAGTGCGTCCCTCAGCACGTAGTCCTGGACCTTGGAATGTACCAGTCTGCAACATTCAGTGGTGGACAACTCTTTGCGCTGGAAGACCAGCAAGTTTTGGGCAGACCAAAGGGCATCTTTCACCGAATTGATAGTCCTCCAGCAGCAGTTGATGTTTGTCTCGGTGTGCGTCCCCGGGAACAGCCCGTAGAGCACAGACTCCTGCGTTACAGAGCTGCTTGGGATGAACCTCGACAAAAACCACTGCATCTCTTTCCACACCTGCTTTGCAAAGACACATTTCAGAAGGAGATGGGCAACCGTCTCTTCCCCACCACAGCCACCTCGAGGGCAGCGTGCAGAGTCGGTGAGATTCCAGGCATGCAGGAAGGATCTGACAGGGAGGGCCCTTCCCACCGCCAGCCAAACCACGTCTTGGTGCTTGTTTGAAAGTTCTGGTAATGAAGCATTCCGCCAAATGAGTTTGACAGTCTGCTCGGGGAACCATCCAACAGGATCCACCATCTCCTTTTCCCACAGGGCCTCAAGGACATTACATGTAGACCACTGCCTGATGGATTTGTGGTCAAAGATGTTTCTCTACAGACTTTTGCCACGAGGGACCGTGTTATGGCACAGTCCAACTGAATGAAGCATTCTGTGGCAACATGGCCAGACCTATCCTTTGCAACACTGGGGACAGACAGAAGCTCAGCACATAGTGACACTTGGTGTTTGCAGTCACAGTGTGTGTTGAACTAATCGTCAAGTTGCCCATTCCCAATGAACAGCCATGGCCTGTGTTGTCTGCGGTGTGCCATTCTCTACAATCCACATCACCAACTCCATTCTCAGCCTGCGCCATCCGCCCCCCTCCCCGTCCCCCCTCCCTGTCCCCCCACCCCGTCTCCCCACCCCCAGGCAACTGTCTGAGGCTGAACCAGTCTGTTCGGAGCTTCCAACCACATATCCATGCCATCACTAAGACCACCTATTTCCACCTCCATAACATTACACAGCTCCGTCCCAACTCAGCTCATCTGCTGTTGAAATCCTCATCCATTCCCACAGCCCTCTGAGATTTCTGTACTCCTCTAATTATGGCCCCTTGAGCATCCTCGATTTTAATCACTCCCCACTGGCGGCCGTGCCTTTAGCTGCCTGGGCTCTAAGGTCTGGAATCCACTTCATAAACCTCTCCCCCTCTCTACCTCGCTTTCCTCCTTTAAAAGATGCTGCTTAAAACCTACCTTCTTCACCAAGTTTTTGGTCGCCTGCCCTAATATCTCCTTATGTGGCTCTGTGTCAATATTTGTTTTGCAATGCTTCTTGTGAAATGCCTTGGGTTCAATGTTCCCTCTAAGCTGCAAGGCCATGTAGCAGTGCAGAACGTACCACACAAGGAACAAACAGGCTACACACAACAAATGTTCCTTTAAGATGCCCGCATGCACGGCAATCTTAAAGGGACCACACAGTGCAACAAGCAGGCCGTGTACTGCAGAGAGAAATTTGAGGAAACATTGCTTGGGATGTTTTACTACATAAAGGTACTAAAAAATACAAGTTTTTGTTGTAAAAACAGAAAATGCTAACAATACTCCGCAGGTCTGGCAGCATCTGTGTAGACAGAAACAGAGTTAACATTTCAAATCTGTGACTTTTCATCACAACTGAGAAAAGTTAGAGATGCAACAGGTTTTAAGCGTGTACAGAGGCAGGGTAAGTGAGAGGGGAGGAAAGAACAAAATGGAAGGTCTGTGATAGGGTGGAGCGCAGGAGAGATTAAATGACAAAAGGGAGGATGGTGCAAGGGGAAAGGAGATGGTAATGGGACAAGTAAAGAAACAAAAGATGGGTCTAGAGGAGGTGTAAATGGCAACAGCAGAATCATCACAAACAGCTGCTGTCTGAAAACAAAAAAATTGGCAGCAGAGGTTATGATCTGAAATGTTGAGCCTGGAAGGCTGCAAGTGCCCAATTGAAAGATGAGGCACTGTTCATCGAGCTTATGTTGAGCTCCATTGGAATACTGCAGAGAGGACAGGGGGAGAGCAAGGGGGAGAATTAAAATGGTCAGCAAACGGAAGCTCGGGGTCATGCTTGCGGACTGAGCAGAGGTGTTCCACAAAGCACTTACCCAGTCTGCGTTTGGTCTCCCCAGTGTCGAGGAGACCACACTGTGAGCAGCGAATACAGTATACTACATTGAAAGAAGTACAAGTAAATCGCTGCTTCACCTGAAAGGAGTGTTTGGGGCCTGGGTTAGTGAGGAGAGAGGAGGTAAATGGGCAGGTATTACACCTCCTGTGAATGCAGGGGAAGGTGCCCTGGGAAGGGGTGGAGCTATTGGTGGGCAGAGGGTGGTGACTGAGGAGTAGACCAGGGTGTCACAGAGGGAATGGTGAAAGGGGCTGGGGGGGGCAGGGTGGGGAGGATGTGTTTGGTGGCGGCATCATGATGGAGGTGGCGGAAATAGCAAAGGATGATCCATTGAATGTGTAAGCTGGTGGAGTGGAAGGTGAGGACAAGAGGAACACTATCACATTTCTGGGAGGGAGGGGATGGGAAGAGGGCAGATGTGCGCGAAATGGAAATATTTCCAGCATCCACAGTACATTCCTGTTGTTAGAGGTAGCGCTGCACTGTCGGAGGGACAGTACTGAAGGAGTGCCGCACTGTCGGAGGGTCAGTACTGAAGGATTGCTGCACTGTCGGAGGGTCAGTACTGTGGGAGTGCTGCACTGTCGGAGGGTCAGTACTGAGGGAACGCCGCACTGTCGGAGGGTCACTACTGAGGGAACGCCGCACTGTCAGAGGGTCAGTACTGAGGGAGCGCCGCACTGTCGGAGGGTCAGTACTGAAGGAGTGCCGCACTGTCGGAGGATCAGTACTGAGGGAGTGCTGCACTGTTGGAGGTGCCGTTTTGCAGAGGAGATGTATAATTGAGGCCCCTGTCTGCCCTCTCAGCTGGATGTAAACGATCCCAGGACAGTACTGCAAGAACAGGGGAGTTTTACCTGGTGTTCTGGCCAATATTTATTCCTCAATCCACATCACTAAAGACATTATTTGCTCGTGATCTCCCAGCTGCTTTTTGGGATCTTGCTGTACACAAATTGACTGCTGCGTTTCCTGCATTCCAACAGTGACCCCACTTCAAAAGGTACTTCATTGGCTGTAATTATGCAAAGCGCTAGATAAATGCAAGTTCTTTACTTGTGCTGAACTGCCTTCCAGAGATAGAACTTTGCCAAGTACCTCGTCATATCAGCAGGAAGTGAAGAGTTGCAATATCAACTGGGAGGGGCATGAAATGGAATCCTGTACAATCTCATATCCTGTTGGACTAACAGCCGGATGTCTGACTTCCTGCTGTTCAAAGTTAATGGCCTGCATCTTGCTGACAGTTTTACATTGACAAGTCCTGCAGCCTTCCGATAATTAGTTAGAAATAGTTCAACAAAACTCAGGGAACAAATGACACAATCAAATTAAGTAATTGTTACAGAACACGGAAGGGCCCTCCTTCTGCATTGGGTAATATTCATAAATAACAAAGTCCCAACACATTCTGTCCCAGGCAGGAACATTTAACTTTGACTGTTTTCTGGTCATGCCTCTATATCTCAGCCATTGCTGTCTCTATTCTACACATTATCCTCACCTTCCCTTCACTGACTTCCACTGGGGTGCATGTGCGCATGGACACTGGCTGACTTGGGGCACAGCTTCCTCAGGCACTGGATCTCTGGGGTGCAGGTTAAAGCCTGGTTCGGGTATAAAATTAAAGCCCGACCCAGGCCCAACGCGATAACAGCCAACCCCAACCCAACCCCAACCCCAACCCGACCCAATAACAGCCAACCCCAACCCGACCCCAACCCGACCCGATAACTGCCAACTCCAACCCGACCCCAACCCCAACCCGACCCGATAACAGCCAACCCCAACTGGACCCCAAACCGACCCGATAACAGCCAACCCCAACCCGACCCCAACCCCAACCCGACCCAATAACAGCCAACCCCAACCCGACCCCAACCCGACCCGATAACAGCCAACCCCAACCCGACCCCAACCCGACCCGAGAACAGCCAACCCCAACCCGACCCGATAACAGCCAATCCCAACCCGACCACATCCCGACCCGATAACAGCCAACCTCAAACTGACCCAAACCCGACCCGATAACAGCCAACCCCAACCTGACCCAAACCCGACCCGAAAACAGCCAACCTCAAACTGACCCAAACCCGACCCGATAACAGCCAACCCCAACCTGACCCAAACCCGACCCGAAAACAGCCAACCTCAAACTGACCCAAACCCGACCCGATAACAGCCAACCCCAACCTGACCCAAACCCGACCCGATAACAGCCAACCCCAACCTGACCCAAACCCGACCCGATAACAGCCAACCCCAACCTGACCCAAACCCGACCCGATAACAGCCAACCCCAAACTGACCCAAACCCGACCCGATAACAGCCAACCCCAACCTGACCCAAACCCGACCCGATAACAGCCAACCCCAACCTGACCCAAACCCGACCCGATAACAGCCAACCCCAACCTGACCCCAACCCAACCTGATAACAGCCAACCCCAACCCGACCCCAACCCAACCTGATAACAGCCAACCCCAACCCGACCCAAACCCGACCCAATAACAGTCAACCCCAAACCGACCCCAACGCGACCCGATAACAGCCAACCCCAACCCGACCCCAACCTGACCTGATAACAGCCAACCCCAACCCGACCCCAACCCAACCTGATAACAGCCAACCCCAACCCGACCCAAACCCGACCCAATAACAGCCAACCCCAACCTGACCCCAACCCAACCTGATAACAGCCAACCCCAACCCGACCCAAACCCGACCCAATAACAGTCAACCCCAAACCGACCCCAACGCGACCCGATAACAGCCAACCCCAACCCGACCCCAACCTGACCTGATAACAGCCAACCCCAACCCGACCCCAACCCGACCCGATAACAGCCAACCCCAACCTGACCCCAACCCGACCCAAACCTGACCCAATAACAGTCAACCCCAAACCGACCCCAACGCGACCCGATAACAGCCAACCCCAACCCGACCCCAACCTGACCTGATAACAGCCAACCCCAACCCGACCCCAACCCGACCCGATAACAGCCAACCCCAACCTGACCCCAACCCGACCTGATAACAGCCAACCCCAACCCGACCCCAACCCGACCCGATAACAGCCAACCCCAACCTGACCCCAACCTGACCTGATAACAGCCAACCCCAACCCGACCCCAACCCGACCCGATAACAGCCAACCCCAACCTGACCCCAACCCGACCTGATAACAGCCAACCCCAACCCGACCCCAACCCGACCCGATAACAGCCAACCCCAACCTGACCCAAACCCAACCCAAACCTGACCCAATAACAGCCAACCCCAAACCGACCCCAACCCGACCCGATAACAGCCAATCCCAACCCGACCACAACCCGACCCGATAACAGCCAACCCCAACCTGACCCAAACCCGACCCGATAACAGCCAACCCCAACCTGACCCAAACCCGACCCGATAACAGCCAACCCCAACCTGACCCCAACCCGAACTTATAACAGCCAACCCCAACCTGACCCAAACCCGACCCGATAACAGCCAACCCCAACCTGACCCAAACCCGACCCGATAACAGCCAACCCCAACCTGACCCAAACCCGACCCAATAACAGCCAACCCCAACCTGACCCCAACCCGACCTGATAACAGCCAACCCCAACCCGACCCCAACCCGACCCGATAACAGCCAACCCCAACCTGACCCAAACCCAACCCAAACCTGACCCAATAACAGCCAACCCCAAACCGACCCCAACCCGACCCGATAACAGCCAACCCCAACCTGACCCAAACCCGACCCGATAACAGCCAACCCCAACCTGACCCAAACCCGACCCGATAACAGCCAACCCCAACCTGACCCAAACCCGACCCGATAACAGCCAACCCCAACCTGACCCAAACCCGACCCGATAACAGCCAACCCCAACCTGACCCAAACCCGACCCGATAACAGCCAACCCCAACCTGACCCCAACCCGACCCAAACCTGACCCAATAACAGCCAACCCCGACCCGACCCGATAACAGCCAACCCCAACCTGACCCAAACCCGACCCGATAACAGCCGACCCCAACCCGACCCCAACCTGACCCGATAACAGCCAACCCCAACCTGACCCCAACCCGACCCAAAGCTGACCCAATAACAGCCAACCCCAACCCAACCCAAACCCGACCCAATAACAGCCAACCCCAACCTGACCCCAACCCGACCCCAACCTGACCCAATAACAGCCAACCCCAAACCGACCCCAACCCGACCTGATAACAGCCAACCCCAACCCGACCCCAACCCGACCTGATAACAGCCAACCCCAACCCGACCCCAACCCGACCCGATAACAGCCAACCCCAACCTGACCCAAACCTGAACCAATAACAGCCAACCCCAAACCGACCCCAACCCGACCCGATAACAGCCAACCCCAACCCGACCCCAACCTGACCCGATAACAGCCAACCCCAACCCGACCCCAACCTGACCCGATAACAGCCAACCCCAACCCGACCCAAACCTGACCCGATAACAGCCGACCCCAACCCGACCCCAACCTGACCTGATAACAGCCAACCCCAACCTGACCCCAACCCGACCCAAACCTGACCCGATAACAGCCGACCCCAACCCGACCCCAACCCGACCCCAACCCGACCCGATAACAGCCGACCCCAACCCGACCCGATAACAGCCAACCCCATCCCGACCCCAACCCGACCCGATAACAGTCAACCCCAACCTGACCCGATAACAGCCAACCCCAACCTGACCCGATAACAGCCAACCCCAACCTGACCCGAAAACAGCCAACCACAACCCGACCCCAACCTGACCCGATAACAGCCAACCCCAACCCGACCCGACCCGATAACAGCCAACCCCAACCTGACCCGATAACAGCCAATCCCAATCCGACCCCAACCTGACCCGATAACAGCCGACCCCAACCCGACCCCAACCTGACCCGATAACAGCCGACCCCAACCCGACCCCAACCTGACCCGATAACAGCCGACCCCAACCCGACCCCATCCTGACCCGGTAACAGCCGACCCCAACCCGACCCAAACCCGACCCGATAACAGCAAACCCCAACCCGACCACACCCGACCCAAACCCGACCCGATAACAGCCAACCCCAACCCGACCCGATAACAGCCAACCCCAACCTGACCCCGACCCGGGCCCGATCCTTTAATGTTTTTAAATGCCCAACCCAACCCGAAAATAACAAACATATTATTGAAACAGGAAAAAATCGTAGATTAAAACAAAAACAATACGAAACAAAACAGTATAGTCCAGTCCGACCCGAGCCTGAATGCTGGACGCAGAATACAGACCTTACCTGACCCCATCACGAGGTTGGGTTTGGTTGGGTTCAGGCGGGTAGCCAGGCTTTAGTGCATGTTGCCAAGGGCACTGGCTCTGTGGGAGGTATAGGGTCCTGGGCCACTGGATCTCCCTAGGGTGCAGCTTCCCACAGGCACTTGTTCTGTGTGGGGTATGAGCTCCCTGGGCTCTGGCTGTCTCTGGGTGCGGCTTCCCCAGGTACTGGCTCTCGCTGTAGGGAGGGTGGGGTCAGGAAGTGCCCCATTCAAAACAGCACTGGGAGAGTCAACCTAGATTATGTTCTTAAGTCTCTGAAGTGGGGATGAAGCAATGATCTCGTGACTCAGAGTTGATAGTGCTACTCATAGAATCATGGAAAGTTTAAGGCACAGAAAGAGGCCACTTGGCCCATCGTGTCTGTGCCGGCCGAAAAACGATCCACCAATTCTAATCCCACCTTCCAGCATTTGGTCCGTAGCCCTGTAGATTACAGCACTTGAGCTGCATATCCAGACTCCCCTTGAATGAGTTGAGGGTCTCTTCCTCAACTACCCTTTCAGACAGTGAGTTCCAGACCCCCACCATCCTCTGGGTGAAAATGTTTTTCCTCAACTCCCCTCTAATCTTTCTACCAATCACTTTAAATCTATGCCCTCTCGTCACTGACCTCTCTGCTAAGGTGAATAGACCCTTCACCTCCACTCTATCCAGGCCCCTCAAAATTTTGTACATTTCAATCAGATCTCCCCTCAGCCTTCTCTGTTCCAATGAGAACAACCCCAGCCTATCCAATCTTTCCTCATAACTGCATTTTTTCAGTCCTGGCAACATCTTCGTAAATCTCCTCTGTACCCTCTCTAGTGCAATTACATCCTTTCTGTAATGAGGTGACCAGAACTGCACACAGTACTCAAGTTGTGGCCTAACCAATGAGTTATACAGTTCCAGCATAACCTCCCTGCTCTTATATTCTATACCTCAGCTAATAAAGGAAAGAATTCCATATGCCTTCTTAACCACTTTATCGACCTGTCCTGCTACCTTCAGGGATCTGTGGACGTTCACTCCGAGGTCCCACACTTCCTCTACACCTCTCAGTACTTTCTCATTAATTGTGTATTCCTTTGCCTTGTTTGACCTCCCCAAATTCTTCACCTCACACTTCTCCAGGTTGAATTCCATTTGCCACTTTTCTGCCCATCTGACCAGACCATCAATATCTTCCTGCAGCCTGCAGCTATCCTCCTCGCTATCTACCACACAGCCAATCTTTGTGTCATTTGCAAACTTCTTGATCATGCCCCCTACATCTACGTCCAAATCATTAATATATACCACAAAAAGTAGGGGACCCAGTACTGAGCCCTGCAGAACGCCGCTGGAAACAGCCCTCCAGTCAACAATTACCCTTTGTTTCCTGCCACTGAGACAATTTTGTATCCACCTTGCTGCATTTCCCTGGATCCCATGGGATTTAATTTTTTTAACCAGTCTGCCATGTGGGACCTTGTCAAAAGCCTTGCTAAAATCCATGTTGACCACATCAACTGCACTAACCTCATTTATCTTCCTTGTTACTTCAAAAAATTCAATCAAGTTGGTCAAACAAGATCTTCCCTTAACAAATCCATGCTGACTATCCTTGATTAACCTGTGCCTTTCTAAGTGACAGTTTATCCTGTCTCTCAGAATAGATTCCAATAATTTGCCCACTACTGAGGTTAGTCTGACTGGGCTGTAATTATTCGGTCTATCCCTTGCTCCCTTTTTAAACAGAGGTACAATGTTAGCAGTTCTCCAATCCTCCGGCACCACACCTGTATCCAGTGAAGACTGGAAAATGAGGGTCAGACCCTCTGCTATTTCCTCTCTTGCTTCTTTTAACAGCCGAGGATACATTTCAACCGGCCCTGGTGATTTATCAACTTTCAAGGCCGTTAATCTCATTAATACTTCCTCTCTCCCTATGTTTATCACATCCAATACTTCACACTCTTCCTCCTTAACTACAATATCTGCATCTTTCCCCTCTTTTGTGAAGGCAGATGCAAAGTATTCATGAAGAGCCATACAAATATCTTCCATTCCTACACATAGGTTACCTTTTTGGTCTTTTATGGGCCCTACTCTCTCCTTAGTTGTCCTCTTACTCTTAATGTATTGTTAAAACATCTTTGGGTTCACCTTGATTTTTCTTGCCAATATTCTTTCATGCCCTCTCTTTGCTTTCCTAATTTCCTTTTTGATTTCACCCCTCCACTTTCTATACTCCTCTCAGCTTTCTGTAGTATTGAGTTCTCGGTGTTGGACACAAGCTTTCCTTTTCTACCTTATCTTACTCTGTCGGCTGCTTGACATCCAGGGGGCTCCAGATTTGGCCGCCTCACCCTTTTTCCCTGTGGGAACATGTTTACTCTGACCCCCTTGAATCTTCCCTTTGAATGCCTCCCACTGTTCTGACACTGATTTACCTTCAAGTAGCTGTTTCCAGTTCACTTTCACTAAATCACTCCTCAGTTTAGTAAAATTGTCCTTGCCCCAATTGAGAACTCTAACTCCTGTTCTATCTCTGTCCTTTTTTATAATTATGTTAAAACTGACTGAATTATGATCACTGCCACCAAAATGCTCTCCCACTGCCACTCCTTCCACCTGCCCATCTTCATTTCCTAAAACTAAGTCTAAAACTGCGTCCTCTCTTGTTGGACTTGCTACATACTGGGCAAAAAAGTTCTCCTGAATGCACCTCAAGAATTCTGCTCCTCAATTCCTTTCACACTAAAACTATCCCAGTTAATATTGGGGTAATTGAAATCTCCTGCTATTACTGCCCTATTGTTCTTGCACTTCTCAGAGATTTGCCTACATATCTGCTCTTCTATCTCCCTCGGACTGTTTGGGGGTCTATAGTACACTCCCAGCAGTGTGATTGCCCCTTTTTTGTTCCTTAGCTCAATCCATATGGCCTAATTCGATGAACCTTCCAACATATCATCCCTCCTCACAGCTGTAATAGTTTCTTTGACCAAAATTGCCACTCCCCCTCCTGATTGCATCTGAAAACCCTGTAACCAGGAACGTTGAGCTGCCATTCCTGTCCCTCCTGAAGCCACGTTTCATTAATAGCTATAATATCATATTGTCACAGATGAGCCACAGTTGAATTATTCCTTGCTTTATTGCCCCAAGGACCATCTGAGTCTGGGAGCCAGTGAGCCCATGTATGAGAATTCTGTGACCCACCTGGCTGTGACATTACAACCAAAGCCCGCAACTGAACTTACCAGATGTTTGTAGCTCTGTCATGGTTCTGATTGTGGACCAGTAATCGGGAGTTCCAAGCCACCAGGGCATGTTGTGAAACTGAATTCAATAAATCTAATCATTTGTCAGCTGGCAACAGAAAATGACCACAAAAATTATCATTAAAAATCCAACTGATTAACTAATGTCCTTCAGAGAAGGGAACCTACCATCCTGAGCTGGTCTGGGCTTCACATAACTCCAGTCCCACACGGTGTGGTTGACTCTTTGTACCTCTGAGTGGGTGTAGAAAGTCCCTCAGCAACAAGCTTCTTGAGCAATAATGAGACCTCACCAACAGCTCCTACATCCCAGGAAAGAATTCATAAAAAAGGGTTTGTCAAACCTCCTTTTTGTTCATTTGCAAAGACGAAGCCTGGCGACAGAAAGATCATTCACCATGTAATTTCTCTCAATCATAGCACCCGCTGCAGCAACAGGAATGGCTCGTGGCTGAAGTGTTCATTGGGCAAGGGGGTGGGGGAGTGGGGGGCAGCAAACAGCGATTGCTCCTTTCAATAGAATCCACTGCATTCTCAGGGCGAATGAGATTCCCGCCAGGAATTTGTCATCTCCGTGGTGACTGATCCTCCAGCTGACGATGGTTCAGATTGTTGCTATTTGACCGGATTCAGAAGCTGGAGTCTCGGAGAATTAACCCTTCTGTCTTCAAATTTCCTCCACAATTTTCAAAGAAAGATTTGCATTTATATAGCATCTTTCATAACTTTCTAAAGCACTTTACATTCAATGAATTACTTCTGAAGTGTTAGTTCATTGGTGTCACCTTCTTCACAGAAGGTTACTGCCATGGATCTTCACCTTTCTCTATCCTGTGCTGCTGTTACACTTTCCAAATAGGTCAACTGCATCCAGTCTATTATATCCATCCTCCATTGTCTCCTCTCTTCCCTCTCCTACGTTTTCCATTGATCTTTCCTTCTAATAATTGTCTCTGTCTATCTTCTACTCTAACGATGTGACTGAAATATTGTATCTTTCTCTCTTGGATGGAGTGCACTAATTTTCTATTTTCTTCATCCATTTCCAGCACTGGAGTACAGTCACTGTTGTAGGAAATGCAGCAGCTAATTTGTGCACAGTAAGCTCCCACAAACAGTAATGTGATAATGACCAGATAATCTGTTTTTAGTGATATTGATTGAGGGATATTGGGCAGGACACAGGGGAGAACTCCCCTGCTCTTCTTCAAAACAGTGCCATGGGATCTTTTACACACAACAGAGCAGATCGAACAAGAGCTGGGCAGTGGGATTAGTTTGGGATTGATACAGGGCTATGGAGAGAGAGCAGGGCAATGAGATTAGTTTGGGATTGATACAGGGCTATGGAGAGAGAGCAGGGCAGTGGGATTAGTTTGGGATTAGATTAGGTTAGATTAGATTAGAGATACAGCACTGAAACAGGCCCTTCGGCCCACCGAGTCTGTGCCGAACATCAACCACCCATTTATACTAATCCTACACTAATCCCATATTCCTACCAAACATCCCCACCTGTCCCTATATTTCCCTACCACCTGCCTATACTAGTGACAATTTATAATGGCCAATTTACCTATCAACCTGCAAGTCTTTTGGTTTGTGGGAGGAAACCGGAGCACCCGGAGAAAACCCACGCAGACACAGGGAGAACTTGCAAACTCCACTCAGGCAGTACCCGGAATCGAACCCGGGTCCCTGGAGCTGTGAGGCTGCGGTGCTAACCACTGCGCCACTGTGCCGCCCATTGATACAGGGCTATGGAGAGAGCAGGGCAATGAGATTAGTTTGGGATTGATACACAGCTATGGAGAGAGAGCAGGGAAGTGAGATTAGTTTGGGATTGTTACAGGGCTATGGAGAGAGAGCGGGGCAATGAGATTAGTTTGGGATTGATACAGGGCTATGGAGAGAGAGTGGGGCAGTGGGATTAGTTTGGGATTGATACAGGGCTATGGAGAGAGAGCGGGGCAATGAGATTAGTTTGGGATTGATACACAGCTATGGAGAGAGAGCAGGGAAGTGGGATTAGTTTGGGATTGATACAGGGCTATGGAGAGAGAGCGGGGCAATGAGATTAGTTTGGGATTGATACAGGGCTATGGAGAGAGAGTGGGGCAGTGGGATTAGTTTGGGATTGATACAAGGCTATGGAGGGAGAGTCGGGCAGTGGGATTAGTTTGGGATTGATACAGGGCTATGGAGAGAGAGCGGGGCAATGAGATTAGTTTGGGATTGATACAGGGCTATGGAGAGAGAGTGGGGCAGTGGGATTAGTTTGGGATTGATACAGGGCTATGGAGAGAGAGCGGGGCAATGAGATTAGTTTGGGATTGATACACAGCTCTGGAGAGAGAGCGGGGCAATGAGATTAGTTTGGGATTGATACAAGGCTACGGAGAGAGAGCAGGGCAATGAGATTAGTTTGGGATTGATACACAGCTATGGAGAGAGAGCAGGGAAGTGGGATTAGTTTGGGATTGATACAGGGCTATGGAGAGAGAGCGGGGCAATGGGATTAATTTGGGATTGATACAGGGCTATGGAGAGAGAGCATGGCAATGGGATTAGTTTGGGATTGATACACAGCAATGGAGAGAAGGCAGGGAAGTGGGATTAGTTTGGAATTGATACAGGGCTATGGAGAGAGAGCGGGGCAATGGGATTAATTTGGGATTGATACAGGGCTATGGAGACAGAGCAGGGCGATGAGATTAGTTTGGGATTGATACACAGCTATGGAGAGAGAGCAGGGAAGTGGGATTAGTTTGGGATTGATACAGGGCTATGGAGAGAGAGCGGGGCAATGGGATTAGTTTGGGATTGATACACAGCTATGGAGAGAGAGCAGGGAAGTGGGATTAGTTTGGGATTGATACAGGGCTATGGAGAGAGAGCGGGGCAATGGGATTAATTTGGGATTGATACAGGGCTATGGAGAGAGAGCATGGCAATGGGATTAGTTTGGGATTGATACAGGGCTATGGAGAGAGAGCATGGCAATGGGATTAGTTTGGGATTGATACAGGGCTATGGAGAGAGAGCAGGGCAATGGGATTAGTTTGGGATTGATACAGGGCTATGGGGAGAGAGTGGGGCAATGAGATTAGTTTGGGATTGATACAGGGCTATGGAGAGAGAGTGGGGCAGTGGGATTAGTTTGTGATTGATACACAGCTATGGAGAGAGAGCAGGGCAGTGGGATTAGTTTGGGATTGATACACAGCTATGGAGAGAGAGCAGGGAAGTGGGATTAGTTTGGGATTGATACAGGGCTATGGAGAGAGAGTGGGGCAGTGGGATTAGTTTGGGATTGATACAGGGCTACGGAGAGAGAGCAGGGCAATGAGATTAGTTTGGGATTGATACAGGGCTATGGAGAGAGAGTGGGGCAGTGGGATTAGTTTGGGATTGATACAGGGCTATGGAGAGAGAGTGGGGCAGTGGGATTAGTTTGGGATTGATACAGGGCTACGGAGAGAGAGCAGGGCAATGAGATTAGTTTGGGATTGATACAGGGCTATGGAGAGAGAGTGGGGCAGTGGGATTAGTTTGTGATTGATACAGGGCTATGGAGAGAGAGCAGGGAAGTGGGATTAGTTTGGGATTGATACAGGGCTATGGAGAGAGAGCGGGGCAATGAGATTAGTTTGGGATTGATACAGGGCTATGGAGAGAGAGTGGGGCAGTGGGATTAGTTTGTGATTGATACAGGGCTATGGAGAGAGAGCAGGGAAGTGGGATTAGTTTGGGATTGATACAGGGCTATGGAGACAGAGCAGGGCGATGAGATTAGTTTGGGATTGATACAAGGCTACGGAGAGAGAGCAGGGCAATGAGATTAGTTTGGGATTGATACACAGCTATGGAGAGAGAGCAGGGAAGTGGGATTAGTTTGGGATTGATACAGGGCTATGGAGAGAGAGCGGGGCAATGGGATTAATTTGGGATTGATACAGGGCTATGGAGAGAGCAGGGCAATGGGATTAGTTTGGGATTGATACAGGGCTATGGAGAGAGAGCATGGCAATGGGATTAGTTTGGGATTGATACAGGGCTATGGAGAGAGAGCAGGGCAATGGGATTAGTTTGGGATTGACACAGGGCTATGGAGAGAGAGCAGGGCAATGGGATTAGTTTGGGATTGATACAGGGCTATGGAGAGAGAGTGGGGCAGTGGGATTAGTTTGGGATTGATACAGGGCTATGGAGAGAGAGCAGGGCAATGGGATTAGTTTGGGATTGATACAGGGCTATGGAGAGAGAGCAGGGCAGTGGGATTAGTTTGGGATTGATGCAGGGCGATGGGGAGACAGCAGGTAAGTGGGATTAGTTTAGGATTGATAAGGGCTATGGAGAGAGAGCAGGGCAGTGGGATTAGTTTGGGATTGATACAGGGCTATGGAGAGAGAGCAGAGCAATGGGATTAGTTTGGGATTGATACAGGGCTATGGAGAGAGAGTGGAGCAGTGGGATTAGTTTGGGATTGATACAGGGCTATGGAGAGAGAGTGGAGCAGTGGGATTAGTTTGGGATTGATACATGGCTATGAAGAGAGAGCAGGGCAGTGGGATTAGTTTGGGATTGATACAGGGCGATGGAGAGAGAGCAGGGCAATGGGATTAGTTTGGGATTGATACAGGGCTATGGGGAGAGAGCAGGGCAATGGGATTAGTTTAGGATTGATACAGGGCTATGGAGAGAGAGTGGAGCAGTGGGATTAGTTTGGGATTGATACATGGCTATGGGGAACGAACAGGGCGATGGGATTAGTTTGGGATTGATACAGGGCTATGGGGAGAGAGCAGGGCAGTGGGATTAGTTTGGGATTGATACAGGGCTATGGAGAGAGAGTGGGGCAGTGGGATTAGTTTGGGATTGATACAGGGCTATGGAGAGAGAGCAGGGCAATGGGATTAGTTTAGGATTGATACAGGGCTATGGAGAGAGAGCAGGGGAATGGGATTAGTTTAGGATTGATACAGGGCTATGGAGAGAGCAGGGCAGTGGGATTAGTTTAGGATTGATACAGGGCTATGGAGAGAGAGTGGAGAAGTGGGATGAGTTTAGGATTGATACAGGGCTATGGAGAGAGCAGGGCAGTGGGATTAGTTTGGGATTGATACAGGGCTATGGAGAGAGAGTGGAGCAGTGGGATTAGTTTGGGATTGATACAGGTCTATGGAGAGAGAGTGGGGCAATGGGATTAGTTTGGGATTGATACAGGGCTATGGAGAGAGCAGGGCAGTGGGATTAGTTTGGGATTGATACAGGGCTATGGAGAGAGAGCAGGTAAGTGGGATTAGTTTGGGATTGATACAGGGCTATGGAGAGAGCAGGGCAGTGGGATTAGTTTAGGATTGATACAGGGCTATGGAGAGAGAGCAGGGCAGTGGGATTAGTTTGGGATTGATACAGGGCTATGGAGAGAGAGTGGAGCAGTGGGATTAGTTTGGGATTGATACAGGGCTATGGAGAGAGAGTGGGGCAATGGGATTAGTTTGGGATTGATACAGGGCGATGGAGAAAGTAGGGCAATGGGATTAGTTTGCACTGATACAGGGCTATGGGGAGAGAGCAGGGCAAAGAGATTAGTTTGGGATTGATACAGGGCTATGCAGAGAGAGCAGGGCAAAGGGATTAGTTTGGGATGGAGACAGGGCTATGGGGAGAGAGCAGGGCAATGGGATTAGTTTGGGATTGATACAGGGCTATGGAAAGAGAGCAGGGCAAAGGGATTAGTTTGGGATTGATACAGGGCTATGGGGAGAGAGCAGGGCAATGGGATTAGTTTGGGATTGATACAGGGCTATGGAGAGAGAGCAGGGCAAAGGGATTAGTTTGGGATTGATACAGGGCTATGGAGAGAGAGCAGGGCAATGGGATTAGTTTGGGATTGATACAGGGCTATGGAGACAGAGTGGAGCAGTGCGATTAGTTTGGGATTGATGCAGGTGTCTGGAGAGAGAGCAGGGCAATGGGATTAGTTTAGGATTGATACAGGGCTATGGAGAGAGATCAGGGCAGTGGGATTAGTTTGGGATTGATACATGGCTATGGAGAGAGAGCAGGGAAGTGGGATTAGTTTGGGATTGATACATGGCTATGGAGAGAGATCAGGGCAGTGGGATTAGTTTGGGATTGATACATGGCTATGGAGAGAGAGCAGGGCAAAGGGATTTGTTTGGGATTGATACAGGGGTATGGAGAGAGATCAGGGCAGTGGGATTAGTTTGGGATTGATAGATGGCTATGGAGAGAGAGCAGGGAAGTGGGATTAGTTTGGGATTGATACATGGCTATGGAGAGAGAGCAGGGAAGTGGGATTAGTTTAGGATTGATGCAGGGCTATGGAGAGAGATCAGGGCAATGGGATTAGTTTAGGATTGATACAGGGCTATGGGGAGAGATCAGGGCAGTGGGATTAGTTTGGGATTGATACAGGGCTATGGAGAGAGAGTGGAGCAGTGGGATTAGTTTGGGATTGATACAGGGCTATGGGGAGAGAGCAGGGCAGTGGGATTAGTTTAGGATTGATACAGGGCTTTGGGGAGAGATCAGGGCAGTGGGATTAGTTTAGGATTGATACAGGGCTATGGGGAGAGATCAGGGCAGTGGGATTAGTTTGGGATTGATACATGGCTATGGAGAGAGAGCAGGGCAGTGGGATTAGTTTAGGATTGATACAGGGCTATGGAGAGAGAGCAGGGCAATGGGATTAGTTTAGGATTGATACAGGGCTATGGGGAGAGATCAGGGCAGTGGGATTAGTTTGGGATTGATACATGGCTATGGAGAGAGAGCAGGGCAGTGGGATTAGTTTAGGATTGATACAGGGCTATGGGGAGAGATCAGGGCAGTGGGATTAGTTTGGGATTGATACAGGGCTATGGAGAGAGAGCAGGGCAGTGGGATTAGTTTCGTATTGATACAGGGCTATGGAGAGAGAGTGGAGCAGTGGGATTAGTTTGGGATTGATACAGGGCTATGGAGAGAGCAGGGCAATGGGATTAGTTTGGGATTGATACAGGGCTATGGAGAGAGAGTGGAGCAGTGGGATTAGTTTGGGATTGATACAGGGCTATGGAGAGAGAGCAGGGCAATGGGATTAGTTTGGGATTGATACAGGGCTATGGAGAGAGCAGGGCAATGGGATTAGTTTGGGATTGATACAGGGCTATGGAGAGACAGTGGAGCAGTGGGATTAGTTTGGGATTGATACATGGCTATGGAGAGAGAGCAGGGCAGTGGGATTAGTTTAGGATTGATACAGGGCTATGGAGAGAGAGCAGGGCAGTGGGATTAGTTTAGGATTGATACAGGGCTATGGAGAGAGAGCAGGGCAATGGGATTAGTTTAGGATTGATACAGGGCTATGGGGAGAGATCAGGGCAATGGGATTAGTTTGGGATTGATACAGGGCTATGGAGAGAGAGCAGGGCAAAGGGATTAGTTAGGGATTGATACAGGGCTATGGGGAGAGAGCAGGGCAATGGGATAGTTTGGGATTGATACAGGGCTATGGAGAGAGAGTAGGGCAAAGGGATTAGTTTGGGATTGAAACAGGGCTATGGGGAGAGAGCAGGGCAATGGGATAGTTTGGGATTGATACATGGCGATGGAGAGAGAGCAGGGCAGTGGGATTAGTTTAGGATTGATACAGGGCTATGGGGAGAGATCAGGGCAGTGGGATTAGTTTGGGATTGATACAGGGCTATGGAGAGAGCAGGGCAATGGGATTAGTTTGGGATTGATACAGGGCTATGGAGAGAGAGTGGAGCAGTGGGATTAGTTTGGGATTGATACAGGGCAATGGAGAGAGCAGGGCAATGGGATTAGTTTGGGATTGATACATGGCTATGGAGAGAGAGCAGGGCAAAGGGATTAGTTTGGGATTGATACAGGGCTATGGAGAGAGAGCAGGGCAGTGGGATTAGTTTGGGATTGATACAGGGCTATGTGGAGAGAGCAGGGCAATGGGATAGTTTGGGATTGATACAGGGCTATGGGGAGAGATCAGGGCAGTGGGATTAGTTTGGGATTGATACAGGGCTATGGAGAGAGAGCAGGGCAGTGGGATTAGTTTCGTATTGATACAGGGCTATGGAGAGAGAGTGGAGCAGTGGGATTAGTTTGGGATTGATACAGGGCTATGGAGAGAGCAGGGCAATGGGATTAGTTTGGGATTGATACAGGGCTATGGAGAGAGAGTGGAGCAGTGGGATTAGTTTGGGATTGATACAGGGCTATGGAGAGAGAGCAGGGCAATGGGATTAGTTTGGGATTGATACAGGGCTATGGAGAGAGCAGGGCAATGGGATTAGTTTGGGATTGATACAGGGCTATGGAGAGACAGTGGAGCAGTGGGATTAGTTTGGGATTGATACATGGCTATGGAGAGAGAGCAGGGCAGTGGGATTAGTTTAGGATTGATACAGGGCTATGGAGAGAGAGCAGGGCAGTGGGATTAGTTTAGGATTGATACAGGGCTATGGAGAGAGAGCAGGGCAATGGGATTAGTTTAGGATTGATACAGGGCTATGGGGAGAGATCAGGGCAATGGGATTAGTTTGGGATTGATACAGGGCTATGGAGAGAGAGCAGGGCAAAGGGATTAGTTAGGGATTGATACAGGGCTATGGGGAGAGAGCAGGGCAATGGGATAGTTTGGGATTGATACAGGGCTATGGAGAGAGAGTAGGGCAAAGGGATTAGTTTGGGATTGAAACAGGGCTATGGGGAGAGAGCAGGGCAATGGGATAGTTTGGGATTGATACATGGCGATGGAGAGAGAGCAGGGCAGTGGGATTAGTTTAGGATTGATATAGGGCTATGGGGAGAGATCAGGGCAGTGGGATTAGTTTGGGATTGATACAGGGCTATGGAGAGAGCAGGGCAATGGGATTAGTTTGGGATTGATACAGGGCTATGGAGAGAGAGTGGAGCAGTGGGATTAGTTTGGGATTGATACAGGGCAATGGAGAGAGCAGGGCAATGGGATTAGTTTGGGATTGATACATGGCTATGGAGAGAGAGCAGGGCAAAGGGATTAGTTTGGGATTGATACAGGGCTATGGAGAGAGAGCAGGGCAGTGGGATTAGTTTGGGATTGATACAGGGCTATGTGGAGAGAGCAGGGCAATGGGATAGTTTGGAATTGATACAGGGCTATGGAGAGAGAGCAGGGTAAAGGGATTAGTTTGGGATAGATACAGGGCTATGGGGAGAGTGCAGGGCAATGGGATTAGTTTGGGATTGATACAGGGCTATGGGGAGAGAGCAGGGCAATGGGATTAGTTTGGGATTCATACAGGGCGATGGAGAGAGAGCAGGGCAAAGGGATTAGTTTGGGATTGAAACAGGGCTATGGGGAGAGAGCAGGGCAATGGGATAGTTTGGGATTGATACAGGGCTATGGAGAGAGAGTAGGGCAAAGGGATTAGTTTGGGATTGAAACAGGGCTATGGGGAGAGAGCAGGGCAATGGGATAGTTTGGGATTGATACAGAGCTATGGAGAGAGAGTAGGGCAAAGGTATTAGTTTGGGATTGAAACAGGGCTATGGGGAGAGAGCAGGTCAATGGGATAGTTTGGGATTGATACAGGGCTCTGGAGAGAGAGTCGGGCAAAGGGATTAGTTTGGGATTGATACAGGGCTATGGGGAGAGAGCAGGGCAATGGGATAGTTTGGGATTGATACAGGGCTATGGAGAGAGAGTAGGGCAAAGGGATTAGTTTGGGATTGAAACAGGGCTATGGGGAGAGAGCAGGGCAATGGGATAGTTTGGGATTGATACAGAGCTATGGAGAGAGAGTAGGGCAAAGGTATTAGTTTGGGATTGAAACAGGGCTATGGGGAGAGAGCAGGTCAATGGGATAGTTTGGGATTGATACAGGGCTCTGGAGAGAGAGTCGGGCAAAGGGATTAGTTTGGGATTGATACAGGGCTATGGGGAGAGAGCAGGGCAATGGGATTAGTTTGCGATTGATACAGGGCTATGGAGAGAGAGCAGGGCAAAGTGATTAGTTTGGGATTGATACAGGGCTATGGGGAGAGAGCAGGGCAAAGTGATTAGTTTGGGATTGATACAGGGCTATGGAGAGAGAGCAGGGGAATGGGATTAGTTTGGGATTGATACATGGCTATGCAGAGAGAGTAGGGCAAAGGGATTAGTTTGGGATTGAAACAGGGCTATGGAGAGAGAGAAGGGCAGTGGGATTAGTTTGGGATTGATACAGGGCTATGGAGAGAGAGCAGGGCAGTCGGATTAGTTTGGGATTGATACAGGGCTATGGAGAGAGAGCAGGGCAATGGGATGAGTTTGGGACTGATACAGGTGTCTGGAGAGTGAGCAGGGCAATGGGATTAGTTTAGGATTGATACAGGGCTATGGAGAGAGAGCAGGGCAGTGGGATTAGTTTGGGATTGATACAGGGATATGGGGAGAGAGCAGGGCAATGGGATTAGTTTGGGATTGATACAGGGCTATGGAGAGAGAGCAGGGCAGTGGGATTAGTTTAGGATTGATACAGGGCTATGGAGAGAGAGCAGGGCAGTGGGATTCGTTTGGGATTGATACAGTGCTATGGAGAGAGAGCAGGGCAGTGGGATTAGTTTGGGATTGAAACAGGGGTATGCGGAGAGAGCAGGGCAATGGGATAGTTTGGGATTGATACAGGGCTATGGAGAGAGAGCAGGGCAAAGGGATTAGTTTGGGATTGATACAGGGCTATGGAGAGAGAGCAGGGCAAAGGGATTAGTTCGGGATTGATACAGGGCTATGGAGAGAGAGCAGGGCAATGGGATTAGTTTGGGATTGATACAGGGCTATGGAGAGAGAGTGGAGCAGTGCGATTAGTTTGGGATTGATACATGGCTATGGAGAGAGAGCAGGGCAATGGGATTAGTTTGGGATTGATACAGGGCTATGGAGAGAGAGTGGAGCAGTGGGATTAGTTTTGGGATTGATGCAGGGCTATGGAGAGAGAGTGGGGCAGTGGGATTAGTTTGGGATTGATACACGGCTATGGAGAGAGAGCAGGGCAATGGGATTAGTTTGGGATTGATACAGGGCTATGGAGAGAGCAGGGCAATGGGCTTAGTTTGGGATTGATACATGGCCATGGGGAGAGAGCAGGGCAATGGGATTAGTTTGGGATTGATACAGGGCTATGGAGAGAGATCAGGGCAGTGGGATAAGTTTAGGATTGATACAGGGCTATGGAGAGAGAGCAGGGCAGTGGGATTAGTTTAGGATTGATACAGGGCTATGGAGAGAGAGTGGAGCAGTGGGATTAGTTTGGGATTGATACAGGGCTATGGAGAGAGAGCAGGGCAATGGGATTAGTTTGGGATTGACACAGGGCTATGGAGAGAGCAGGGCAATAGGATTAGTTTGGGATTGATACATGGCTATGGGGAGAGAGCAGGGCAATGGGATTAGTTTGGGATTGATACAGGGCTATGGAGAGAGAGTGGAGCAGTGGGATTAGTTTGGGATTGATACAGGGCTATGGAGAGAGAGCAGGGTAAAGGGATTAGTTTGGGATAGATACAGGGCTATGGGGAGAGAGCAGGGCAATGGGATTAGTTTGGGATTGATACAGGGCAATGGGGAGCGAGCAGGGCAATGGGATTAGTTTGGGATTGATACAGGGCTATGGAGAGAGAGTGGAGCAGTGGGATTAGTTTGGGATTGATACAGGGCTATGGAGAGAGAGCAGGGTAAAGGGATTAGTTTGGGATAGATACAGGGCTATGGGGAGAGAGCAGGGCAATGGGATTAGTTTGGGATTGATACAGGGCTTTGGGGAGAGAGCAGGGCAATGGGATTAGTTTGGGATTGATACAGGGCGATGGAGAGAGAGCAGGGCAAAGGGATTAGTTTGGGATTGATACAGGGCTATGGGGAGAGAGCAGGGCAATGGGATAGTTTGGGATTGATACAGGGCTATGGAGAGAGAGTAGGGCAAAGGGATTAGTTTGGGATTGAAACAGGGCTATGGGGAGAGAGCAGGGCAATGGGATAGTTTGGGATTGATACAGAGCTATGGAGAGAGAGTAGGGCAAAGGGATTAGTTTGGGATTGAAACAGGGCTATGGGGAGAGAGCAGGGCAATGGGATAGTTTGGGATTGATACAGGGCTATGGAGAGAGAGTAGGGCAAAGGGATTAGTTTGGGATTGATACAGGGCTATGGGGAGAGAGCAGGGCAATGGGATTAGTTTGCGATTGATACAGGGCTATGGAGAGAGAGCAGGGCAAAGTGATTAGTTTGGGATTGATACAGGGCTATGGGGAGAGAGCAGGGCAAAGTGATTAGTTTGGGATTGATACAGGGCTATGGAGAGAGAGCAGGGGAATGGGATTAGTTTGGGATTGATACAGGGCTATGGAGAGAGAGTAGGGCAAAGGGATTAGTTTGGGATTGAAACAGGGCTATGGAGAGAGAGAAGGGCAGTGGGATTAGTTTGGGATTGATACAGGGCTATGGAGAGAGAGCAGGGCAGTCGGATTAGTTTGGGATTGATACAGGGCTATGGAGAGAGAGCAGGGCAATGGGATTAGTTTGGGACTGATACAGGTGTCTGGAGAGTGAGCAGGGCAATGGGATTAGTTTAGGATTGATACAGGGCTATGGAGAGAGAGCAGGGCAGTGGGAGTAGTTTGGGATTGATACAGGGATATGGGGAGAGAGCAGGGCAATGGGATTAGTTTGGGATTGATACAGGGCTATGGAGAGAGAGCAGGGCCGTGGGATTATTTTAGGATTGATACAGGGCTATGGAGAGAGAGCAGGGCAGTGGGATTAGTTTGGGATTGATACAGGGCTATGGAGAGAGAGCAGGGCAGTGGGATTAGTTTGGGATTGAAACAGGGCTATGGGGAGAGAGCAGGGCAATGGGATAGTTTGGGATTGATACAGGGCTATGGAGAGAGAGCAGGGCAAAGGGATTAGTTTGGGATTGATACAGGGCTATGGAGAGAGAGCAGGGCAAAGGGATTAGTTCGGGATTGATACAGTGCTATGGAGAGAGAGCAGGGCAATGGGATTAGTTTGGGATTGATACAGGGCTATGGAGAGAGAGTGGAGCAGTGCGATTAGTTTGGGAATGATACATGGCTATGGAGAGAGAGCAGGGCAATGGGATTAGTTTGGGATTGATACAGGGCTATGGAGAGAGAGTGGAGCAGTGGGATTAGTTTTGGGATTGATGCAGGGCTATGGAGAGAGAGTGGGGCAGTGGGATTAGTTTGGGATTGATACACGGCTATGGAGAGAGAGCAGGGCAATGGGATTAGTTTGGGATTGATACAGGGCTATGGAGAGAGCAGGGCAATGGGCTTAGTTTGGGATTGATACATGGCTATGGGGAGAGAGCAGGGCAATGGGATTAGTTTGGGATTGATACACGGCTATGGAGAGAGAGCAGGGCAATGGGATTAGTTTGGGATTGACACAGGGCTATGGAGAGAGCAGGGCAATAGGATTAGTTTGGGATTGAAACATGGCTATGGGGAGAGAGCAGGGCAATGGGATTAGTTTGGGATTGATACAGGGCTATGGAGAGAGGGTGGAGCAGTGGGATTAGTTTGGGATTGATACAGGGCTATGGGGAGAGAGCAGGGCAATGGGATTAGTTTGGGATTGATACAGGGCTATGGAGAGAGAGTGGAGCAGTGGGATTAGTTTGGGATTGATACAGGGCTATGGAGAGAGAGCAGGGCAATGGGATTAGTTTGGGATTGATACAGGGCTATGGGGAGAGAGCAGGGCAATGGGATTAGTTTGGGATTGATACAGGGCTATGGAGAGAGCAGGGCAATGGGATTAGTTTGGGATTGATACATGGCTATGGGGAGAGAGCAGGGCAATGGGATTAGTTTGGGATTGATACAGGGCTATGGAGAGAGAGTGGAGCAGTGGGATTAGTTTGGGATTGATACAGGGCTATGGAGAGAGAGCAGGGCAATGGGATTAGTTTGGGATTGATACAGGGCTATGGAGAGAGAGCAGGGCAATGGGATTAGTTTTGGATTGATACAGGGCAATGGGGAGAGAGCAGGGCAATGGGATTAGTTTAGGATTGATACAGGGCTATGGAGAGAGAGCAGGGGAATGGGATTAGTTTGGGATTGATACAGGGCTATGGAGAGAGAGTGGAGCAGTGGGATTAGTTTGGGATTGATACAGGGCTATGGAGAGAGAGCAGGGGAATGGGATTAGTTTGGAATTGATACAGGGCTATGGAGAGAGAGTGGAGCAGTGGGATTAGTTTGGGATTGATACAGGGCTATGGAGAGAGAGTGGAGCAGTGGGATTAGTTTGGGATTGATACAGGGCTATGGAGAGAGAGCAGGGCAATGGGATTAGTTTGGGATTGATACAGGGCTTTGGGGAGAGAGCAGGGCAATGGGATTAGTTTGGGATTGATACAGGGCGATGGAGAGAGAGCAGGGCAAAGGGATTAGTTTGGGATTGATACAGGGCTATGGGGAGAGAGCAGGGCAATGGGATAGTTTGGGATTGATACAGGGCTATGGAGAGAGAGTAGGGCAAAGGGATTAGTTTGGGATTGAAACAGGGCTATGGGGAGAGAGCAGGGCAATGGGATAGTTTGGGATTGATACAGAGCTATGGAGAGAGAGTAGGGCAAAGGGATTAGTTTGGGATTGAAACAGGGCTATGGGGAGAGAGCAGGGCAATGGGATAGTTTGGGATTGATACAGGGCTATGGAGAGAGAGTAGGGCAAAGGGATTAGTTTGGGATTGATACAGGGCTATGGGGAGAGAGCAGGGCAATGGGAGTGGTTTGCGATTGATACAGGGCTATGGAGAGAGAGCAGGGCAAAGTGATTAGTTTGGGATTGATACAGGGCTATGGGGAGAGAGCAGGGCAAAGTGATTAGTTTGGGATTGATACAGGGCTATGGAGAGAGAGCAGGGGAATGGGATTAGTTTGGGATTGATACAGGGCTATGGAGAGAGAGTAGGGCAAAGGGATTAGTTTGGGATTGAAACAGGGCTATGGAGAGAGAGAAGGGCAGTGGGATTAGTTTGGGATTGATACAGGGCTATGGAGAGAGAGCAGGGCAGTCGGATTAGTTTGGGATTGATACAGGGCTATGGAGAGAGAGCAGGGCAATGGGATTAGTTTGGGACTGATACAGGTGTCTGGAGAGTGAGCAGGGCAATGGGATTAGTTTAGGATTGATACAGGGCTATGGAGAGAGAGCAGGGCAGTGGGATTAGTTTGGGATTGATACAGGGATATGGGGAGAGAGCAGGGCAATGGGATTAGTTTGGGATTGATACAGGGCTATGGAGAGAGAGCAGGGCCGTGGGATTAGTTTAGGATTGATACAGGGCTATGGAGAGAGAGCAGGGCAGTGGGATTAGTTTGGGATTGATACAGGGCTATGGAGAGAGAGCAGGGCAGTGGGATTAGTTTGGGATTGAAACAGGGCTATGGGGAGAGAGCAGGGCAATGGGATAGTTTGGGATTGATACAGGGCTATGGAGAGAGAGCAGGGCAAAGGGATTAGTTTGGGATTGATACAGGGCTATGGAGAGAGAGCAGGGCAAAGGGATTAGTTCGGGATTGATACAGTGCTATGGAGAGAGAGTGGAGCAGTGCGATTAGTTTGGGAATGATACATGGCTATGGAGAGAGAGCAGGGCAATGGGATTAGTTTGGGATTGATACAGGGCTATGGAGAGAGAGTGGAGCAGTGGGATTAGTTTTGGGATTGATGCAGGGCTATGGAGAGAGAGTGGGGCAGTGGGATTAGTTTGGGATTGATACACGGCTATGGAGAGAGAGCAGGGCAATGGGATTAGTTTGGGATTGATACAGGGCTATGGAGAGAGCAGGGCAATGGGCTTAGTTTGGGATTGATACATGGCTATGGGGAGAGAGCAGGGCAATGGGATTAGTTTGGGATTGATACAGGGCTATGGAGAGAGATCAGGGCAGTGGGATAAGTTTAGGATTGATACAGGGCTATGGAGAGAGAGCAGGGCAGTGGGATTAGTTTAGGATTGATACAGGGCTATGGAGAGAGAGTGGAGCAGTGGGATTAGTTTGGGATTGATACAGGGCTATGGAGAGAGAGCAGGGCAATGGGATTAGTTTGGGATTGACACAGGGCTATGGAGAGAGCAGGGCAATAGGATTAGTTTGGGATTGATACATGGCTATGGGGAGAGAGCAGGGCAATGGGATTAGTTTGGGATTGATACAGGGCTATGGAGAGAGGGTGGAGCAGTGGGATTAGTTTGGGATTGATACAGGGCTATGGGGAGAGAGCAGGGCAATGGGATTAGTTTGGGATTGATACAGGGCTATGGAGAGAGAGTGGAGCAGTGGGATTAGTTTGGGATTGATACAGGGCTATGGAGAGAGAGCAGGGCAATGGGATTAGTTTGGGATTGATACAGGGCTATGGGGAGAGAGCAGGGCAATGGGATTAGTTTGGGATTGATACAGGGCTATGGAGAGAGCAGGGCAATGGGATTAGTTTGGGATTGATACATGGCTATGGGGAGAGAGCAGGGCAATGGGATTAGTTTGGGATTGATACAGGGCTATGGAGAGAGAGTGGAGCAGTGGGATTAGTTTGGGATTGATACAGGGCTATGGAGAGAGAGCAGGGCAATGGGATTAGTTTGGGATTGATACAGGGCTATGGAGAGAGAGCAGGGCAATGGGATTAGTTTTGGATTGTTACAGGGCAATGGGGAGAGAGCAGGGCAATGGGATTAGTTTAGGATTGATACAGGGCTATGGAGAGAGAGCAGGGGAATGGGATTAGTTTGGGATTGATACAGGGCTATGGAGAGAGAGTGGAGCAGTGGGATTAGTTTGGGATTGATACAGGGCTATGGAGAGAGAGCAGGGGAATGGGATTAGTTTGGAATTGATACAGGGCTATGGAGAGAGAGTGGAGCAGTGGGATTAGTTTGGGATTGATACAGGGCTATGGAGAGAGAGTGGAGCAGTGGGATTAGTTTGGGATTGATACAGGGCTGTGGAGAGAGAGCAGGGCAATGGGATTAGTTTGGGATTGATACAGGGCTATGAAGAGAGAGCAGGGCAATGGGATTAGTTTGGGATTGATACAGGGCTATGGAGAGAGAGCAGGGCAGTGGGATTAGTTTAGGATTGATACAGGGCTATGGGGAGAGAGCAGGGCAATGGGATTAGTTTGGGATTGATACAGGGCTATGGAGAGAGATCAGGGCAGTGGGATTAGTTTGGGATTGATACAGGGCTATGGGGAGAGAGCAGGGCACTGGGATTAGTTTGGGATTGATACAGGGCTATGGAGAGAGAGCAGGGCAAAGGGATTAGTTTGGGATTGATACAGGGCTATGGGGAGAGAGCAGGGCAATGGGATAGTTTGGGATTGATACAGGGCTATGGAGAGAGAGTAGGGCAAAGGGATTAGTTTGGGATTGAAACAGGGCTATGGGGAGAGAGCAGGGCAATGGGATAGTTTGGGATTGATACATGACGATGGAGAGAGAGCAGGGCAGTGGGATTAGTTTAGGATTGATACAGGGCTATGGGGAGAGATCAGGGCAGTGGGATTAGTTTGGGATTGATACAGGGCTATGGAGAGAGCAGGGCAATGGGATTAGTTTGGGATTGATACAGGGCTATGGGGAGAGATCAGGGCAATGGGATTAGTTTGGGATTGATACAGGGCTATGGAGAGAGCAGGGCAATGGGATTAGTTTGGGATTGATACAGGGCTATGGAGAGAGAGTGGAGCAGTGGGATTAGTTCGGGAATGATACATGGCTATGGAGAGAGAGCAGGGCAATGGGATTAGTTTGGGATTGATACAGGGCTTTGGAGAGAGAGTGGAGCAGTGGGATTAGTTTTGGGATTGATGCAGGGCTATGGAGCGAGAGCAGGGCAATGGGATTAGTTTGGGATTGATACAGGGCTATGGAGAGAGCAGGGCAATGGGCTTAGTTTGGGATTGATACATGGCTATGGGGAGAGAGCAGGGCAATGGGATTAGTTTGGGATTGATACACGGCTATGGAGAGAGAGCAGGGCAATGGGATTAGTTTGGGATTGATACAGGGCTATGGAGAGAGCAGGGCAATGGGCTTAGTTTGGGATTGATACATGGCTATGGGGAGAGAGCAGGGCAATGGGATTAGTTTGGGATTGATACAGGGCTATGGAGAGAGATCAGGGCAGTGGGATAAGTTTAGGATTGATACAGGGCTATGGAGAGAGAGCAGGGCAGTGGGATTAGTTTAGGATTGATACAGGGCTATGGAGAGAGAGTGGAGCAGTGGGATTAGTTTGGGATTGATACAGGGCTATGGAGAGAGAGCAGGGCAATGGGATTAGTTTGGGATTGACACAGGGCTATGGAGAGAGCAGGGCAATAGGATTAGTTTGGGATTGATACATGGCTATGGGGAGAGAGCAGGGCAATGGGATTAGTTTGGGATTGATACAGGGCTGTGGAGAGAGGGTGGAGCAGTGGGATTAGTTTGGGATTGATACAGGGCTATGGGGAGAGAGCAGGGCAATGGGATTAGTTTGGGATTGATACAGGGCTATGGAGAGAGAGTGGAGCAGTGGGATTAGTTTGGGATTGATACAGGGCTATGGAGAGAGAGCAGGGCAATGGGATTAGTTTGGGATTGATACAGGGCTATGGGGAGAGAGCAGGGCAATGGGATTAGTTTGGGATTGATACAGGGCTATGGAGAGAGCAGGGCAATGGGATTAGTTTGGGATTGATACATGGCTATGGGGAGAGAGCAGGGCAATGGGATTAGTTTGGGATTGATACAGGGCTATGGAGAGAGAGTGGAGCAGTGGGATTAGTTTGGGATTGATACAGGGCTATGGAGAGAGAGCAGGGCAATGGGATTAGTTTGGGATTGATACAGGGCTATGGAGAGAGAGCAGGGCAATGGGATTAGTTTTGGATTGAGACAGGGCCATGGGGAGAGAGCAGGGCAATGGGATTAGTTTAGGATTGATACAGGGCTATGGAGAGAGAGCAGGGGAATGGGATTAGTTTGGGATTGATACAGGGCTATGGAGAGAGAGTGGAGCAGTGGGATTAGTTTGGGATTGATACAGGGCTATGGAGAGAGAGCAGGGGAATGGGATTAGTTTGGAATTGATACAGGGCTATGGAGAGAGAGTGGAGCAGTGGGATTAGTTTGGGATTGATACAGGGCTATGGAGAGAGAGTGGAGCAGTGGGATTAGTTTGGGATTGATACAGGGCTATGGAGAGAGAGCAGGGCAATGGGATTAGTTTGGGATTGATACAGGGCTATGAAGAGAGAGCAGGGCAATGGGATTAGTTTGGGATTGATACAGGGCTATGGAGAGAGAGCAGGGCAGTGGGATTAGTTTAGGATTGATACAGGGCTATGGGGAGAGAGCAGGGCAATGGGATTAGTTTGGGATTGATACAGGGCTATGGAGAGAGATCAGGGCAGTGGGATTAGTTTGGGATTGATACAGGGCTATGGGGAGAGAGCAGGGCACTGGGATTAGTTTGGGATTGATACAGGGCTATGGAGAGAGAGCAGGGCAAAGGGATTAGTTTGGGATTGATACAGGGCTATGGGGAGAGAGTAGGGCAAAGGGATTAGTTTGGGATTGAAACAGGGCTATGGGGAGAGAGCAGGGCAATGGGATAGTTTGGGATTGATACATGGCGATGGAGAGAGAGCAAGGCAGTGGGATTAGTTTCGGATTGATACAGGGCTATGGGGAGAGATCAGGGCAGTGGGATTAGTTTGGGATTGATACAGGGCTATGGAGAGAGCAGGGCAATGGGATTAGTTTGGGATTGATACAGGGCTATGGGGAGAGATCAGGGCAATGGGATTAGTTTGGGATTGATACATGGCTATGGAGTGAGAGCGGGGCAAAGGGATTAGTTTGGGATTGATACAGGGCTATGGAGAGAGAGCAGGGCAGTGGGATTAGTTTGGGATTGATACAGGGCCATGGAGAGAGAGCAGTGCAGTGGGATTAGTTTGGGATTGAAACAGGGCTATGTGGAGAGAGCAGGGCAATGGGATAGTTTGGGATTGATACAGGGCTATGGAGAGAGAGCAGGGTAAAGGGATTAGTTTGGGATAGATACAGGGCTATGGGGAGAGAGCAGGGCAATGGGATTAGTTTGGGATTGATACAGGGCTATGGGGAGAGAGCAGGGCAATGGGATTAGTTTGGGATTGATACAGGGCGATGGAGAGAGAGCAGGACAAAGGGATTAGTTTGGGATTGATACAGGGCTATGGGGAGAGAGCAGGGCAATGGGATAGTTTGGGATTGATACAGGGCTATGGAGAGAGAGTAGGGCAAAGGGATTAGTTTGGGATTGAAACAGGGCTATGGGGAGAGAGCAGGGCAATGGGATAGTTTGGGATTGATACAGAGCTATGGAGAGAGAGTAGGGCAAAGGGATTAGTTTGGGATTGAAACAGGGCTATGGGGAGAGAGCAGGGCAATGGGATAGTTTGGGATTGATACAGGGCTATGGAGAGAGAGTAGGGCAAAGGGATTAGTTTGGGATTGATACAGGGCTATGGGGAGAGAGCAGGGCAATGGGATTAGTTTGCGATTGATACAGGGCTATGGAGAGAGAGCAGGGCAAAGGGATTAGTTTGGGATTGATACAGGGCTATGGAGAGAGAGCAGGGCAAAGGGATTAGTTTGGGATTGAAACAGGGCTATGGAGAGAGAGAAGGGCAGTGGGATTAGTTTGGGATTGATACAGGGCTATGGAGAGAGAGCAGGGCAGTCGGATTAGTTTGGGATTGATACAGGGCTATGGAGAGAGAGCAGGGCAATGGGATTAGTTTGGGACTGATACAGGGCTATGGAGAGAGATCAGGGCAGTGGGATTAGTTTGGGATTGATACAGGGCTATGGGGAGAGAGCAGGGCACTGGGATTAGTTTGGGATTGATACAGGGCTATGGAGAGAGAGCAGGGCAAAGGGATTAGTTTGGGATTGATACAGGGCTATGGGGAGAGAGCAGGGCAATGGGATAGTTTGGGATTGATACAGGGCTATGGACAGAGAGTAGGGCAAAGGGATTAGTTTGGGATTGAAACAGGGCTATGGGGAGAGAGCAGGGCAATGGGATAGTTTGGGATTGATACATGGCGATGGAGAGAGAGCAGGGCAGTGGGATTAGTTTAGGATTGATACAGGGCTATGGGGAGAGATCAGGGCAGTGGGATTAGTTTGGGATTGATACAGGGCTATGGAGAGAGCAGGGCAATGGGATTAGTTTGGGATTGATACAGGGCTCTGGGGAGAGATCAGGGCAAAGGGATTAGTTTGGGATTGATACATGGCTATGGAGAGAGAGCGGGGCAAAGGGATTAGTTTGGGATTGATACAGGGCTATGGAGAGAGAGCAGGGCAGTGGGATTAGTTTGGGATTGATACAGGGCCATGGAGAGAGAGCAGTGCAGTGGGATTAGTTTGGGATTGAAACAGGGCTATGTGGAGAGAGCAGGGCAATGGGATAGTTTGGGATTGATACAGGGCTATGGAGAGAGAGCAGGGTAAAGGGATTAGTTTGGGATAGATACAGGGCTATGGGGAGAGAGCAGGGCAATGGGATTAGTTTGGGATTGATACAGGGCTATGGGGAGAGAGCAGGGCAATGGGATTAGTTTGGGATTGATACAGGGCGATGGAGAGAGAGCAGGGCAAAGGGATTAGTTTGGGATTGATACAGGGCTATGGGGAGAGAGCAGGGCAATGGGATAGTTTGGGATTGATACAGGGCTATGGAGAGAGAGTAGGGCAAAGGGATTAGTTTGGGATTGAAACAGGGCTATGGGGAGAGAGCAGGGCAATGGGATAGTTTGGGATTGATACAGAGCTATGGAGAGAGAGTAGGGCAAAGGGATTAGTTTGGGATTGAAACAGGGCTATGGGGAGAGAGCAGGGCAATGGGATAGTTTGGGATTGATACAGGGCTATGGAGAGAGAGTAGGGCAAAGGGATTAGTTTGGGATTGATACAGGGCTATGGGGAGAGAGCAGGGCAATGGGATTAGTTTGCGATTGATACAGGGCTATGGAGAGAGAGCAGGGCAAAGTGATTAGTTTGGGATTGATACAGGGCTATGGAGAGAGAGCAGGGCAAAGGGATTAGTTTGGGATTGAAACAGGGCTATGGAGAGAGAGAAGGGCAGTGGGATTAGTTTAGGATTGATACAGGGCTATGGAGAGAGAGCAGGGCAGTCGGATTAGTTTGGGATTGATACAGGGCTATGGAGAGAGAGCAGGGCAATGGGATTAGTTTGGGACTGATACAGGTGTCTGGAGAGTGAGCAGGGCAATGGGATTAGTTTGGGATTGATACAGGGCTATGGAGAGAGAGCAGGGCAATGGGATTAGTTTAGGATTGATACAGGGCGATGGAGAGAGAGCAGGGCAGTGGGATTAGTTTAGGATTGATACAGGGCTATGGGGAGAGAGCAGGGCAATGGGATTAGTTTGGGATTGATACAGGGCTATGGAGAGAGAGCAGGGCAATGGGATTAGTTTAGGATTGATACAGGGCGATGGAGAGAGAGCAGGGCAGTGGGATTAGTTTCGGATTGATACAGGGCTATGGAGAGAGAGCAGGGCAGTGGGATTAGTTTGGGATTGATACAGGGCTCTGGGGAGAGAGCAGGGCAAAGGGATTAGTTCGGGATTGATACAGGGCTATGGAGAGAGAGTGGAGCAGTGCGATTAGTTTGGGATTGATACATGGCTATGGAGAGAGAGCAGGGCAATGGGATTAGTTTGGGATTGATACAGGGCTATGGAGAGAGAGTGGAGCAGTGGGATAAGTTTGGGATTGATACAGGGCTATGGAGAGAGATCAGGGCAGTGGGATAAGTTTAGGATTGATACAGGGCTATGGAGAGAGAGTGGGGCAGTGGGATTAGTTTAGGATTGATACAGGGCTATGGAGAGAGAGCAGGGCAGTGGGATTAGTTTAGGATTGATACAGGGCTATGGAGAGAGAGCAGGGCAGTGGGATTAGTTTGGGATTGATACAGGGCCATGGAGAGAGAGCAGTGCAGTGGGATTAGTTTGGGATTGAAACAGGGCTATGTGGAGAGAGCAGGGCAATGGGATAGTTTGGGATTGATACAGGGCTATGGAGAGAGAGCAGGGTAAAGGGATTAGTTTGGGATAGATACAGGGCTATGGGGAGAGAGCAGGGCAATGGGATTAGTTTGGGATTGATACAGGGCTATGGGGAGAGAGCAGGGCAATGGGATTAGTTTGGGATTGATACAGGGCGATGGAGAGAGAGCAGGGCAAAGGGATTAGTTTGGGATTGATACAGGGCTATGGGGAGAGAGCAGGGCAATGGGATAGTTTGGGATTGATACAGGGCTATGGAGAGAGAGTAGGGCAAAGGGATTAGTTTGGGATTGAAACAGGGCTATGGGGAGAGAGCAGGGCAATGGGATAGTTTGGGATTGATACAGAGCTATGGAGAGAGAGTAGGGCAAAGGGATTAGTTTGGGATTGAAACAGGGCTATGGGGAGAGAGCAGGGCAATGGGATAGTTTGGGATTGATACAGGGCTATGGAGAGAGAGTAGGGCAAAGGGATTAGTTTGGGATTGATACAGGGCTATGGGGAGAGAGCAGGGCAATGGGATTAGTTTGCGATTGATACAGGGCTATGGAGAGAGAGCAGGGCAAAGTGATTAGTTTGGGATTGATACAGGGCTATGGAGAGAGAGCAGGGCAAAGGGATTAGTTTGGGATTGAAACAGGGCTATGGAGAGAGAGAAGGGCAGTGGGATTAGTTTGGGATTGATACAGGGCTATGGAGAGAGAGCAGGGCAGTCGGATTAGTTTGGGATTGATACAGGGCTATGGAGAGAGAGCAGGGCAATGGGATTAGTTTGGGACTGATACAGGTGTCTGGAGAGTGAGCAGGGCAATGGGATTAGTTTGGGATTGATACAGGGCTATGGAGAGAGAGCAGGGCAGTGGGATTAGTTTAGGATTGATACAGGGCTATGGGGAGAGAGCAGGGCAATGGGATTAGTTTGGGATTGATACAGGGCTATGGAGAGAGAGCAGGGCAATGGGATTAGTTTAGGATTGATACAGGGCGATGGAGAGAGAGCAGGGCAGTGGGATTAGTTTCGGATTGATACAGGGCTATGGAGAGAGAGCAGGGCAGTGGGATTAGTTTGGGATTGATACAGGGCTATGGGGAGAGAGCAGGGCAATGGGATAGTTTGGGATTGATACAGGGCTATGGAGAGAGAGCAGGGCAAAGGGATTAGTTTGGGATTGATACAGGGCTATGGAGAGAGAGCAGGGCAATGGGATTAGTTCGGGATTGATACAGGGCTATGGAGAGAGAGTGGAGCAGTGGGATTAGTTTGGGATTGATACAGGGCTATGGAGAGAGATCAGGGCAGTGGGATAAGTTTAGGATTGATACAGGGCTATGGAGAGAGAGTGGGGCAGTGGGATTAGTTTAGGATTGATACAGGGCTATGGAGAGAGAGCAGGGCAGTGGGATTAGTTTAGGATTGATACAGGGCTATGGAGAGAGAGTGGAGCAGTGGGATTAGTTTGGGATTGATACAGGGCTATGGAGAGAGAGCAGGGCAATGGGATTAGTTTGGGATTGACACAGGGCTATGGAGAGAGGGTGGAGCAGTGGGATTAGTTTGGGATTGATACAGGGCTATGGGGAGAGAGCAGGGTAATGGGATTAGTTTGGGATTGATACAGGGCTATGGAGAGAGAGTGGAGCAGTGGGATTAGTTTGGGATTGATACAGGGCTATGGAGAGAGAGCAGGGCAATGGGATTAGTTTGGGATTGATACAGGGCTATGGAGAGAGCAGGGCAATGGGATTAGTTTGGGATTGATACATGGCTATGGGGAGAGAGCAGGGCAATGGGATTAGTTTGGGATTGATACAGGGCTATGGAGAGAGAGTGGAGCAGTGGGATTAGTTTGGGATTGATACAGGGCTATGGAGAGAGAGCAGGGCAATGGGATTAGTTTGGGATTGATACAGGGCTATGGAGAGAGAGCAGGGCAATGGGATTAGTTTTGGATTGATACAGGGCCATGGGGAGAGAGCAGGGCAATGGGATTAGTTTAGGATTGATACAGGGCTATGGAGAGAGAGCAGGGGAATGGGATTAGTTTGGGATTGATACAGGGCTATGGAGAGAGAGTGGAGCAGTGGGATTAGTTTGGGATTGATACAGGGCTATGGAGAGAGAGCAGGGCAATGGGATTAGTTTTGGATTGATACAGGGCCATGGGGAGAGAGCAGGGCAATGGGATTAGTTTAGGATTGATACAGGGCTATGGAGAGAGAGCAGGGCAGTGGGATTAGTTTAGGATTGATACAGGGCTATGGGGAGAGAGCAGGGCAATGGGATTAGTTTGGGATTGATACAGGGCTATGGAGAGAGAGCAGGGCAATGGGATTAGTTTTGGATTGATACAGGGCGATGGAGAGAGATCAGGGCAGTGGGATTAGTTTGGGATTGATACAGGGCTATGGGCAGAGAGCAGGGCAATCGGATTAGTTTTGGATTGATACAAGGCGATGGAGAGAGATCAGGGCAGTGGGATTAGTTGAGGATTGATACAGGGCTATGGAGAGAGAGTGGAGCAGTGGGATTAGTTTGGGATTGATACAGGGCTATGGAGAGAGAGCAGGGCAATGGGATTAGTTTGGGATTGACACAGGGCTATGGAGAGAGCAGGGCAATGGGATTAGTTTGGGATTGATACATGGCTATGGGGAGAGAGCAGGGCAATGGGATTAGTTTGGGATTGATACAGGGCTATGGAGAGAGAGCAGGGCAATGGGATTAGTTTGGGATTGATACAGGGCTATGGAGAGAGAGCAGGGCAGTGGGATTAGTTTAGGATTGATACAGGGCTATGGGGAGAGAGCAGGGCAATGGGATTAGTTTGGGATTGATACAGGGCTATGGAGAGGGAGCAGGGCAATGGGATTAGTTTGGGATTGATACAGGGCGATGAAGAGAGAGCAGGGCAATGGGATTAGTTTGGGATTGATACAGGGCTATGGAGAGAGAGCAGGGCAATGGGATTAGTTTAGGATTGATACAGGGCTATGGGGAGAGAGCAGGGCAATGGGATTAGTTTGGGATTGATACAGGGCTATGGAGAGAGAGCAGGGCAAAGGGATTAGTTTGGGATTGATACAGGGCTATGGAGAGAGAGCAGGGCAATGGGATTAGTTTTGGATTGATACAGGGCTATGGAGAGAGATCAGGGCAGTGGGATTAGTTTGGGATTGATACAGGGCTATGGGGAGAGAGCAGGGCAATGGGATTAGTTTGGGATTGATACAGGGCTATGGAGAGAGATCAGGGCAGTGGGATTAGTTTGGGATTGATACAGGGCTATGGAGAGAGAGTGGAGCAGTGGGATTAGTTTGGGATTGATACAGGGCTATGGAGAGAGAGTGGAGCAGTGGGATTAGTTTGGGATTGATACAGGGCTTTGGAGAGAGAGCAGGGCAGTGGGATTAGTTTAGGATTGATACAGGGCTATGGAGAGAGAGTGGGGAAGTGGGATTAGTTTGGGATTGATACAGGGCTATGGAGAGAGAGGAGGGCAGTGGGATTAGTTTAGGATTGATACAGGGCTATGGAGAGAGAGTGGGGAAGTGGGATTAGTTTGGGATTGATACAGGGCTATGGAGAGAGAGGAGGGCAGTGGGATTTGTTTAGGATTGATACAGGGCTATGGAGAGAGAGTGGGGCAATGGGATTAGTTTGGGATTGATACAGGGCTGTGGGGAGAGAGTGGGGCAGTGGGATTAGTTTGGGATTGATACAGGTCTATGGGGAGAGAGCAGGGCAATGGGATTAGTTTGGGATTGATACAGGGCTATGGAGAGAGAGTGGGGCAGTGGGATTAGTTTGGGATTGATACAGGGCTATGGAGAGAGAGTGGGGCAGTGGGATTAGTTTAGGATTGATACAGGGCTATGGAGAGAGAGCAGGGCAGTGGGATTAGTTTAGGATTGATACAGGGCTATGGAGAGAGAGTGGAGCAGTGGGATTAGTTTGGGATTGATACAGGGCTATGGAGAGAGAGCAGGGCAATGGGATTAGTTTGGGATTGATACAGGACTATGGAGAGAGCAGGGCAATGGGATTAGTTTGGGATTGATACAGGGCTATGGAGAGAGAGTGGAGCAGTGGGATTAGTTTGGGATTGATACAGGGCTATGGAGAGAGAGCAGGGCAATGGGATTAGATTGGGATTGATACAGGGCTATGGAGAGAGATCAGGGCAGTGGGATTAGTTCAGGATTGATACAGGGCGATGGAGAGAGAGCAGGGCAGTGGGATTAGTTTAGGATTGATACAGGGCTCTGGAGAGAGAGTGGAGCAGTGGGATTAGTTTGGGATTGATACAGGGCTATGGAGAGAGAGCAGGGCAATGGGATTAGTTTGGGATTGATACAGGGCTATGGAGAGAGAGCAGGGCAATGGGATTAGTTTGGGATTGATACAGGGCTATGGAGAGAGAGCAGGGCAATGGGATTAGTTCGGGATTGATACAGGGCTATGGAGAGAGAGTGGAGCATTGGGATTAGTTTGGGATTGATACAGGGCTATGGGGAGAGAGCAGGGCAATGGGATTAGTTTGGGATTGATACAGGGCTATGGAGAGAGAGTGGAGCAGTGGGATTAGTTTGGGATTGATACAGGGCTATGGAGAGAGAGCAGGGCAATGGGATTAGTTTGGGATTGATACAGGGCTGTGGAGAGAGAGCAGGGTAGTGGGATTAGTTTCGGATTGATACAGGGCTATGGGGAGAGAGCAGGGCAATGGGATTAGTTTGGGATTGATACAGGGCTATGGAGAGAGAGCGGGGAAGTGGGATTAGTTTGGGATTGTTACAGGGCTATGGAGAGAGAGCAGGGCAATGGGATTAGTTTGGGATTGATACAGGGCTATGGAGAGAGAGTGGAGCAGTGGGATTAGTTTGGGATTGATACAGGGCTATGGAGAGAGAGCAGGGCAATGGGATTAGTTTGGGATTGATACAGGGCTATGTAGAGAGAGCGGAGCAGTGGGATTAGTTTGGGATTGATACAGGGCTATGGAGAGAGAGCGGAGCAGTGGGATTAGTTTGGGATTGATAGAGGGCTATGGAGGGAGAGTGGGGCAGTAGGATTAGTTTCGGATTGATACAGGGCTATGGAGAGAGAGTGGGGCAGTGGGATTAGTTTAGGATTGATACAGGGCTATGGAGAGAGAGTGGGGCAGTGGGATTAGTTTAGGATTGATACAGGGCTATGGAGAGAGAGCGGAGCAGTGGGATTAGTTTGGGATTGATAGAGGGCTATGGAGGGAGAGTGGGGCAGTAGGATTAGTTTCGGATTGATACAGGGCTATGGAGAGAGAGTGGGGCAGTGGGATTAGTTTAGGATTGATACAGGGCTATGGAGAGAGAGTGGGGCAGTGGGATTAGTTTAGGATTGATACAGGGCTATGGAGAGAGAGCGGGGCAGTGGGATTAGTTTAGGATTGATACAGGGCTATGGAGGGAGAGTCGGGCAGTGGGATTAGTTTCGGATTGATACAGGGCTATGGAGAGAGAGTGGGGCACTGGGATTAGTTTGGGATTGATACAGGGCTATGGAGGGAGAGTGGGGCAGTGGGATTAGTTTAGGATTGATCCAGGGCTATGGAGAGAGAGTGGGGCAGTGGGATTAGTTTGGGATTGATACAGGGCTATGGAGTGAGAGCAGGGCGATGGGATTAGTTTGGGATTGATACAGGGCTATGGAGAGAGAGCAGGGCAATGGGATTAGTTTGGGATTGATGCAGGGCTATGGAGAGAGAGTGGGGCAGTGGGATTAGTTTGGGATTGATACAGGGCTATGGAGGGAGAGTGGGGCAGTGGGATTAGTTTAGGATTGATACAGGGCTATGGAGAGAGAGTGGGGCAGTGGGATTAGTTTGGGATTGATACAGGGCTATGGAGAGAGAGCAGGGCAATGGGATTAGTTTGGGATTGATACAGGGCTATGGAGAGAGAGCAGGGCAGTGGGATTAGTTTAGGATTGATACAGGGCTATGGAGAGAGAGTGGGGCAGTGGGATTAGTTTGGGATTGATACAGGGCTATGGAGAGAGAGTGGGGCAGTGGGATTAGTTTGGGATTGATACAGGGCTATGGAGAGAGAGTGGGGCAGTGGGATTAGTTTGGGATTGATACAGGGCTATGGAGAGAGAGCAGGGCAGTGGGATTAGTTTAGGATTGATACAGGGCTTTGGAGAGAGAGTGGGGCAGTGGGATTAGTTTGGGATTGATACAGGGCTATGGAGAGAGAGCAGGGCAGTGGGATTAGTTTGTGATTGCTTTGTTCTGGTCATCACAGAATTGTTATTGCACAGAAGGAGGCCATTCAGCCCATCATGTCTGCACCAACTCTTCGAAACAGCAATTCACTTCGTGCCGCTTCCCCCAACTTCTCCGCATAACCCTGCAAATTCTTTTTTTTCATATAACTGCCTAATTCCCTTTTGAATGCTTCAATTGAACCTGCCTTCACCACACTCTCAGGCAGCGCATTCCAGACCTTAACCACTCGCTGTGTGAAAATGTTTTTCCTCATGTCACCACTGCTTCTTTTGACCATTATTTTAAACCTGTGCCCTCTCGTTAAAGCCTGGCAACCAGCCCCGAACCCGACCAAACCTGACTACACGGGTTGGGTTCGAGTCTGCTCAGGTCGATATTCGATGTCCAGCATTCGGGCTCGGGTCGGGTCGGGTCGGGTCAGGTTCGGGTTCGGGTTGGCTGAGGTCGGGTTTTGTTTTGTTTTCTTTTCTTTTAAATCTACGTTTTGAAGCGATTTTATTTTTCTGTATTAATAACGTTTGATGTTTTCGGGTCGGGTCAGCCATGAGAATAAATTGAAGGACTCGGGCCTGGGTCGGTTTCGGGTTGGCTGCAGTCGGGTCGGGTTTTTAATTTTATGCCCAAGCCAGGCTTCACCTCTCGTTCTCGATCCTTTCACGAGTGGGAACAGTTTCTCTCTATCTACTCTGTCCAGACCTCTCATGATTTTGAATACCTCTATCAAATCACCTCTCAGCCTTCTCTTCGAGGAAAACAGTCCTAACTTCTCCAATCTATCTTCATAGAAACATAGAAAATAGGAGCAGGAGTAGGCCATTCGGCCCTTCGAGCCTGCTCTGCCATTCATTATGATCATGGCTGATCATCCAACTCAGTAACCTGTTCCCATTTTCCCCCCCTACCCTTTGATCCCTTTAGACCCAAGAGCTATATCTAAGTCCTTCTTGAAAACATATGTTTTGGCCTCAACTGCTTTCTGTGGTAGTGAATTCCACAGGTTCACCACTCTCTGGGTGAAGAAATTTCTCCTCATCTCAGTCCTGAAAGGTTTACCTTTAGACTATGACCCCTGGTTCTGGACTCCCCCACCATCAGGAACATCCTTCCTGCATCTAGCCTGTCAAGTCCTGTTAGAATTTTATAGGTTTCTATGAGATCCCCCCTCATTCTTCTGAACTCCAGCGAATATAATCCTAACCGACTCAATCTCTCCTCATATGTCAGTCCCGCCATCCCAGGAATCAGTCTGGTAAACCTTCGCTGCACTCCCTCTATAGCAATAACATCCTTCCTCAGATAAGGAGACCAAAACTGCATACAATATTCCAGATGTGGCCTCACCAAGGCCCTGTATAATTGCAGCAAGACATCCCTGCTCCTGTACTCGAATCCTCTCGCTATGAAGGCCAACATACCATTTGCCTTTTTTACCGCCTGTTGCACCTGCATGCTTACCTTCAGCGACTGGTGTACGAGAACACCCAGGTCTCGTTGCATATTCCTCTTTCTCAGTTTACCGCCGTTCAGATAATAATCTGCCTTCCTGTTTTTGCTACCAAAGTGGATAACCTCACATTTATCCACATTATACTGCATCTGCCATGCATTTGCCCACTCACTCAATTTGTCCAAATCACCCTGAAGCCTCTCTGCATCCTCCTCACAACTCACCCTCCCATCCAGTTTTGTGTCATCTGCAAATTTGTGATATTACATTTAGTTCCCTCATCTAAATCATTAATATATATTGTGAATAGCTGGGGTCCTAGCACCGATCCCTGCGGTACCCCACTAGTCACTGCCTGCCATTCGGAAAAAGACCCATTTATCCCTACTCTTTGTTTCCTGTCTGCCAACTAATTTTCTATCTATCACAATATACTATCCCCAATCCCATGCGCTTTAATTTTACACGTTAATCTCTTATGTGGAACTTTGTCGAAAGCCTTCTGAAAGTCCAAATAAACCACATCCACTGGCTCCCCCTCATCAACTCTACTAGTTACATCCTCGAAGAATTCTAGTAGATTTGTCAAGCATGATTTCCCTTTCGTAAATCCATGCTGACTCTGTCCAATTCTACCACTGTTCTCCAAGTGCTCTGCTATAAAATCTTTGATAATGGACTGCAGAATTTTCCCCACTACCGACGTCAGGCTGACTGGTCTATAATTCCCTGTTTTCTCTCTCCCTCTCTTTTTAAATAGTGGGGTTACATTAGCTACCCTCCGATCTGTAGGAACTGTTCCAGAGTCTATAGAATCTTGGAAGATGACCACCAATGCATCCACTATTTCTAGAGCCACTTCCATAAGTACTCTGGGATGCAGACCATCAGGCCCTGGGGATTTATCGGCCTTCAAAGCCATCAATTTCCCCAACACCATTTCTCTACTAATACTGATTTCCTTCAGTTCCTCTCTCTCACTAAACCCTGTGTTCCCCAACATTTCTGGTATGATATTTGTATCCTCCTTTGTGAAGACAGACCCAAAGTATGCATTTAGTTGGTCAGCCATTTCTTTGTTCCCCATAATAAATTCCCCTGTTTCTGACTGTAAGGGACCTACATTTGTCTTCACCAATCTTTTTCTCTTCACATACCTACAGAAACTTTTACAGTCAGTTTTTATGTTCCCCGCAAGCTTGCTCTCATACTCTATTTTCCCCTTCTTAATCAATCCCTTGGTCCTCCTTTGCTGAATTCTAAACTGCTCCCAATCCTCAGGTCTGTTGTTTTTTCTGGCGAATTTATATGCCTCTTCCTTGGATCTAATGCTATCTCTAATTTCCCTTGTAAGCCATGGTTTAGCTACCTTTCCCATTTTACTTTTGCGCCAGACAGGGATAAACAATTGTTGCAGTTCACCCATGAGCTCTTTGAATGTTTGCCATTGTCTATCCACCGTCATCCCTCTAAGTAATGTTTCCCAATCTGTCATAGCCAACTCGTGCCTCATACCTTCGTAGTTTCCTTTATTAAGATTCAGGACCCTAGTCTCAGAATCAACTACGTCACTCTCCAGCTTGATGAAGAATTCTATTATATTATGGTCACTCATCCCCAAGGGGTCTCGCACAACTAGACTGTCAATTATTCCTCTCTCATTACACAATACCCAGTCTAGATGGCCTGTTCTCTAGTTATTTCCTCAATGTATTGGTCCAGAAAACCATCCCGTATACACTCCAAGAATTCCTCCTCTACGGTATTGTGACTAATTTGATTTGCCCAATCTATATGCAGATTAAAGTCACCCATAATTACAGATGTTCCTTTATCGCATGCATCTCTAATTTCCTGTATAATGCCATTCCCAACATCACCACTACAGTTTGGGGGTCTATATACAACCCCCACTAACGTTTTTTGAACCTTAGTGTTTCTCAGCTCTACCCATACAGATTCCACATTGTCAGAGCTAATATCCTTCCTCACTATTGCGTTAATTTCCTCTTGAACCAGCAATGCAACTCCACCGCCTTTTACTTTTTGTCTGTCCTTCCTAAATACTGAATACCCCTGGATGTTCATTTCCCATCCCTGGTCACCTTGCAGCCATGTCTCCGGAATCCTGACTATATCATACCCGTTTACATCTATTTGCACAATTAATTCATCCAATTTATTGCGAATGCTCCGCATGTTAAGGGGCAAAGCCTTAAGGCTTGTCTTTTTAACATTACTTGTCCCCTTCCCACTATTTTTCACTGTGGCCCTGTTTGATTCTGGCCCTTGATTTCTCTGCCTATCACTTTTCTTATTCCCCTTACTGTCTTTTGTTCTTGTCTTTGATCCCCCCTCCTCTGACTCCTTGCAAAGGTCCCCATTCCCCCTGCCATTTTAGTTTAAACCCTCCCCAACCACTCTAGCAAATACTCCCCCTCGGACATCAGTTCTGGTCCTGCCCAGGTGGAGCCCGTCCAGTTTGTACTGGTCCTACCTCCCCCAGAACCGGTCCCAATGTCCCAGGAATCTAAAATCCTCCCCCTCACACCATCTCTTCAGCCATGTATTCATCCGATGTCTCTTGTTATTTCTATTCTGACTAACACGTGGCACTGGTAGTAATCCTGAGATCACTACCTTTTGAGGTCCTACTTTTCAACTCATTTCCTCGCTCCCTGTATTCTGCTTTTAGGACCTCATCCTTTTTTTTACCTACAGCGTTTGTACCAATGTGTACCACGACCACTGGCTGTTCACCCTCCCCCTTCAGAATGTCCTGTAACCGCTCTGAGACACCCTTGACCCTAGCACCAGGGAGGCAACATACCATCCTGGAGTCTTCATAACTGAAGTTCCTCATCCCAGGAATCATTCTTGTGAATCTGTTCTGCACTCTTTCCAACGCCTTCACATCCTTCCTAAAGTGCGGCACCCAATACTCCAGCTGAGGCCAAACTAGTGTCTTATCCAAGTTCAACATAACTTCCTTGCTCTTGTACTCTATGCCTCTATTAATAAAGCCCAGGATCTTCTTTCTTTCTTTCTTTCTTTGGGCCTCCTTATCTCGAGAGACAATGAATACACGCCTGGAGGTGGTCAGTGGTTTGTGAAGCAGCGCCTGGAGTGGCTATAAAGGCCAATTCTAGAGTGACAGGCTCTTCCACAGGTGCTGCAGAGAAATTTGTTTGTCGGGGCTGTTACACAGTTGGCTCTCCCCTTGCGCCTCTGTCTTTTTTCCTGCCAACTGCTAAGTCTCTTTGACTCGCCACACTTTAGCCCTGTCTTTATGGCTGCCTGCCAGCTCTGGCGAACGCTGGCAACTGACTCCCACGACTTGTGATCAATGTCACAGGATTTCATGTCGCGTTTGCAGACGTCTTTAAAGCGGAGACATGGACGGCCGGTGGGTCTGATGCCAGTGGCGAGCTCGCTGTACAATGTGTCTTTGGGGATCCTGCCATCTTCCATGCGGCTCACATGGCCAAGCCATCTCAAGCGCCGCTGACTCAGTCGTGTGTATAAGCTGGGGATGTTGGCCACCTCGAGGACTTCTGTGTTGGAGATATGGTCCTGCCACCTGATGCCAATTATTCTCCGAAGGCAGCGAAGATGGAATGAATTGAGACGTCGCTCTTGGCTGACATACGTTGTCCAGGCCTCGCTGCCGTAGAGCAAGGTACTGAGGACACAGGTTTGATACACTCGGACTTTTGTGTTCCGTGTCAGTGCGCCAGGATAAAGCCCAGGATATTGTATGCTTTATTAACCGCTCTCTCAACCTGTCCTGCCACCTTCAATAACTTATGCACAGATACATCCGGTCCCTCTGCTCCTGCACCCCCTTTAGAGTTGTTCACTTTATTTTAGAAACATAGAAAAGTCGGAGCAGGAGTAGGCCATTTGGTCCTTCGAGCCTGCTCCGCCATTCAATACGATCATGGCTGATCATCCAAACTCAGTAACCTGTTCCCGCTTTCTCCCCGTATCCCTTGATCCCATTAACCCTAAGAACTATATCTAACTCTTTCTTGAATATATTTAATGATTTGGCCTCAACTGCTTTCCATGGTAGAGAATTCCACAGGCTCACCCCTCTCTGGGTGAAGAAATCCCTCCTCATCTCAGTCCTAAATGGCTTACCCCTTATCCTTAGACTGTGACCCCCTGGTCCTGGACTCCCCCGCCATCGGGAACATCCTTCCTGCATCTAGTCTGTCCAGTCCTGTTAGAATTTTGTAGGTTTCTATGAGATCCCTTCGCATTCTTCTAAACTCTAGCGGATACAAGTCTAATCGACCCAATCTCTCTCCATACGTCAGTCCCACCATCCCAGGAATCAGTCTGGTGAACCTTCGCTGCACTCCCTCCATGGCAAGAACATCCTTCCTCAGATAAGGAGACCAAAACTGCACACAATATTCCAGATGTGGTCTCACCAAGGCCTTGTATAATTGCAGCAAGACATCCTTGCTCCTGTACTCGAATCCTCTCGCTATGAAGGCCAACCTACCACTTGCCTTCTTAACTGCCTGCTACACCTGCATGCTTACTCGCAGCGACTGGTGCACAAGGACACCCAGGTCTCGCTGCACCTCCCCCTTTCCAATCTATCGCCATTCAGATAATAATCTGCCTTTCTGTTTTTGCCACCAAAGTGGATAACCTCACATTTATCCACATTATACTGCATCTGCCATGTATTTGCCCACTCACTCAACCTGTCTAAATCACACTGGAGCTTCTCTGCATCCTCCTCACAGCTCACACTCCCACCCAGCTTTATGTCATCTGCAAACTTGGAAATATTACATTTAATTCCCTCTATTTCATGAATATATATAGTGAATAGCTGGGGTCCCAGCACTGATCCCTGCAGTACCCCACTACTCACTCACTGCGGTAGTATTAGCTGTTTTAGCGGGTTTAAAAGTGGATAAATCCCCAGGCCTAGATGAGATGTATCCCAGGCTGTTATGTGAGGCAAGGGAGGAGATAGCAGGGGCTCAGACACAAATTTGCAGATCCTCTCTGGCCACAGGAGAGGTACCAGAGGACTGGAGAACAGTGAATGTGATACCATTATTCAAGAAGGGTAACAGGGATAAACCAGGTAATTACAGGCCAGTGATTCTAACATCAGTGGTTGGGAAAATATTGGAAAAAGCTCCGAGGGACAGGATTAATCTCCACTTGGAGAGGCAGGGATTAATCAGGGATAGTCAGCACGGCTTTGTCAGGGGGAGATCATGTCTAACTAACTTGATTGAATTTTTTGAGGCGGTGACTAGATGTGTCGATGAGGGTAAAGCAGTTGATGTAGTCTACATGGACTTCAGTAAGGCTTTTGATAAGGTCCCGCATTGGAGATTGGTTAAGAAGGTAAGAGCCCATGGGATCCAGGGCAATTTGGCAAATTAGATCCAAAATTGGCTTAATGGCAGGAGGCAGAGGGCGATGGTCAAGGGTTGTTTTTGCGAGTGGAAGCCTGTGACCAGTGGTGTACCACAGGGATCAGAGCTGGGACCCTTGCTGTTTGAAGTGTATATTAATGATTTAGATGTGAATATAGGAGGTATGATCAGTAAGATCACAGATGACATGAAAATTGGTGTCGTAAATACAAAAGTCCGAGTGTATCAGGCCTGTGCCCTCAGTACCTTGCTCTACGGCAGCGAGGCCTGGACAACGTATGCCAGCCAAGAGCGACATCTCAATTCATTCCATCTTCGCTGCCTTCGGAGAATACTTGGCATCAGGTGGCAGGACTATATCTCCAACACAGAAGTCCTTGAAGCGGCCAACATCCCCAGCTTATACACACTACTGAGTCAGCGGCGCTTGAGATGGCTTGGCCATGTGAGCCGCATGGAAGATGGCAGGATCCCCAAAGACACATTGTACAGCGAGCTCGCCACTGGTATCAGACCCACCGGCCGTCCATGTCTCCGCTTTAAAGACGTCTGCAAACGCGACATGAAATCCTGTGACATTGATCACAAGTCGTGGGAGTCAGTTGCCAGCATTCGCCAGAGCTGGCGGGCAGCCATAAAGACAGGGCTAAAGTGTGGCGAGTCAAAGAGACTTAGTAGTTGGCAGGAAAAAAGACAGAGGCGCAAGGGGAGAGCCAACTGTGCAACAGCCCCGACAAACAAATTTCTCTGCAGCACCTGTGGAAGAGCCTGTCACTCCAGAATTGGCCTTTATAGCCACTCCAGGCGCTGCTTCACAAACCATTGACCACCTCCAGGCGCGTATCCATTGTCTCTCGAGATAAGGAGGCCCAAAAGAAAGAAAAGAAAGATCAGTAAGATCACAGATGACATGAAAATTGGTGTCGTAAATAGTGAGGAGGAAAGCCTTAGATTACAGGATGATATAGATGGGCTGGTAAGATGGGCGGAGCAGTGGCAAATGGAATTTAAGCCTGAGAAGTGTGAGGTGATGCATTTTGAGAGGACTAACAAGGCAAGGGAATATACAATGGATGGTAGGATCCTCGGAAGTACAGAGGGTCAGAGGGACCTTGGTGTACTTGTCCATAGATCACTGAAGGCAGCAGCACAGGTAGATAAGGTGGTTAGGAAGGCATATGGGATACTTGCCTTTATTAGCCAAGGCATAGAATATAAGAGTAGGGAGGTTCTGATGAAGCTGTATAAAACACTAGTTAGGCCACAGCTGGAGTACTGTGTACAGTTCTGGGCACCACACTATGGGAAGGATGTGATTGCACTGGAGAGGGTGCAGAGGAGATTCACCAGGATGTTGCCTGGGCTGGAGCATTTCAGCTATGAAGAGAGACTGAAAAGGCTAGGGTTGTTTTACTTAGAGCAGAGAAGGCTGAGGGGGGACCCGATTGAGGTATACAAAATTATGAGGGGCATTGAGATTAGATAGGAGGAAACTTTTTCCCTTAGCAGAGGGGTCAATAACCAGGGGGCATAGATTTAGGGTAAGAGGCAGGAGGTTTAGAGGGGATTTAAGGAAACACTTTTTCACCCAGAGGATGTTTGGAATCTGGAACACACTGCCTGAAGGGGTGGTAGAGGCAGGAACCCTCACAACATTTAAGAAGTATTTAGATGAGCACTTGAAATGCCATGGCATACAAGGCTATGGGCCAAGTGCTGGAATATGGGATGAGAATAGTTAGGTGCTTAATGGCTGGCACAGACACGATGGGCCGAAGGGCCTGTTTCTGTGCTGTATAATTCTGACTCTAAATTACTTTGGGATGTCCTGAGGATGGGAAAATGCAAGTTCTTAAATCCTGAATATTTTTGGCCACATCAACAGGTTCAGAGAATTTCTTACTGATTTCCTCACCCTTCGCTCTGTTCTGCTGCACGTTTTGCTGTTTTTCTGGGGTGCAGTTTCGAATTTCACCTCTTCACCCAATGGCCAACTCTTCAACACTTACAATGCAGGCCATCTCTCACCCATTGCTGCATTTGCTCATGACCCAAATCCCCCCAGACCCCCTCCCAGCCTAACTTCCTTCTCTAAATGGAAAAGTCCTGGGGAAAATTGATGTACAGAGAGATTTGGGTGTTCAGGTCCATTGTTCCCTGAAGGTGGCAACGCAGGTCAATAGAGTGGTCAAGAAGGCATACGGCATGCTTTCCTTCATCGGACGGGGCATTGAGTACAAGAGTTGGCAGGTCATGTTACAGTTGTATAAGACTTTGGTTCGGCCACATTTGGAATACTGCGTGCAGTTCTGGTCGCCACATTACCAAAAGGATGTGGATGCTTTGGAGAGGGTGCAGAGGAGGTTCACCAGGATGTTGCCTGGTATGGAGGGCGCTAGCTATGAAGAGAGGTTGAGTAGATTAGGATTATTTTCATTAGAAAGACGGAGGTTGAGGGGGGACCTGATTGAGGTGTACAAAATCATGAGAGGTATAGACAGGGTGGATAGCAAGAAGCTTTTTCCCAGAGTGGGGGTTTCAATTACTAGAGGACACGAGTTCAAAGTGAGAGGGGAAAGGTTTAGGGGGGATATGCATGGAAAGTTCTTTACGCAGAGGATGGTGGGTGCCTGGAATGCGTTGCCAGCAGAGGTGGTAGACGCGGGCACGATGGAGTCTTTTAAGATGTATCTAGACAGATACATGAATGGGCAGGAAGAAAAGAGATACAGACCCTTAGAAAATAGGCGACAGGTTTAGATAGAGGATTTGGAGCGGCGTAGGCTTGGAGGGCTGAAGGGCCTGTTCCTGTGCTGTAATTTTCTTTGTTCTATCCCCAATTCAATTACAGCTATAACTCAGCGAGACTGCGTGACACATCAAGCCTCTGTTTTGGGGTTCAGAGGAACCGAGTCCGGGTTTGGGGGGATCGGGGGGACTGAGCCCGGGGTTGGGGGTTTGAGCCCGGGGTTGGGGGGGGTGGGGTTGGGGGTTTGAGTCCGGGGTTGGGGGGGGTGGGGTTGGGGGTTTGAGCCCGGGGTTGGGGGGGGTGGGGTTGGGGGTTTGAGTCCGGGGTTGGAGGGTGGGGTTGGGGGTTTGAGCCCGGGGTTGGGGGGGGGTGGGGTTGGGGGTTTGAGTCCGGGGTTGGGGGGGGTGGGGTTGGGGGTTTGAGCCCGGGGTTGGGGGGGGTGGGGTTGGGGGTTTGAGTCCGGGGTTGGGGGGGGTGGGGTTGGGGGTTTGAGTCCGGGGTTGGGGGGGGTGGGGTTGGGGGTTTGAGCCCGGGGTTGGAGGGGGGTTGGGGGGTGGGGTTGGGGGTTTGAGCCCGGGGTTGGGGGGGGTGGGGTTGGGGGTTTGAGCCCGGGGTTGGGGGGGGTGGGGTTGGGGGTTTGAGCCCGGGGTTGGGGGGGGTGGGGTTGGGGGTTTGAGTCCGGGGTTGGGGGGGGTGGGGTTGGGGGTTTGAGTCCGGGGTTGGGGGTTTGAGCCCGGGGTTGGGGGTTTGAGCCCGGGGTTGGGGGGGGTGGGGTTGGGGGTTTGAGCCCGGGGTTGGGGGGGGTGGGGTTGGGGGTTTGAGCCCGGGGTTGGGGGGGGGTGGGGTTGGGGGTTTGAGCCCGGGGTTGGGGGTTTGAGCCCGGGGTTGGGGGGGGGTGGGGTTGGGGGTTTGAGCCCGGGGTTGGGGGTTTGAGCCCGGGGTTGGGGGGGGTGGAGTTGGGGGTTTGAGCCCGGGGTTGGGGGTTTGAGCCCGGGGTTGGGGGGGGGTGGGGTTGGGGGTTTGAGCCCGGGGTTGGGGGGGGTGGGGTTGGGGGTTTGAGCCCGGGGTTGGGGGTTTGAGCCCGGGGTTGGGGGGGGTGGGGTTGGGGGTTTGAGCCCGGGGTTGGGGGGGGTGGGGTTGGGGGTTTGAGCCCGGGGTTGGGGGGGGTGGGGTTGGGGGTTTGAGCCCGGGGTTGGGGGGGGGTGGGGTTGGGGGTTTGAGCCCGGGGTTGGGGGGGGTGGGGTTGGGGGTTTGAGCCCGGGGTTGGGGGTTTGAGCCCGGGGTTGGGGGGGGTGGGGTTGGGGGTTTGAGCCCGGGGTTGGGGGGGGTGGGGTTGGGGGTTTGAGCCCGGGGTTGGGGGGGGTGGGGTTGGGGGTTTGAGCCCGGGGTTGGGGGTTTGAGCCCGGGGTTGGGTGGGGTTGGGGGTTTGAGCCCGGGGTTGGGGGTTTGAGCCCGGGGTTGGGGGGGGTGGAGTTGGGGTTTGAGCCCGGGGTTGGGGGTTTGAGCCCGGGGTTGGGGGGGGTGGGGTTGGGGGTTTGAGCCCGGGGTTGGGGGGGGTGGGGTTGGGGGTTTGAGCCCGGGGTTGGGGGTTTGAGCCCGGGGTTGGGGGGGGTGGGGTTGGGGGTTTGAGCCCGGGGTTGGGGGGGGTGGGGTTGGGGGTTTGAGCCCGGGGTTGGGGGGGGTGGGGTTGGGGGTTTGAGCCCGGGGTTGGGGGGGGGTGGGGTTGGGGGTTTGAGCCCGGGGTTGGGGGGGGTGGGGTTGGGGGTTTGAGCCCGGGGTTGGGGGTTTGAGCCCGGGGTTGGGGGGGGGTGGGGTTGGGGGTTTGAGCCCGGGGTTGGGGGGGGTGGGGTTGGGGGTTTGAGCCCGGGGTTGGGGGGGGTGGGGTTGGGGGTTTGAGCCCGGGGTTGGGGGTTTGAGCCCGGGGTTGGGGGGGGGTGGGGTTGGGGGTTTGAGCCCGGGGTTGGAGGGGGGTTGGGGGGTGGGGTTGGGGGTTTGAGCCCGGGGTTGGGGGGGGGTGGGGTTGGGGGTTTGAGCCCGGGGTTGGGGGGGGTGGGGTTGGGGGTTTGAGCCCGGGGTTTGAGCCCGGGGTTGGGGGTTTGAGCCCGGGGTTGGGGGGCTCCTGTACATTCTAACTGTGGGTCCTCCCACCCCGGTGCCGGGAGAGATGCTGCTGCCGGAATGAATGGTGAGCGTGTCCCGGGGAGAGCCCGGTCTCTGTCTCTCTGGAGGTGGGATCAGTTACTGTGATGCGGACAGACTTCAGGAACAAGCCGCTGGTTCACGGAAGTTGAGTTAAATCGATCTCCGGCTGAGCTGCAGCGGCCTCGTGTTCCGGTTACACCGACAGCGGGGAAATAGCGGGGAAACGGCGGGGTAACAGCGGCGGAATAGCGGGGGAACGGCGGCGGAACGGGCCGAGCTGCCGGCGAGACTCCGCTGGAGGGGAAGAAGGAGAAAGAATCAGAAAGAGGAGGAAAACCCGGTAGAAAGTGAGTGAGAATAAAGAGAGAATCCGGCAGAACTCAGCCATAAATATCAGATAATCAGGAATAAATCCAATGGGAATTGAGGAAAACTTTCTCCAGACACCGGGAGAATGTGACTGCGGTGAAATATATGGAAGAGGGAGAAAGGAGTGAGTTTACACTGATAGTGAGTGGTGAGATAGGGAGAGACCGGCATGGACCGGCCGAATGGCCTCTTTCTGTAAAGCAAAGAAACAGAGACAAGAATTCAGAGACTGATAAAGCACAGAAAGAGTCCATTCGGCCCATCACACACATGCTGACTCTTTGCATGAGTTATCCAATTGATCCCACTCCCCCTGCCCTTTCCCCATCGTCCCGGGAATTTTTCCCCTTCCAGGATTTATCCAATTTCCTTGTGAAAGTTATTATTGAATCTGCTTCCACCACCTTTCCCGGCAGGACATTCCCGATCACAACAACTCACTGGATTATGTTTTGCGTCGGGTTCTTTTGTCAATTGTCTTAAATCTGTGTTCTCTGTTTACTGACTCTTCGGAAAATCATAGAAATGTCTAAACTCTTCATAATTCTGAACATCTCGATTAAATCTCCCCTTAACCTTCTCTGCTCTAAAGAGAACAATCCCAGCTTCTCCAGTCTCTTCTCGTTAACTGAAGTCCCTCAGCCCCAGTATCATTCCCGTAAATCTCCTCGACACCCTGTCCAAGGACTGGACATCCTTCTGAAAGTGCGGGGCCCAGAACTGGACACAATCCTCCAGCTGGGCTTTAACCAGTGATTAATAAATGTTCATAGTTCATTGGTGGGAGGGGTAGGTTTGAAGCAGTGTCTTAAAGGAGGAAAGATAATTGGACAGGTTTAGGGCAGGAATTCCAGATTTAGTGTCCAAACAGCTGAAGGCACAGCTGCCAATGGTCAGTGATTAGAATTGGGAAGGCTCGAGGCCAGAATTGCAGGAATACAAAGAACCCAGAGGGTTGTAGAACTGGGGGAGATTTCTTTGATTTTAGGGGGTCTGGTGTTGTTATAGATCAGACTAGTAATGGACATTCAGGGAGTACATTAATAAGGATCAATGATATGATCAGTGCCTGCTTGAACAGACGAATTCAATCATTTCCACTGATTTCTCCTCCCCAGCCCCATCCTACACCCCCTATCCCACTCCCCCCCCACCACATCCCACTCCCCCCCACATCCCACTCCCCCACCCCATCCCACTCTCCCACCCCATCCCACACTCCCCCCCACATCCCACTCCCCCCCCACATCCCACTACCCCCCCACATCCCACTCCCCCCCCCACATCCCACTCCCCCCCACATCCCACTCTCCCACCCCATCCCACACTCCCCCCCACATCCCACTCCCCCCCCACATCCCACTACCCCCCCACATCCCACTCCCCCCCCACATCCCACTCCCCCCCACATCCCACTCCCCCACCCCATCCCACTCTCCCACCCCATCCCACACTCCCCCCCACATCCCACTCCCCCCCACATCCCATTACCCCCCCATCCCACTCCCCCCCACATTCCACTCCCCCCCACATCCCATTACCCCCCCATCCCACTCCCCCCCACATCCCACTCCCCCCCCCCACATCCCACTCCCCCCCCCCCACATCCCACTCCCCCCCCCTGCACATCCCACTTCCCCCCCCAACCCCACATCCCACTCCCCCCACTCCATACACCATCCCCCACACCCACTCCCCCATCCCATCCCCCCACCACATACCCCCCATTCCCACTGCCCCAACCCAACACCTCTGCATTGGTCAAGTTCAGCTCACAAAGTGCTGATGGAACCTGGAATCTTCCTGCTAACTTGTGATGTTCGAATGACTTTGAAATTTAGAAACCACATCAAAGAACATCAGGAACTTTTCATGGCCATAATGTGACCATGTGTTTGTATATAAATGTCTCCTCGTACTGAACAAACACTCACACACCAAGTCACTGAACAAGGAATGGAGCAGACAAGACTTTTAAAATGAATAGATTATAGTGACTGAGTGCTCTGGAGGGTCGGAGGGAGTGGAGGCAGGCGGAGGGAGGGGAACCTGGTGGAGGTGGAGGCAAACAGCCCAGGACCTGGAAACTGTTGAATTCCTTTTGTCCCTCAGTCAAGCCTTCACCATTTAGTTTACCAGCCTTTAAAAGTGACCTTGATGTCCTTTGTTTGCTGTGGGGAATGAAACTGTTTTTCTTTTCAGTATCTAACAGGGCTGTTGTTTCGAGGGATCAGAGTAAAGGTTATTGCAGTTTCACCTTGGTGAGAGTAATTGTGTGAGCAGTCAGCTGCCAGTAAATCTTTCACAATTAATTCCTCTACTTGGCAAATATTTTCCAACAAGTCATGTTTGTGTTGATCTCCTGTGAGCTCAGCGCAATAACTGCAGGAATTCTACCGCTGTCATGTCTGAACCAGCCTGCCTGCTTCTGTTATCTCCCAGACTTTACATTTTGACCCTGGAGGATAAAGGAGGGAGGGAGAGAGAGAGGAGACTGGGCTGGGAGGATCTGTCTCTGAACATTAAAGCAGTCTTGCTGTTCAGCTGCACGCTGCTATGTTGAACAGACTTGTCCGTATTTAGCGATTAAAGGAGGAAAACAGCAACAGGCTGAGTGAACTAAAATTTCAAACCACAGATAAGGGCGGCGCAGTGGTTAGCACCGCAGCCTCAGCTCCAGCGACCCAGGTTCAATTCTGGGTACTGCCTGTGTGGAGTTTGCAAGTTCTCCCTGTGTCTGCATGGGTTTCCTCCGGGTGCTCCGGTTTCCTCCCACAGCCAAAGACTTGCAGGTTGATAGGTAAATTGGCCATTAGAAATTGCCCCTAGTATAGGTAGGTGGTAGGGAAATATAGGGACAGGTGGGGATGTGGTAGGAATATGGGATTAGTGTAGGATTAGTATAAATGGGTGGTTGATGGTCGGCACAGACTCGGTGGGCCGAAGGGCCTGTTTCAGTGCTGTATCTCTAAACTAAACTAAGATATCAGATATTTCACAGTTCAGCCCTGTACCTGATGACGGGTGCTTGGTCATTCATCAACCCCAGCTGAGGGATGGTGGGGGATTCCCGGATCTATAAGGGTCTGGGAAAGGGGTCGGAATTGAGGTGAAGGAGATGCCACATGGGCCAAATGGGGAAAGACCATGGCATGGGACAAGTTGGTAACTCTTATAGAAATTGTGCTCAGTAATCACTCCCTCCTCTTCCCTCCCTCCCATACAACCTGCCAAGGGACAGATTCTACGAAATGATTTTAATTCACTTCCCAAATATTTTCTGATACTCAGACTCAACTCATTCATGAAGAATAATTATTGTCTGACGAACTGGACGGTGGAACTGTATTCCAGTGAGAGTGAGTGTGTGGAACTGTATCCCAGTGAGAGTCAATGTGTGTGGAACTGTATCCCAGTGAGAGTCAGTGTGTGTGGAACTGTACCCCAGTGAGAGTCATGTGTGTGGAACTGTACCCCAGTGAGAGTCATGTGTGTGGAACTGTAGCCGAGTGAGAGTCAGTGTGTGTGGAACTGGACCCCAGTGAGAGTCAGTGTGTGTGGAACTGGACCCCAGTGAGACTCAGTGTGTGTGGAACTGTACCCCAGTGAGAGTCAGTGTGTGTGGAACTGTATCCCAGTGAGACTCAGTGTGTGTGGAACTGTACCCCAGTGAGAGTCAGTGTGTGTGGAACTGCACCCCAGTGAGAGTCATGTGTGTGTGGAACTGTACCCCAGTGAGAGTCAGTGTGTGTGGAACTGCACCCCAGTGAGAGTCATGTGTGTGGAACTGCATCCCAGTGAGAGTCAGTGTGTGTGGAACTGTATCCCAGTGAGACTCGGTGTGTGTGGAACTGTACCCCAGTGAGAGTCAGTATGTGTGGAACTGCACCCCAGTGAGAGTCATGTGTGTGTGGAACTGTACCCCAGTGAGAGTCTGTGTGTGTGGAACTGTACCCCAGTGAGAGTCAGTGTGTGTGGAACTGTATCCCAGTGAGACTCGGTGTGTGTGGAACTGTACCCCAGTGAGAGTCAGTATGTGTGGAACTGCACCCCAGTGAGAGTCATGTGTGTGTGGAACTGTACCCCAGTGAGAGTCAGTGTGTGTGGAACTGTACCCCAGTGAGAGTCAGTGTGTGTGGAATTGTACCCCAGTGAGAGTCAGTGTGTGTGGAACTGTGGGTGGAAGGGTGTTGAGGGGGTCAGGGGGAGAGTGTTGTTTTGGGTGAGTGCTGTGTTGAATGGCTGTGGTTTGAGAATAGAGTGCACTCTGTGATAGGGTTTGGGTGTGGAGTTGCTTCAATCTGATGTTCTGTGTTCCAGGGTCTGGAGTGGGGCAAAAGCTGGAACTGCGGCTTTTCCAGAACCCGGAGGGCGGGTGATTGCAAGGTTGAGGAGCCATGGCCCATAGAGTGGTCTCTGTCGCCACAGCACTGGTTTGTGTTGTCACCCTCGTGATGTCCAGGAGTCGGGCTCAGCTGAAGCAATCCTCCCGGTTTGGTGGCAAACCCTTTGTGACTGTCTGGAACGCACCGACGCAGGAATGTGTCCGTCATTCCGTCAATCTGGACCTTAACATGTTCAACATTGTTTCATCTCCAAATGAAGGCTTTTATAACCAGAAACTGACCATTTTCTATAAGGAGAGGTTGGGAAAATACCCTTATTACCAGGGGCAGCAGCCTGTGAATGGGGGTGTGCCACAGAACAGTAACCTACTGGATCACCTGGCTGTGATGGAGCGGGACATCGAGCGGTACATGAGATCTCCTGATACCAATGGACTGGCAGTGATTGACTGGGAAGAGTGGAGGCCGCTGTGGATTCGCAACTGGAAGGACAAACAGATTTACCGGGACAGTTCCCGGCGCCTGGTGTCTAAAAAACACGCAGCCTGGTCCGAGAGCAAGCTCAACAGAGAAGCACAGTTTGAGTTTGAACAGTCGGGCCAGAGGTTCATGGTGGAGACTCTGCGGAAAGCGAGAAACGCACGGCCACACAGTATGTGGGGCTTCTACCTGTTCCCGGACTGCTACAACCATGACTACAAGAACAACATGGCCAATTACACAGGCCGCTGCCCTGACGTGGAGATATCCCGCAATGACCTGCTGATGTGGCTGTGGACCAACAGCACAGCCATCTTCCCCTCCATCTACCTGGACAGAATGCTGCGCTCCACCAACAGTGCCACCAGGTTTGTCCGCTCCCGGGTCAGGGAGGCACTGCGAGTGGCTCAGCTCCACAGTGACAACTACTCACTGCCTGTGTTCGTGTATTCACGGCCCACTTACACTTACACTGTCGACATGCTAACCCAGGTGAGTTGCCATAATATACTGTCAATCCACAGCACTCCCAGTTAGATACAGAGTAAAGCTCCCTCTACACTGTCCCCATCAAACACTCCCAGGACAGGTACAGCACTGGGGTTAGATACAGAGTAAAGCTCCCTCTACACTGTCCCCCATCAAACACTCCCAGGACAGGTACAGTACGGGGTTAGATACAGAGTAAAGCTCCCTCTACACTGTCCCCATCAAACACTCCCCAGGACAGGTACAGTACGGGGTTAGATACAGAGTAAAGCTCCCTCTACACTGTCCCCATCAAACACTCCCAGGACAGGTACAGCACTGGGGTTAGATACAGAGTAAAGCTCCCTCTACATTGTCCCCCATCAAACACTCCCAGGACAGGTACAGCACTGGGGTTAGATACAGAGTAAAGTTCCCTCTACACTGTCCCCCATCAAACACTCCCAGGACAGGTACAGCACTGGGGTTAGATACAGAGTAAAGCTCCCTCTACACTGTCCCCCATCAAACACTCCCAGGACAGGTACAGCACTGGGGTTAGATACAGAGTAAAGTTCCCTCTACACTGTCCCCCATCAAACACTCCCAGGACAGGTACAGCACTGGGGTTAGATACAGAGTAAAGTTCCCTCTACACTGTCCCCCATCAAACACTCCCAGGACAGGTACAGCACTGGGGTTAGATACAGAGTAAAGCTCCCTCTACACTGTCCCCCATCAAACACTCCCAGGACAGGTACAGCACTGGGGTTAGATACAGAGTAAAGCTCCCTCTACACTGTCCCCATCAAACACTCCCAGGACAGGTACAGCACGGAGTTAGATACAGAGTAAAGCTCCCTCTACACTGTCCCCCATCAAACACTCCCAGGACAGGTACAGCACGGGGTTAGATACAGAGTAAAGCTCCCTCTACACTGTCCACATCAAACACTCCCAGGACAGGTACAGCACTGGGGTTAGATACAGAGTAAAGCTCCCTCTACACTGTCCCCCATCAAACACTCCCAGGACAGGTACAGCACTGGGGTTAGATACAGAGTAAAGCTCCCTCTACACTGTCCCCCATCAAACACTCCCCAGGACAGGTACAGTACGGGGGTTAGATACAGAGTAAAGCTCCCTCTACACTGTCCCCATCAAACACTCCCAGGACAGGTACAGTATGGGGGTTAGATACAGAGTAAAGCTCCCTCTACACTGTCCCCATCAAACACTCCCAGGACAGGTACAGCACGGGGGTTAGATACAGAGTAAAGCTCCCTCTACACTGTCCCCATCAAACACTCCCAGGACAGGGACAGCACTGGGGTTAGATACAGAGTAAAGCTCCCTCTACACTGTCCCCCATCAAACACTCCCAGGACAGGTACAGCACTGGGGTTAGATACAGAGTAAAGCTCCCTCTACACTGTCCCCATCAAACACTCCCAGGACAGGGACAGCACTGGGGTTAGATACAGAGTAAAGCTCCCTCTACACTGTCCCCCATCAAACACTCCCAGGACAGGGACAGCACGGGGTTAGATACAGAGTAATTGTGCCTCAGTTCCAGCCGTACAGGTGCACCCTCTACTGTAAGCCTGTGATATTTTCCATTTCCCTCTCCAGTCTGTCTCTGTCAGATCGGCAGCAGGGGCAGATTGTGGCCAAAGGAATTATGAGCAGAACTGTTTTCATTGGAACAAGAGGAGGCCATTCGGCCCCTCAAGCCTGCTATGCCACTCAATAAGATCATGACTGATCTGGTTGTGGTCTCAACTCCACTTTCCTTTCTGCCCCCCCCCCCATAACCTTGGACTCCTTTGTCGATAATCTATCTAACTCAGCCTTAAAAACGTTCAATGACCCAGCCTCCACTGCTCTCTAGGGAACAGAATTCCACAGATTAACAACCCTCTGAGGGAAAAAATGTATCCTCATCTCCGTTAAATGGGAGACTTCTTATTTTTAAACTCTGTCCCCTAGTTCTAGTCTCGCCCATAAGTGGAAACATCCTCTCAGCATCCACCCTGTCAAATCCCCTCAGGATCTTATATGTTTCTATAAGATCACCTCTCAATCTTCTAAACTCCAATGATACAGGCCCAACCTGTTCAACCTTTCCTCATAAGATAATCCCTTGATCCCAGGAATCAGTCGAGTGAACCTTCTCTGAACAGCTTCTAAGAAGATTTAACTGGATCATGACTGATCTGTATCTTAACTCCATTTCCCCACCTTGTTCCAGATCCCTCGATACCCTGACCCAACAAAAATCTAGCAAACTCACTTCTTAAATTTCCAGTTGACCCCCAGCCTCAACAGCTTTCTGGAGGAGAGAGTTCCAGAATTCCACTCCCCTTTGTGTGAAGAAGTTCTTCCTGACATCACCCCTGAACGGCTCGAATTTTAAGGTTATTCCCCTTTGTTCTGAACTCTTTTCCCCCTCCCTGCCCCTGAGAAAATAGTTTCTCCGTATCTACCCTATCAACTCTTAACTATTCAAAATATTTCAATCAGATAAGTGTTCAACCTTCTAAACTATGGGTTTATGCAACCTCTGCTCAGAACCTAACCCTCTAACAACCTCTGCTCAGAACCTAACCCTCTAACAACCTCTGCTCAGAACCTAACCCTCTAACAACCTCTGCTCAGAACCTAACCCTCTAACAACCTCTGCTCAGAACCTAACCCTCTAACAACCTCTGCTCAGAACCTAACCCTCTAACAACCTCTGCTCAGAACCTAACCCTCTAACAACCTCTGCTCAGAACCTAACCCTCTAACAACCTCTGCTCAGAACCTAACCCTCTAACAACCTCTGCTCAGAACCTAACCCTCTAACAACCTCTGCTCAGAACCTAACCCTCTAACAACCTCTGCTCAGAACCTAACCCTCTAAGCCCCAGGATCATTCTGGTGAATCTGTGCTGCATCTTCCATTATAACCTTGCTGAGGTGCAGGGCCCACAACTTTTTTTTTAGAATTAGAACATTACAGCGCAGTACAGGCCCTTCGGCCCTCGATGTTGCGCCGACCTGTGAAACCATCTGACCTACACTATTCCATTTTCATCCATATGTCTATCCAATGACCACTTAAATGCCCTTAAAGTTGGCGAATCTACTACTGCTGCAGGCAGGGCGTTCCACGCCCCTACTACTCTCTGAGTAAAGAAACTACCTCTAATATCTGTCCTATATCTATCACCCCTCAACTTAAAGCTATGTCCCCTCATGTTTGCCATCACCATCCGAGGAAAAAGACTCTCACTATCCACCCTATCTAACCCTCTGATTATCTTATATGTCTCTATTAAGTCACCTCTCCTCCTCCTTCTCTCCAACGAAAACAACCTCAAGTCCCTCAGCCTTTCCTCGTAAGACCTTCCCTCCATACCAGGCAACATCCTAGTAAATCTCCTCTGCACCCTTTCCATAGCTTCCACATCCTTCCTATAATGCGGTGACCAGAACTGCACGCAATACTCCAGGTGCGGTCTCACCAGAGTTCTGTACAGCTGCAGCATTACCTCGTGGCTCCGAAACTCGATCCCCCTACTAATAAAAGCTAACACACCATATGCCTTCTTAACAGCCCTATTAACCTGGTTAGCAACCTTCAGGGATTTATGCACCTGGACACCAAGATCTCTCTGTTCATCTACACTACCAAGAATCTTCCCATTAGCCCAGTACTCTGCATTCCTGTTACTCCTTCCAAAGTGAATCACCTCACACTTTTCCGCACTAAACTCCATTTGCCATCTCTCAGCCCAGCTCTGCAGCCTATCTATGTCCCTCTGTAACCTACAACATCCTTCGGCACTATCCACAACTCCACCGACCTTAGTGTCATCTGCAAATTTACTAACCCACCCTTCTACACCCTCTTCCAGGTCATTTATAAAAATGACAAACAGCAGTGGCCCCAAAACAGATCCTTGCGGTACACCACTAGTAACTAAACTCCAGGATGAACATTTACCATCAACCACCACCCTCTGTCTTCTTTCAGCTAGCCAATTTCTGATCCAAAGCTCTAAATCACCTTCAACCCCATACTTCCGTATTTTCTGCAATAGCCTACCGTGGGGAACCTTATCAAACGCCTTACTGAAATCCATATACACCACATCCACTGCTTTACCCTCATCCACCTGTTTGGTCACCTTCTCGAAAAACTCAATAAGGTTTGTGAGGCACGACCTACCCGTCACAAAACCGTGCTGACTATCGCTAATGAACTTATTCTTTTCAAGATGATTATAAATCCTGTCTCTTATAACCTTTTGCAACATTTTACCCACAACCGAAGTAAGGCTCACAGGTCTATAATTACCAGGGCTGTCTCTACTCCCCTTCTTGAACAAGGGGACAACATTTGCTATCCTCCAGTCTTCCGGCACTATTCCTGTCGACAATGACGACATAAAGATCAAGGACAAAGGCTCTGCAATCTCCTCCCTAGCTTCCCAGAGAATCCTAGGATAAATCCCATCTGGCCCAGGGGACTTATCTATTTTCACACTTTCCAAAATTGCTAACACCTCCTCCTTGTGAACCTCAATCCCATCTAGCCTCGTAGCCTGAATCTCAGTATTCTCAACAACATTTTCTTTCTCTACTGTAAATACTGACGCAAAATATTCATTTAACACTTCCCCTACCTCCTCTGATTCCACACACAACTTCCCACTACTATCCTTGATTGGCCCTAATCTAACTCTAGTCATTCTTTTATTCCTGATATACCTATAGAAAGCCTTAGGGTTTTCCCTGATCCGATCCACCAATGACTTCTCGTGTCCTCTCCTTGCTCTTCTTAGCTCTCCCTTTAGATCCTTCCTGGCTAGCTTGTAGCTCTCAAGCCCCCTAACTGAGCCTTCACGTCTCATCCTAACATAAGCCTTCTTCTTCCTCTTGACAAGCGCTTCAACTTCTTTAGTAAACCACGGCTCCCTCGCTCGACAACTTCCTCCCTGCCTCACAGGTACATACTTATCAAGGACACACAGTAGCTGCTCCTTGAATAAGCTCCACATTTCGATTGTTCCCATCCCCTGCAGTTTCCTTCCCCATCCTACACATCCTAAATCTTGCCTAATTGCATCATAATTTCCTTTCCCCCAGCTATAATTTTTGCTCTGCGGTATATACCTGTCCCTGCCCATCGCTAAGGTAAACCTAACCGAATTGTGATCACTATCACCAAAGTGCTCACCTACATCTAAATCTATCACCTGGCCGGGTTCATTTCCCAGTACCAAATCCAATGTGGCATCGCCCCTGGTTGGCCTGTCCACATACTGTGTCAGAAAACCCTCCTGCACACACTGGACAAAAACAGACCCATCTAAAGTACTCGAACTATAGTATTTCCAGTCAATATTTGGAAAGTTAAAGTCCCCCATAACAACTACCCTGTTCCTCTCACCCCTGTCGAGAATCATCTTCGCTATCCTTTCCTCTACATCTCTGGAACTATTCGGAGGTCTATAAAAGACTCCCAACAGGGTAACCTCACCTCTCCTGTTTCTAACCTCAGCCCATACTACCTCAGTAGACGAGTCCTCAAACGTCCTTTCTGTCGCTGTAATACTCTCCTTGATTAACAATGCCACACCCCCCCCTCTTTTACCATCTTCTCTGTTCTTACTGAAACATCTAAATCCCGGAATCTGCAACATCCATTCCTGCCCCTGCTCTACCCATGTCTCCGAAATGGCCACTACATCGAGATCCCAGGTACCAACCCATGCTGCAAGCTCACCCACCTTATTCCGGATGCTCCTGGCGTTGAAATAGACACACTTTAAACCAGGTTCTTGCTTGCCAGTGCCCTCTTGCGTCCTTGTAACCATATCCCTGACCTCACTACTCTCAACATCCTGTACACTGGCACTACAATTTAGGTTCCCATTCCCCTGCTGAATTAGTTTAAACCCCCCCGAAGAGCACTAGCAAACCTCCCCCCCAGGATATTGGTACCCCTCTGGTTCAGGTGAAGACCATCCTGTTTGTAGAGGTCCCACCTACCCCAGAAAGAGCCCCAATTATCCAGGAAACCAAAACCCTCCCTCCTGCACCATCCCTGCAGCCACGTGTTCAACTCCTCTCTCTCCCTATTCCTCGCTTCGCTATCACGTGGCACGGGCAACAACCCAGAGATAACAACTCTGTTTGTTCTCGCTCTAAGCTTCCACCCTAGCTCCCTAAATTTCTGTCTTAAATCCCCATCTCTCTTCCTACCTATGTCGTTGGTGCCTATGTGGACCACGACTTGGGGCTGCTCCCCCTCCCCATTAAGGATCCCAAAAACACGATCCGAGACATCACGAACCCTGGCACCTGGGAGGCAACATACCAACCGTGAGTCTCTCTCGTTCCCACAGAACCTCCTATCTGTTCCCCTAACTGTGGAGTCCCCAATGACTAATGTTCTGCTCCTCTTCCCCCTTCCCTTCTGAGCAACAGGGACAGACTCTGTGCCAGAGACCTGTACCCCATTGCTTACCCCTGGTAAGTCGTCCCCCGCAACAGTATCCAAAACGGTATACCTGTTGTTGAGGGAAACGGCCACAGGGGATCCCTGCACTGCCTGCTGGTTCCCTCTCCTTCCCCTGACGGTAACCCATCTACCTACTTCTTTTACCTGAGGTGTGACTACCTCCCCATAACTCCTCTCAATAACCTCCTCCGCCTCCCGAATGATCCGAAGTTCATCCAGCTCCAGCTCCAGTTCCCTAACGCGGTTCTCGAGGAGCTGGAGTTGGGTGCACTTCCCACAGATGCAGTCAGCAGGGACACTCTTGGCGACCCTTACCTCCCACATTCTGCAGGAGGAACATACAACTGCCTTAACCTCCATTCCCACTATTCCAAATTCCCAACAAATCTACTGAAAAACCAAAAAAACAAAAAGTCAAAACTTGTTAGGTTAGCAATCCAACGGACAGAACTTCCTAAATAAAAAGCTTACCTTATCAACACACCAGAGTCCTTTTTTTATGGTTAGAGGAGGAGGGTGGGTGGGAGACACTACACGTGTAGTGTCTCGGGTACAGCCACCACACAAATATATACCTTTTTCCTTACCCAGCAGTCCCCTGGTCCTCCGAAAACAAAAGGGAATTCACTTTTAAACTTACGCTGAAATTGACTTCACAGCTGTAAGCCCGTTCACACACCTCCGTTGCTATCCACGTTGCAGTCACCGAAACTAAAAGAAAGAGATTCTAAACCACACAAATATATACCTTTTTCCTTACCCAGCAGTCCCCTGGTCCTCCGAAAACAAAAGGGAATTCACTTTTAAACTTACGCTGAAATTGACTTCACAGCTGTAAGCCCGTTCACGCACCTCCGTTGCTATCCACGCTGCAGTCACCGAAACTAAAAGAAAGAGATTCTAAACCACACAAATATATACCTTTTTCCTTACCCAGCAGTCCCCTGGTCCTCCGAAAACAAAAGGGAATTCACTTTTAAACTTACGCTGAAATTGACTTCACAGCTGTAAGCCCGCTCACGCACCTCCGTTGCTATCAAAGCTGCAGTCACCGAAACTAAAGAAAGAGATTTTAAACCACACAAATATATACCTTTTTCCTTACCCAGCAGTCCCCTGGTCCTCCGAAAACAAAAGGGAATTCACTTTTAAACTTACGCTGAAATTGACTTCACAGCTGTAAGCCCGTTCACGCACCTCCGTTGCTATCCACGCTGCAGTCACCGAAACTAAAAGAAAGAGATTCGAAACCACACAAATATATACCTTTTTCCTTACCCAGCAGTCCCCTGGTCCTCCGAAAACAAAAGGGAATTCACTTTTAAACTTACGCTGAAATTGACTTCACAGCTGTAAGCCCGTTCACGCACCTCCGTTGCTATCCACGCTGCAGTCACCGAAACTAAAAGAAAGAGATTCTAAACCACACAAATATATACCTTTTTCCTTACCCAGCAGTCCCCTGGTCCTCCGAAAACAAAAGGGAATTCACTTTTAAACTTACGCTGAAATTGACTTCACAGCTGTAAGCCCGTTCACGCACCTCCGTTGCTATCCACGCTGCAGTCACCGAAACTAAAAGAAAGAGATTCTAAACCACACAAATATATACCTTTTTCCTTACCCAGCAGTCCCCTGGTCCTCCGAAAACAAAAGGGAATTCACTTTTAAACTTACGCTGAAATTGACTTCACAGCTGTAAGCCCGTTCACGCACCTCCGTTGCTATCCACGCTGCAGTCACCGAAACTAAAAGAAAGAGATTCTAAACCACACAAATATATACCTTTTTCCTTACCCAGCAGTCCCCTGGTCCTCCGAAAACAAAAGGGAATTCACTTTTAAACTTACGCTGAAATTGACTTCACAGCTGTAAGCCCGTTCACGCACCTCCGTTGCTATCCACGCTGCAGTCACCGAAACTAAAAGAAAGAGATTTTAAACCACACAAATATATACCTTTTTCCTTACCCAGCAGTCCCCTGGTCCTCCGAAAACAAAAGGGAATTCACTTTTAAACTTACGCTGAAATTGACTTCACAGCTGTAAGCCCGCTCACGCACCTCCGTTGCTATCAAAGCTGCAGTCACCGAAACTAAAAGAAAGAGATTTTAAACCACACAAATATATACCTTTTTCCCTTACCCAGCAGTCCCCTGGTCCTCCGAAAACAAAAGGGAATTCACTTTTAAACTTACGCTGAAATTGACTTCACAGCTGTAAGCCCGTTCACGCACCTCCGTTGCTATCCACGCTGCAGTCACCGAAACTAAAAGAAAGAGATTCTAAACCACACAAATATATACCTTTTTCCTTACCCAGCAGTCCCCTGGTCCTCCGAAAACAAAAGGGAATTCACTTTTAAACTTACGCTGAAATTGACTTCACAGCTGTAAGCCCGTTCACGCACCTCCGTTGCTATCCACGCTGCAGTCACCGAAACTAAAAGAAAGAGATTCTAAACCACACAAATATATACCTTTTTCCTTACCCAGCAGTCCCCTGGTCCTCCGAAAACAAAAGGGAATTCACTTTTAAACTTACGCTGAAATTGACTTCACAGCTGTAAGCCCGTTCACGCACCTCCGTTGCTATCCACGCTGCAGTCACCGAAACTAAAAGAAAGAGATTCTAAACCACACAAATATATACCTTTTTCCTTACCCAGCAGTCCCCTGGTCCTCCGAAAACAAAAGGGAATTCACTTTTAAACTTACGCTGAAATTGACTTCACAGCTGTAAGCCCGTTCACGCACCTCCGTTGCTATCCACGCTGCAGTCACCGAAACTAAAAGAAAGAGATTCGAAACCACACAAATATATACCTTTTTCCTTACCCAGCAGTCCCCTGGTCCTCCGAAAACAAAAGGGAATTCACTTTTAAACTTACGCTGAAATTGACTTCACAGCTGTAAGCCCGTTCACGCATCTCCGTTGCTATCCAAGCTGCAGTCACCGAAACTAAAAAAAAAACTATTACAGAGATATGGTTGCAAAGTGACCAAGGTTGGGAAATAGATATTCCAGGGTACACAACATTTTGAAAAGACAGACAGAATGGAAAAGGAGAAGTAGCCCTGACAGTAAAGGATGACATAAGGATGGTAGTGAGAAAGGATCTTGGCTCAGATGATCAGAAAGTAGAATCAGTATGGGTGAAGATTAGGAATAAGAAGGGTCAGAAAACGCTGGTGGGAGTAGTTTATAGGCCCCCTAACAGTAGTTATACTGTTGGACAGAGCATTAAGCAAGAAATAATTGGAGCTTGTAACAAAGGCAAATTAATAATGGTGGGGGACTTTAGCGCACATAGACTGGACCAATCAAATTGGCAAAGGTGGTCTGGAAGATAAATTTGTAGGATCCTTTTGTGATAGTTTCCTGGAACAATATGTTGCAGAACCAACTAGGGACAAAGCTATTTTAGATTTAGCATTGTGCAATGAGGCAGGGTTAATTAGTAATCTTATTGTAAAAGATCCTCTGGGAAAAAAATAGTCATAATACAATTGAATTTCATATTAAGTTTGAAAGCTACATACTCCAGGCCAATTACACAGGTATGAGGGGAGAGAAAAACAGAAAATGCTGGAAATACTCAGCAGGTCAGGCAGCATGTGTGTTGTGAAAAACAGAGTTAATGTTTCAGGTCTGTTATTTTTGGTCAGAAACCTGAAACATTAACTGTTTCTCTCTCCACGGTTGCTGCCTGACCTGCTGACTATTTCTAGCATTTTCTGTTTTTGTTTCAGATTTCCAGCATCCGCAGTATGAGGGGAGAGTGATTGGGTAAATAGACTAAAGAACAAAAAGCAGAATTTTTTTTTGAATTCATTAAACTTTTAAATGTTGATATTCAGAGAGACTTGGGTGTACTTGTACAAGGAACACAGATAATTAGCATGCTGGTACTGCAAGCAATCTGGGAGGCAAATGGCATTTAGCCTTTATTGCAAGGGGTTTGGAGTCTTGCTACAGTTGTACTGGGCTTTGGTAAGACCACACCTGGAATACTGTGTGCAGTTTTGGTCTCCATAATTAAGGAAGGATATATTTGCACTGGAGGTGGTACAGTGAAGGTTGACTAGATTGGTTCCTGGCATGAGAGGGCTGTCCTATGATGAGAGGCTGAGTAAATTCAGCCTATACTCTCTGGTGTTTAGAAGGGTGAGAGGTGATTTCATTGAAACATACAAGATTCTGAAGGGGCTGGATCAGGTAGACAGAGAGAGATTGTTTCCCCTGGCAGGGGAATCTAGAACACAGCAGCACAGTCTCCAGCTAAGGAGCCGATCATTTAGGGCTTAGATGGGGAGATATTTCTTCACTCAGAGGGTTGTGAATCTTTGGAATTCTCTACCCCTGAGGTTTGTGGATGCTCCATCATTGAATATAACTAAAGGCTGGGATAGAGAGATTTTTGGTCTCTCAAGGAAACAAGGGAAATGGGGAGCAGGTGGGAAAGTGGAGTTGAAGTCCAAGTTCAGCCATGATCATATTGAACGGTGGAGCAGGCTCGATGGGCCGAATGGTCCGCGTCTGCTCCTATTTCTTATGATCTCCAGGCTCTGTCCTTCTTTTTCCCGGGCGTGCTCTCTCTCTATCCTGGACTCTCACACTCACTTGCTGTCTCTCGCTCTCCTCCTCGCCGTTAGCCCGCTCCTCCCCCCCAGCTCATGTACATTCTCTCTCTCTCCCTTTCTTCCCCCCCCACCCCACCCCAGGCTCGCCCACGCGCCACTCTCTCTCCCTCCCCCTACCGGACTCTCTCTTTCCCCCACCCTGGACTCTCACTCTCTCTCCCCCTGCCCCAGTCCCTCCCTCTCTCTCTCTCTCTCTCTCCCCCCGACACTTACTCACTCTCCCTCCTGCTCTCTCCTGGGCTCTCTCTCTCTATCCATCCCCAGCCTCTCCCCCTCTCTCTCTCTCTCCCCTTCTCAGTCAGATTAGATTAGATTAGTTTAGAGATACAGCACTGAAACAGGCCCTTCGGCCCACCGAGTCTGTGCCGACCATCAACCACCCATTTATACTAATCCTACACTAATCCCATACTCCTACCACATTCCCACCTGTCCCTACAGTTCCCTACCACCTACCTATACTAGTGACAATTTATAATGGCCAATTTACCTATCAACCTGCAAGTCTTTTGGCTTGTGGGAGGAAACCGGAGCACCCGGAGGAAACCCACGCAGACACAGGGAGAACTTGCAAACTCCACACAGGCAGTACCCAGAATCGAACCCGGGTCGCTGGAGCTGTGAGGCTGCGGTGCTAACCACTGCGCCACTGTGCTGCTCTCTCTTCCTCTTTCTTTCTCCCCCCTCCCCAGCCCCTCTCTCTCTCTCTCTCTCTCTCTCTCTCTCTCTCTCTCTCTCTCTCTCTCTCTCTCTCTCTCTCTCTCTCTCTCTCTCTCTCTCTCTCTCTACTGGGCATGGGCTCTCTGTCTCTCTCTCTCTCTCCCCCTCTCTGTCTCTCTCTCTCTCTCCCTCTCTCTCTGTCTCTCCCTCCCCCTCTCTCTCTCTCTCTCTCTCTCTATATCTCTCTCTCTACACTGGGCATGGGCTCTCTGTCTCTCTCTCTCTCTGTCTCTCCCTCTCTCTGTCTCTCCCTCTCTCTCTCTCTCTGTCTCTCCCTCCCCCTCTCTCTCTCTCTCTCTCTCTCTCTCTCTCTCTACACTGGGCATGGGCTCTCTCTCTCTCTGTCTCTCTCTCTCTCTCTGTCTCTCTCTCTCTCTCTCCCTCCCTCCCCCTCTCTCTCTCTCTCTTTCTCCCTCTCCCACAGTCTCTCTCTGCCACTCAGTCATATGCCACTCGGCCTCAGGTACACTTTCTCTCACTCTCTGACTCACGTGCACACACAATCTTACTCGGTCACTGAATTTAGAGAGGTGAGGTCTTTGTCTTTTGGTACAAACTGGGTCTGAGGCAGGTCTTCAATTGCTGTCTCTGTGGGTCGAGGGTCAGGCAGCTATCCAAACTTTGTGAACAACAGTGAGGGTACTGGGTGGTGCCTGCACAGTCTAATAGTTTTCCAACACACTCTAGGTATGAACATAGAGTAAGCCTCTGGGAGCAGTTGGTGTCTATGGAAACCCTTGCCAGGTGAGAAGCCACATTGATCCTTCAGTTCTATTCTTTCTCTTTTAAACAGCAGGATCTCATTGTAACAATCGGGGAGACTGCAGCCCTGGGAGCAGCTGGCATCATATTCTGGGGTGACGCAGATTACAGTAACAGCGAGGTGAGGATTGACCCATTGTATTCTCTGTTGTGCTGCTCAGTGTCTTTGCATTTCTGCATTTCTGCCTCATTTCACCACCCCCCTCGCCACAGTTTATTATAACGTATTGATCTCCCTCCTGTCCAGGTGACATTTTGTAGGTCCTCCAGAGGTCACTAGGCAGGCCAAGCTTGATCCTTTCAGTTTGTTTCTGATGCCAGCTTGATGGGTCAGTGGGTACCTACACCTCCGAACCGGTCCAAATGGGATGGAGCTGCCAGCTGACCTCAGCCAGGGGTCAGGATTCTGGACTTGGTGTCTCTGGACCAATGAGAGCTGAAATCAGCCAGGATTCCATGTGATGTTTACTGCCCCTGGGACACTCACTGTACTGAGGACATTAGACTGGATAGGCACTTGCTAATCTGCTCAGGAAATAGAAAGTGTAGGGGGGGGGGGTACTTAAAAAAGTAATTAGGAGAGCGAAGAGGGGACATGAAAAAACACTGGCGGGCAAGATAAAGGAAAATCCTAAGGCGTTTTATAAGTATATTAAGGGCAAGAGGATAAACAGGGAAAGAGTAGGGCCCATTAGGGGCCAACGTGGCAATGTGTGTGTGGAGCCGGAGGACATCGGTGAGGTTTTAAATGATTACTTTGCATCTGTGTTCACTATGGAGAAGGACAATGTAGGTGTAGAGATCAGGGAGGGGGATTGTGATATACTTGAACATATTAACATCGAAAGGGAGGAAGTATTATCTGTTTTCGCGGGTTTAAAAGTGGATAAATCCCCAGGCCCAGATGAGATGTATCCAAGTCTGTTATGTGAGGCAAGGGAGGAGATAGCAGGGGCTCTGACACAAATTTGCAGATCCTCTCTGGCCACAGGAGAGGTACCAGAGGACTGGAGGACAGCGAATGTGGTACCATTATTCAAGAAGGGTAGCAGGGATAAACTAGGTAATTACAGGCCGGTGAGTCTAACATCAGTGGTAGGGAAACTATTGGAAATAATTCTGAGGGACAGGATTAATCTCCTCTTGAAGAGGCAGGAATTAATCAGGGATAGTCAGCATGGCTTTGTCAGGGGGAGATCATGTCTAACTAACTTGATTGAATTTTTCGAGGCGGTGACTAGATGTGTCGATGAGGGTAAAGCAGTTGATGTAGTCTACATGGACTTCAGTAAGGCTTTTGATAAGGTCCCGCATGGGAGATTGGTTAAGAAGGTAAAGGCCCATGGGATCCAGGGCAATTTGGCAAAGTGGATCCAAAATTGGCTTAGTGGCAGGAGGCAGAGGGTGATGGTCGAGGGTTGTTTTTGCGATTGGAAGCCTGTGACCAGTGGTGTACCACAGGGATCGGTGCTGGGACCCTTGCTGTTTGTAGTGTACATTAATGATTTTGACGTGAATGCAGGAGGTATGATCAGTAAGTTCACAGATGACACAAAAATTGGTGTCGTAAACAGTGAGGAGGAAAGCCTTAGATTACAGGGAGATATAGATGGGCTGATAAGATGGGCGGAGCAGTGGCAAATAGAATTTAATCCTGAGAAGTGTGAGGTGATGCATTTTGGGAGGACTAAAAAGGCAAGGGAATATACAATGGATGGTAGGACCCTAGGAAGTCCAGAGGGACCTTGGTGTACTTGTCTATAGATCAGTGAAGGCAGCAGCACAGGTAGATAAGGTGGTTCGGAAGGCATATGGCTGAGGGGGGATATGATTGAGGTATACAAAATTATGAGGGGCATTGATAGGGTAGAAAGAACAAAGAAAATTACAGCACAGGAACAGGCCCTTCGGCCCTCCAAGCCTGCGCCGATCCAGATCCTCTATCTAAACATGTCGCCTATTTTCTAAGGGTCTGTATCTCTTTGCTTCCTGCCCATTCATGTATCTGTCTAGATACATCTTAAAAGACACTATCGTGCCCGCGTCTACCACCTCCGCTGGCAACGCATTCCAGGCACCCACCACCCTCTGCGTAAAGATCTTTCCACGCATATCCCCCCTAAACTTTTCCCCTTTCACTTTGAACTCGTGACCCCTAGTAATTGAAACCCCCACTCTGGTAAAAAGCTTCTTGCTATCCACCCTGTCTATACCTCTCATGATTTTGTACACCTCAATCAGGTCCCCCCTCAACCTCCGTCTTTCTAATGAAAATAATCCTAATCTACTCAACCTCTCTTCATAACTAGCGCCCTCCATACCAGGCAACATCCTGGTGAACCTCCTCTGCACCCTCTCCAAAGCATCCACATCCTTTTAGTAATGTGGCGACCAGAACTGCACGCAGTATTCCAAATGTGGCCGAACCAAAGTCCTATACAACTATAACATGACCTGCCAACTCTTGTACTCAATACCCCGTCCGATGAAGGAAAGCGTGCCGTATGCCTTCTTGACCACTCTATTGACCTGCGTTGCCACCTTCAGGGAACAATGGACCTGAACACCCAAATCTCTCTGTACATCAATTTTCCCCAGGACTTTTCCATTTACTATATAGTTCACTCTTGAATTGGATCTTCCAAAATGCATCACCTCGCATTTGCCCTGATTGAACTCCATCTGCCATTTCTCTGCCCAACTCTCCAGTCTATCTATATTCTGCTGTATTCCCTGACAGTCCCCTTCACTATCTGCTACTCCACCAATCTTAGTGTCGTCTGCAAACTTGCTAATCAGACCACCTATACTTTCCTCCAAATCATTTATGTATATCACAAACAACAGTGGTCCCAGCACGGATCCCTGTGGAACACCACTGGTCACACGTCTCCATTTTGAGAAACTCCCTTCCACTGCTACTCTCTGTCTCCTGTTGCCCAGCCAGTTCTTTATCCATCTAGCTAGTACACCTTGGACCCCAAGCGCCTTCACTTTCTCCATCAGCTGCCATGGGGAACCTTATCAAACGCCTTACTGAAGTCCATGTATATGACATCGACAGCCCTTCCCTCATCAATCAACTTTGTCACTTCCTCAAAGAATTCTATTAAGTTGGTAAGACATGACCTTCCCTGCACAAAACCATGTTGCCTATCACTGATAAGCCCATTTTCTTCCAAATGGGAATAGATCCTATCCCTCAGTAACTTCTCCAGCAGCTTCCCTACCACTGACGTCAGGCTCACCGGTCTATAATTACCTGGATTATCCCAGCTACCCTTCTTAAACAAGGGGACAACATTAGCAATTCTCCAGTCCTCCGGGACCTCACCCGTGTTTAAGGATGCTGCAAAGATATCTGTTAAGGCCCCAGCTATTTCCTCTCTCGCTTCCCTCAGCAACCTGGGATAGATCCCATCCGGACCTGGGGACTTGTCCACCTTAATGCCTTTTAGAATACCCAACACTTCCTCCCTCCTTATGCCGACTTGGCCTAGAGTAATCAAACATCTGTCCCTAACCTCAACATCCGTCATGTCCCTCTCCTCGGTGAATACCGATGCAAAGTTCTCGTTTAGAATCTCACCCATTTTCTCTGACTCCACGCATAACTTTCCTCCTTTGTCCTTTAGTGGGCCAATCCTTTCTCTAGTTACCCTCTTGCTCCTTATATATGAATAAAAGGCTTTGGGATTTTCCTTAACCCTGTTTGCTAAAGATATTTCATGACCCCTTTTAGCCCTCTTAATTCCTCGTTTCAGATTGGTCCTACATTCCCGATATTCTTTCAAAGCTTCGTCTTTCTTCAGCCACCTAGACCTTATGTATGCTTCCTTTTTCCTCTTAGCTAGTCTCACAATTTCACCTGTCATCCATGGTTCCCTAATCTTGCCATTTCTATCCCTCATTTTCACAGGAACATGTCTCTCCTGCACGCTAATCAACCTCTCTTTAAAAGCCTCCCACATATCACATGTGGATTTACCTTCAAACAACTCTCCCAATCTACATTCCCCAGCTCCTGCCGAATTTTGGTATAGTTGGCCTTCCCCCAATTCAGCACTCTTCCTTTAGGACCACTCTTGGCTTTGTCCATGAGTATTTTAAAGCTTACGGAATTGTGATCACTATTCCCAAAGTAGTCCCCTACTGAAACGTCAACCATCTGGCCAGGCTCATTCCCCAACACGAGGTCCAGTATGGCCCCTTCCCGAGTTGGACTATTTACATACTGCTCTAGTAAACCCTCCTGGATGCTCCTGACAAATTCTGCTCCATCTAGACCTCTAACACTAAGTGAATCCCAGTCAATGTTGGGAAAATTAAAATCTCCTATCACCACCACCCTGTTGCTCCTACATCTTTCCATAATCTGTTTACATATTTGTACCTCTATCTCACGCTCGCTGTTGGGAGGCCTGTAGTACAGCCTCAACATTGTTAACACACCCTTCCTATTTCTGAGTTCTGCCCATATTGCCTCACTGCTCGAGTCCTCCATAGTGCCCTCCTTCAGCACAGCTGTGATATCCTCTTTGACCAGTAATGCAACTCCTCCACCCCTTTTACCTCCCTCTCTATCCCGCCTGAAGCATCGATATCCTGGGATATTTAGTTGCCAATCATGCCCTTCCCTCAACCAAGTCTCAGTAATAGCAATAACATCATACTCCCAGGTACTAATCCAAGCCCTAAGTTCATCTGCCTTACCTACTACACTTCTTGCATTAAAACAAATGCACCTCAGACCACCAGTCCCTTTGCGTTCATCATCTTCTCCCTGCCTACTCTTCCCCTTAGTCACGCTGAAGAAACATTTTCTCTTAGCGGAGATGTCAAGAACCAGGGGGCATAGATTTAAGGTAAGGGGCAGGGGGTTTAGAGGGGATTTGAGGAAAAACCTTTTACTCAGAGGGTGGTTGGAATCTGGAACACACTGTCTGAAGAGGTGGCAGAAGCAGGAACCATCACAACATTTAAGAAGTATTTAGATGAGCAGTTGAAACACCATAGCATACAAGGCTGTGGACCAAGTGCTGGAAAATGGGATTAGAATAGATCTTGATGGCCGGCACAGACAAGATGGACCGAAGGGCCTGTTTCTGTACTGTATAACTCTATGACTCTATGCTCTATTCTGTCTGCTTGCGTTGAGAGAGAGAGACTGAGAGACACTCCTCTAAATTTTCGGTCTTGTACCCGCCATGCTGCTTCAAAACAGAATCTACTCGGAGTTTGGTCTTGTTTGTCCAGTTCTCGAGGACGTTGACCCTGTTTCTGTTTCGTCCTGTAGAGTCGCTGCAAGATGTTGAAGGGCTACCTGGAAGGGGACTTTGGTCGTTATCTCCTAAATGTCACCACAGCCACACAGTATTGCAGCCAGACTGTGTGCCAGGGGCATGGGCGATGTGAACGAAGGGACAGCGAATCCAATGCTTACCTCCACCTCAGTGCAGAGAGTTTCCAAATCCAGGGGCACAATGTGACTGGAGGGACTAAGCTGGTGCTCACAGGAGCCTTGAGAAAGAGAGACATCCAGCAGTTCCAGGACAAGTTCCAGTGTCGGTGTTATCGGGGTTGGATGGGTCAAAACTGCAACATTAAGTCAAGTGCAGCCCAGCTGACTCGACCTCCTGTTCTGACTCTCATTCTCGCTCTGCTGCTCTCTCGAGCAATCTAGCAACAAAAACCTGTTTCTAGTTTTAAACCAGTAATGACCTTTTATTTTCCTCAAAGCATTTCTACTGTTCATATCAACAAACATTACTGAAACTCTTATTTTCAAATGGGAAGATTCTTTTTAAGATATTGAATTGTACAAAGAGAAGATATTTTTCAGCTGTTTTGTGTCTGTGGTGAACAATCTCTATTTGGTTCTTTTACTGATATTTATTGGAAAAGCAGCAATTTTCAGTGTGGGTCAGTATTATTTCTGGGGCTGGGAGAATCTGTGACTGTGGTGAAAGAAAGGCCACTGATTTATCAACATACCAAAGTCATGTTATTACTGTGGATAAAGTGTTATTTGACAGACCAAAGGCAAGTTCGGTTTCAGTTAATGCAGACACGTTAATCCAGCAATCAGCTCTGCCAGTATTAATGATGGGCGCCCTCCTGCAGTATTAAATGATGGGCCCCCACCTGCAGTATTCATGATGGGCGCCCTCCTGCAGTATTAATGATGGGCGCCCTCCTGCCAGTATTAATGATGGGCGCCCTCCTGCAGTATTAATGATGGGCGCCCTCCTGCCAGTATTAATGATGGGCGCCCTCCTGCAGTATTAATGATGGGCGCCCTCCTGCAGTATTAATGATGGGCGCCCTCCTGCCAGTATTAATGATGGGCGCCCTCCTGCCAGTATTAATGATGGGCGCCCTCCTGCCAGTATTAATGATGGGCCCCCACTTGCAGTATTCATGATGGGCGCCCTCCTGCAGTATTAATGATGGGCGCCCTCCTGCCAGTATTAATGATGGGCCCCCACCCGCAGTATTCATGATGGGCGCCCTCCTGCAGTATTAATGATGGGCGCCCTCCTGCCAGTATTAATGATGGGCGCCCTCCTGCAGTATTAATGATGGGCGCCCTCCTGCCAGTATTAATGATGGGCGCCCTCCTGCAGTATTAATGATGGGCGCCCTCCTGCCAGTATTAATGATGGGCGCCCTCCTGCCAGTATTAATGATGGGCGCCCTCCTGCCAGTATTAATGATGGGCGCCCTCCTGCCAGTATTAATGATGGGCGCCCTCCTGCAGTATTAATGATGGGCGCCCTCCTGCCAGTATTAATGATGGGCCCCCACTTGCAGTATTCATGATGGGCCCCCTCCTGCAGTATTCATGATGGGCGCCCTCCTGCCAGTATTAATGATGGGCGCCCTCCTGCCAGTATTAATGATGGGCGCCCTCCTGCCAGTATTAATGATGGGCGCCCTCCTGCCAGTATTAATGATGGGCGCCCTCCTGCCAGTATTAATGATGGGCCCCCTCCTGCCAGTATTAATGATGGGCGCCCTCCTGCAGTATTAATGATGGCCACCCTCCTGCCAGTAAATGGTGTTAAATAGGACCAAGGCTGTAAATGTGTGTTTTATACAAGGCGCAGTTCTTGGACAGTGAGGTTAAAGTTGCAGTGCATCCCGCTGGGTTAGATCCTAACTGTAAGACCCAAGGTTACTGCCTCTCCCACGACCAGACGCAGGACAAGTGGTGAGGGATTGGACTGAGGGGGTCAAGAGGGGTGAGGAGGGAGTGTGATGGAGGGGGTCAGTATGTATGTGGAGGGAGTGTGATGGAGGGGATCAGTATGAGGAGGGAGTGTGAGGAGGGGTCAGTATGAGGAGGGAGTGTGAGGAGGGGTCAGTATGTATGTAGAGGGATTGTGATGGAGGGGATCAGTATTTATGAGGAGGAGTGTGAGGGGGGGTCAGTATTTGTGAGGGACACAGTATTTATGAGGAGGGAGTGTGAGGGGGTTCAGTATTTATGAGGCGGGAGGGTGAGGGGGTTCAGTATTTGTGAGGAGGGAGTGTGAGGGGGTTCAGTATTTATGAGGAGGGAGTGGGGTGGTCAGTATTTATGAGGAGGGAGTGTGAGGGGGAGTCAGTATTTATGAGGAGGGAGTGTGAGGGGGAGTCAGTATTTATGAGGAGGGAGTGTGAGGGGGAGTCAGTATTTATGAGGAGGGAGTGTGAGGGGGAGTCAGTATTTATGAGGAGGGAGTGTGAGGGGGAGTCAGTATTTATGAGGAGGGAGGGTGAGGGGGTTCAGTATTTATGAGGAGGGAGGGTGAGGGGGTTCAGTATTTATGAGGAGGGAGTGGGGGAGTCAGTATTTATGAGGAGGGAGTGTGAGGGGGAGTCAGTATTTATGAGGCGGGAGGGTGAGGGGGTTCAGTATTTATGAGGAGGGAGGGTGAGGGGGTTCAGTATTTATGAGGAGGGAGTGTGATGGAGGGAGTCAGTATTTATGAGGAGGGAGGGTGAGGGGGTTCAGTATTTATGAGGAGGGAGTGGGGGGGGTCAGTATTTATGAGGAGGGAGTGTGAGGGGGAGTCAGTATTTATGAGGAGGGAGTGTGATGGAGGGAGTCAGTATTTATGAGGAGGGAGGGTGAGGGGGTTCAGTATTTATGAGGAGGGAGTGGGGGGGGTCAGTATTTATGAGGAGGGAGTGTGAGGGGGAGTCAGTATTTATGAGGAGGGAGTGTGATGGAGGGAGTCAGTATTTATGAGGAGGGAGGGTGAGGGGGGTCAGTATTTATGAGGAGGGAGTGTGATGGAGGGAGTCACTAGTTATGAGGGGGGTCAGTATTTATGAGGAGGGAGTGTGAGAGGGGTCAGTATTTATGAGGAGGGAGTGTGATGGAGGAGGGAGTGTGATGGAGGGAGTCACTAGATGTGAGGGGGGAGTGTGAGGGGGGTCAGTATTTATGAGGAGGGAATGTGATGGAGGGGGTCAGTATTTATGAGGAGGGAGTGTGAGGGGGAGTCAGTATTTATGAGGAGGGAGTGTGATGGAGGGAGTCAGTATTTATGAGGAGGGAGGGTGAGAGGGGTCAGTATTTATGAGGAGGGAGTGTGATGGAGCGAGTCACTAGTTGTGAGGGGGGAGTGTGAGGGGGTCAGTATTTATGAGGAGGGAGTGTGAGGGGGAGTCAGTATTTATGAGGAGGGAGTGTGAAGGAGGGTGTCAGTATTTATGAGGAGGGAGTGTGATGGAGGGAGTCAGTATTTATGAGGAGGGAGTGTGAGAGGGTTCAGTATTTATGAGGAGGGAGTGTGATGGAGGGGGTCAGTATTTATGAGGAGGGAGTGTGATGGAGGGAGTCACTAGTTGTGAGGGGGGTCAGTATTTATGAGGAGGGAATGTGATGGAGGGGGTCAGTATTTATGAGGAGGGAGTGTGAGGGGGAGTCAGTATTTATGAGGAGGGAGTGTGATGGAGGGATTCAGTATTTATGAGGAGGGAGGGTGAGAGGGGTCAGTATTTATGAGGAGGGAGTGTGATGGAGGGGGCCAGTATTTATGAGGAGGGAGTGTGATGGAGGGAGTCAGTATTTATGAGGAGGGAGTGTGATGGAGGGAGTCAGTATTTATGAGGAGGGAGTGTGATGGAGGGAGTCAGTATTTATGAGGAGGGAGTGTGATGGAGGGAGTCAGTATTTATGAGGAGGGAGTGTGATGGAGGGGGTCAGTATTTATGAGGAGGGAGTGTGATGGAAGGGGTCAGTATTTATGAGGAGGGAGTGTGATGGAGGGGGTCAGTATTTATGAGGAGGGAGTGTGATGGAGGGAGTCACTAGTTGTGAGGGGGGAGTGTGAGGGGGGTCAGTATTTATGAGGAGGGAGTGTGATGGAGGGGGTCAGTATTTATGAGGAGGGAGCATGATGGAGGGAGTCAGTATTTATGAAGAGGGAGGGTGATGGAGGGAGTCAGTATTTATGAGGAGGGAGTGTAATGGAGGGAGTCAGTATTTATGAGGAGGGAGTGTGATGGAGGGAGTCAGTATTTATGAGGAGGGAGTGTGATGGAGGGAGTCAGTATTTCTGAGGAGGGAGGGTGAGGGGGAGTCAGTATTTATGAGGAGGGAATATGAGGGGGAGTCAGTATTTATGAGGAGGGAGGGTGAGGGGGTTCAGTATTTATGAGGAGGGAGTGGGGGGGGGGTGTGAGGGGGAGTCAGTATTTATGAGGAGACAGTGTGAGGAAGGGAGTCAGTATTTATGAGGAGGGAGTGTGAGGGGGAGTCAGTATTTATGAGGAGGGAGGGTGAGGGGGTTCAGTATTTATGAGGAGGGAGTGTGAGGGGGAGTCAGTATTTATGAGGAGGGAATGTGAGGGGGAGTCAGTATTTATGAGGAGGGAGGGTGAGGGGGTTCAGTATTTATGAGGAGGGAGTGGGGGGGTCAGTATTTATGAGGAGGGAGTGTAAGGGGGAGTCAGTATTTATGAGGAGGGAGTGTGAAGGAGGGAGTCAGTATTTATGAGGAGGGAGGGTGAGGGGGGTCAGTATTTATGAGGAGGGAGTGTGATGGAGGGAGTCTAGTTGTGAGGGGTGTCAGTATTTATGAGGAGGGAGTGTGAGAGGGGTCAGTATTTATGAGAAGGGAGTGTGATGGAGGGGGTCAGTATTTATGAGGAGGGAGTGTGATGGAGGGAGTCACTAGTTGTGAGGGGGGTCAGTATTTATGAGGAGGGAATGTGATGGAGGGGGTCAGTATTTATGAGGAGGGAGTGTGAGGGGGAGTCAGTATTTATGAGGAGGGAGTGTGATGGAGGGAGTCAGTATTTATGAGGAGGGAGTGTGATGGAGGGGGTCAGTATTTATGAGGAGGGAGTGTGATGGAGGGGGTCAGTATTTATGAGGAGGGAGTGTGATGGAGGGAGTCACTAGTTGTGAGGGGGGAGTGTGAGGGGGGTCAGTATTTATGAGGAGGGAGCGTGATGGAGGGAGTCAGTATTTATGAAGAGGGAGGGTGATGGAGGGAGTCAGTATTTATGAGGAGGGAGTGTGATGGAGGGAGTCAGTATTTATGAGGAGGGAGGGTGAGGGGGAGTCAGTATTTATGAGGAGACAGTGTGAGGAAGGGAGTCAGTATTTATGAGGAGGGAGTGTGAGGGGGAGTCAGTATTTATGAGGAGGGAATGTGAGGGGGAGTCAGTATTTATGAGGAGGGAATGTGAGGGGGTCAGTATTTATGAGGAGGGAGGGTGAGGGGGTTCAGTATTTATGAGGAGGGAGTGTGAGGGGGAGTCAGTATTTATGAGGAGGGAATGTGAGGGGGAGTCAGTATTTATGAGGAGGGAGGGTGAGGGGGTTCAGTATTTATGAGGAGGGAGTGGGGGGGTCAGTATTTATGAGGAGGGAGTGTGAGGGGGAGTCAGTATTTATGAGGAGGGAATGTGAGGGGGAGTCAGTATTTATGAGGAGGGAATGTGAGGGGGAGTCAGTATTTATGAGGAGCGAGTGTGATGGAGGGGGTCAGTATTTATGAGGAGGGAGTGTGATGGAGGGGGTCAGTATTTATGAGGAGGGAGGGTGAGGGGGTTCAGTATTTATGAGGAGGGAGTGTGATGGAGGGAGTCAGTATTTATGAAGAGGGAGGGTGATGGAGGGAGTCAGTATTTATGAGGAGGGAGTGTGATGGAGGGAGTCAGTATTTATGAAGAGGGAGGGTGATGGAGGGAGTCAGTATTTATGAGGAGGGAGTGTGATGGAGGGAGTCAGTATTTATGAAGAGGGAGGGTGATGGAGGGAGTCAGTATTTATGAGGAGGGAGTGTGATGGAGGGAGTCAGTATTTATGAGGAGGGAGGGTGAGGGGGAGTCAGTATTTATGAGGAGACAGTGTGATGGAGGGGGTCAGTATTTATGAGGAGGGAGTGTGATGGAGGGGGTCAGTATTTATGAGGAGGGAGTGTGAGGGGGAGTCAGTATTTATGAGGAGGGAATGTGAGGGGGAGTCAGTATTTATGAGGAGGGAATGTGAGGGGGTCAGTATTTATGAGGAGGGAGGGTGAGGGGGTTCAGTATTTATGAGGAGGGAGTGTGAGGGGGAGTCAGTATTTATGAGGAGGGAATGTGAGGGGGAGTCAGTATTTATGAGGAGGGAGGGTGAGGGGGTTCAGTATTTATGAGGAGGGAGTGGGGGGGTCAGTATTTATGAGGAGGGAGTGTGAGGGGGAGTCAGTATTTATGAGGAGGGAATGTGAGGGGGAGTCAGTATTTATGAGGAGGGAATGTGAGGGGGAGTCAGTATTTATGAGGAGCGAGTGTGATGGAGGGGGTCAGTATTTATGAGGAGGGAGTGTGATGGAGGGGGTCAGTATTTATGAGGAGGGAGGGTGAGGGGGTTCAGTATTTATGAGGAGGGAGTGTGAGGGGGAGTCAGTATTTATGAGGAGGGAATGTGAGGGGGAGTCAGTATTTATGAGGAGCGAGTGTGATGGAGGGGGTCAGTATTTATGAGGAGGGAGTGTGAGGGGGTTCAGTATTTATGAGGAGGGAGTGTGAGGGGGAGTCAATATTTATGAGGAGGGAATGTGAGGGGGAGTCAGTATTTATGAGGAGGGAATGTGAGGGGGGTTCAGTATTCATGAGGAGCGAGTGTGAGGGGGAGTCAGTATTTATGAGGAGGGAATGTGAGGGGGAGTCAGTATTTATGAGGAGGGAATGTGAGGGGGAGTCAGTATTTATGAGGAGCGAGTGTGATGGAGGGGGTCAGTATTAATGAGGAGGGAGTGTGATGGAGGGGGTCAGTATTTATGAGGAGGGAGGGTGAGGGGGTTCAGTATTTATGAGGAGGGAGTGTGAGGGGGAGTCAGTATGAGGAGGGAGTGTGAGGGTGGTCAGTATGAGGAGCGAGTGTGTGGGAGTTGTATGAGGGAGTTTGAGGTGGGGTCAGTAGGAGATGGAATGTTGAGGGGGGTCAGTACGAGGAGGGAGTATGAGGGGCGACAGTATGAGGTGGGTGTCGTGTGAGGGGCGGTCAGTATGAGGAGGGAGTGTGATGGAGGGGGTCAGTATTTATGAGGAGCGAGTGTGAGGGGGAGTCAGTATTTATGAGGAGGGAATGTGAGGGGGAGTCAGTATTTATGAGGAGGGAATGTGAGGGGGAGTCAGTATTTATGAGGAGCGAGTGTGATGGAGGGGGTCAGTATTTATGAGGAGGGAGTGTGATGGAGGGGGTCAGTATTTATGAGGAGGGAGGGTGAGGGGGTTCAGTATTTATGAGGAGGGAGTATGAGGGGGTCAGTATGAGGAGGGAGTGTGAGGGTGGTCAGTATGAGGAGCGAGTGTGTGGGAGTTGTATGAGGGAGTTTGAGGTGGGGTCAGTAGGAGATGGAATGTTGAGGGGGGTCAGTACGAGGAGGGAGTATGAGGGGCGACAGTATGAGGTGGGTGTCGTGTGAGGGGCGGTCAGTATGAGGAGGGAGTGTGATGGAGGGGGTCAGTATTTATGAGGAGCGAGTGTGAGGGGAGTCAGTATTTATGAGGAGGGACTGTGAGGGGAGTCAGTATTTATGAGGAGGGAGTTTGATGGAGGGAGGGAGTGTGGTGGAGGGAGTCAGTATTTATGAGGAGGGAGTGTGAGGGGAGTCAGTATTTATGAGAAGGGAGTTTGATGGAGGGAGGGAGTGTAGTGGAGGGAGTCAGTATTTATGCGGAGGGAATGTGATGGAGGGAGTCAGTATTTATGAGGAGCGAGTGTGAGGGGGTCAGTATTTCAGGAGGGGGTAGATATGAGGGGGGAGTGTGAGGGAGTGGTATGAGGAGGGATTGTGTAGGGGGTCAGTATGAGGAGGGAGTATGAGGGGTGTCAGTATGAGGATGGAGTGTGAGGCTGTCAGTATGAGGAGGGACTGTCAGGAGTGGTCAGTATGTTGAGGGAGTGTGAGAGAGTCAGGAGGAGGGAGTGTGAGGGTGTCGTATGAGGAGGAAGTGTGAGGGGGTCAATATTTATGATGAGGCAGTGTGAGGGGGTCACTAAGAGGGAGTGTGAGGGGTTCAGTATGAGGAGGGAGTGTGAGGCAGTCGTATGAGGAGGGAGTGTGAGGGGGTCAGTATGAGGAGGGAGTATGAGGTGGGGTCAATAGGAGATGGAATGTTGAGAGGGGTCAGTATGAGGAGGGAGTGTGAGGGTGTCAGTATGAGGAGAGAGTTTGAGGGGGGTCAGTATTAATGAGGAGGGAGTGTGATGGAGGAGATCAGTATTTATGAGGAGGGAGTGTGCTGGAGGGGGTCAGTAGGAGGTGGAGGGAGTGTGAGGGGGATCAGTATTTATGAGCAGGGAGTGTGATTGAGGGGGGTCAGTATTTATGAGGAATGAGTGTGAGGGGGGTCAGTATGAGGAGGGAGTGTGATGGGGGGTCAGTATTTATGAGGAGAGAGTTTGATGGAGGGGTCAGTATTAATGATGAGGGTGTGTGATGGAGGAGGTCAGTATTTATGAGGAGGGAGTGTGAGGGGGTCAGTATGAAGATGGGTTGTACGGGGGTCAGTATGAGGAGGGAGTGTGAGGGAGTCAGTATGAGGAGGGAGTGTAGGGGGGTCAGTATGAGGAGGGAGTGTGAGGGGGTCACTATGAGGAGGGAGTGTGAGGGGGGTCATTATGAGGAGGGAGTGAGGAGGGTCAGTCTGAGGAGTGAGTGCACAGGGGTCAGTAGGAGGAGGGAGTATACGGGGGTCAGTATGAGGAGGGAATGTGAGGGGGGTTAGTATGAGGAGGGAGTGTGAGGGGATTATGAGGAGGAAGTGTGGGGGAGGTCAGTATGAGGAGGGAGTGTGAGGGGGTCAGTATGATGAGTGAGTGTGATTGGGGTCAGTATGAGGAGGGAGTTTGAGGGGGCGTCAGTATGAGGAGGTAGTGTGAGGGGATAGGTATGAGAGGGGAGTGTGAGGGAGTGGTATGAGGTGGGAGTGAGGACGCTCAGTCTGAGGAGGGAGTGTGAGGGGGGTCAGTATGAGGAGGGATAATGAGGGGGTCAGTATGAGGAGGGAGTGTGAGGGAGTCGTATGAGGAGGGAGTGTGAGGCGGGTCAATATGAGTAGGGAGTGTGAGGGGGGTCAGTATGAGTAGGGAGTGTGAGGGGGGTCAGTATGAGTAGGGAGTGTGAGGGGGGTCAGTATGAGGAGGGAGTGTGAGGGGGTCAGTATGAGGAGGGAGTGTGAGGGTTGTCAGTATGAGGAGGGAGTGTGAGGGGGCCAGTATGAGGAGGGTGTGTGAGGGGGATCACTATGAGGAGGGAGTCTGAGGGGGCCAGTATGAGGAGGGAGTGTGAGGGGGTCAATATGAGGAGGGAGTGTCAGGGGGGCCAGTATGAGGAGGGAGTGTCAGGGGGGTCAGTATGAGGAGGGAGTGTGAGGGGGGTCAGTATGAGTAGGGAGTGTGAGAGTGTCAGTATGAGGAGGGAGTGTGAGGGTTGTCAGTATGAGGAGGGATTGTGAGGGGGTTCAGTATGAGGAGGGAGTGTGAGGGGGGTCAGTATGAGGATGGAGTGTGAGGGGGGTCAGTATGAGGAGGGAGTGTGAGGGGGGTCAGTATGAGGAGGGAGTGGGAGGGGGGTCAGTATGAGGAGGGATTGTGAGGGGGTCAGTATGAGGAGGGAGTTTGAGGGGGGTCAGTACGAGGATGGAGTGTGAGGGGGGTCAGTATGAGGAGGGAGTGTGAGGGGGGTCAGTATGAGGAGGGAGTGGGAGGGGGGTCAGTATGAGGAGGGATTGTGAGGGGGTCAGTATGAGGAGGGAGTTTGAGGGGGTCAGTACGAGGATGGAGTGTGAGGGGGTCAGTTCAAGGGGGAGTGTGTGGGGGTCAGTATGAGGAGGGAGTGTGAGGGGGTCTGTACAAGGATGGAGTGTGAGGGGGTCAGTATGAGGAAGGAGTGTGAGGGGGGTCAGTATGAGGAGGGAGTGTGTGGGGGTCAGTACGAGGATGGAGTGTGAGGGGGTCAGGATGAGGGAGTGTGAGGAGGGAGTGTGAGGCGGGGGTGTGTGGGGGGTCAGTACGAGGATGGAGTGTGAAGGGGGTCAGTATGAGGAGGGAGTGTGAAGGGTCAGTATGATGAGGGAGTGTGAGGGGGTCAGTCTGAGGAGGGAGTGTGAGGGGGTCAGTATGAGGAGGGAGTGTGAGGGTTGTCAGTATGAGGAGCGAGTGTGAGGGGGTCAGTATGAGGAGGGTGTGTGAGGGGGATCACTATGAGGAGGGAGTCTGAGGGGGCCAGTATGAGGAGGGAGTGTGAGGGGGGTCAATATGAGGAGGGGGTGTCAGGGGGGCCAGTATGAGGAGGGAGTGTCAGGGGGGTCAGTATGAGGATGGAGTGTGAGGGTGTCAGTATGAGGAGGGAGTGTGAGGGGGTCAGTATGAGGAGGGAGTGTGAGGGGGTCAGTATGAGGCGGGAGTGTGAGGGGGTCAGTATGAGGATGGAGTGTGAGGGGGTCAGTATGAGCAAGGAGTGTGAGGAGGGAGTGTGCGGTGGCTCAGTGTGAGGAGGGTCAGTGTGAGGATGGAGTGTGAGAGGGGTCGGTATGAGGAGGGATTGTGAGGGGGTCAGTATGAGGAGTGAGTGTGAGGGGGTTCAGTATGAGGAGGGATTGTGAGGCGGTCAGTATGAGGAGGGAGTGTGAGGGGGTCAGTATGAGGAGGGAGTGTGAGGGGGTCAGTATGAGGATGGAGTGTGAGGGGGTCAGTATGAGGAGGTCAGTATGAGCAAGGAGTGTGAGGGGGCTCAGTGTGAGGAGGGAGTGTGCGGTGGCTCAGTGTGAGCAGGGAGTGTGAGGGGGGCCAGTATGAGGAGGGAGTGTGAGGGGGTCAGTACGTGGATGGAGCGTGAGGGGGTCAGTTGGAGTGTGAGGGGGTCAGTACATGGATGGAGTGTGAGGGGGTCAGTATGAGGATGGAGTGTGAGGGGATCAGTATGAGGAGGGAGTGTGAGGCGGGAGTGTGAGGTGGTCAGTACGTGGATGGAGTGTGAGGGGATCAGTATGAGGAGGGAGTGTGAGGGTGTCAGTATGAGGAGGCAGTGTGAGCCGGGAGTGTGAGGGGGATCAGTATGAGGAGGGAGTGTGAGAGGGGTCAGTATGAGGAGGGAGTGTGAGGTGGGAGTGTGAGGGGGGTCAGTATGAGGAGGGAGTGTGAGGGGGGTCAGTATGAGGAGGGAGTGGGAGGGGGTTCAGTATGAGGAGGGATTGTGAGGGGGTCAGTATGAGGAGGGAGTTTGAGGGGGTCAGTACGAGGATGGAGTGTGAGGGGGTCAGTTCAAGGGGGAGTGTGTGGGGGTCAGTATGAGGAGGGAGTGTGAGGGGGTCTGTACAAGGATGGAGTGTGAGGGGGTCAGTATGAGGAAGGAGTGTGAGGGGGGTCAGTATGAGGAGGGAGTGTGTGGGGGTCAGTACGAGGATGGAGTGTGAGGGGGTCAGGATGAGGAGGGAGTGTGAGGAGGGTCAGTATGAGGAGGGAGTGTGAGGCGGGGGTGTGTGGGGGGTCAGTACGAGGATGGAGTGTGAAGGGGGTCAGTATGAGGAGGGAGTGTGAAGGGTCAGTATGATGAGGGAGTGTGAGGGGGTCAGTCTGAGGAGGGAGTGTGAGGGTTGTCAGTGTGAGGAGGGATTGTGAGGGGGATCAGTATGAGGAGGGAATGTGAGGAGGGTGTCGGAGGGAGTCAGTATGAGGAGGGAGTGTGAGGGGGTCAGTATGATGAGGGAGTGAGCGGGGGGGTCAGTATGAGGAGGGAGTGTGACGTGGGGTAAGTATGAGGAGCCAATGTGAGGGGGTCAGTATCAGGTGGGAGTGTGAGGGGGGTCAGTGTGAGGATGGAGTGTGAGGGGGGATCAGTCTGAGGAGGGATTGTGAGGGGGTCAGTATGAGGAGGGGGTCAGTATGAGGAGGGAGTGTGAGGGGTTCAGTATGAGGAGTGAGTGTGAGGGGGTCAGTATGAGGAGGGATGTGTGAGGGGGTCAGTATGAGGAGGGATTGTGAGGCGGTCAGTATGAGGAGGGAGTGTGAGGGGGTCAGTATGAGGAGGGATTGTGAGGGGGTCAGTATGAGGAGGGAGTGTGAGGGGGTCATTATGAGGAGTGAGTGTGAGGGGGTCAGTATGAGGAGGGATTGTGAGGCGGTCAGTATGAGGAGGGAGTATGAGGGGGTCAGTATGAGGAGGGAGTGTGAGGTGGTCAGTATGAGGAGGAATTGTGAGGCGGGTGTGTGAGGGGGTCAGTACGAGGAGGGAGTGTGAGGGGGTCAGTACGAGGATGGAGTGTGAGGGGGTCAGTTGAAGGGGGAGTGTGAAGGGGTCAGTATGAGGAGGGAGTGTGAGGGGGTCTGCACAAGGATGGAGTGTGAGGGGGTCAATATGAGGAGGGAGTGTAATGGGGGTCAGTATGAGGAGGGAGTGTGAGGGGGTCTATACGAGGATGGAGTGTGAGGGGGTCAGTATGAGGAGGGAGTGTGTGGGGGTCAGTACGAGGATGGAGTGCAAGGGGATCAGTACGAGGATGGAGTGTGAGGGGGTCAGTACGAGGAGGGAGTGTGTGGGGGTCAGTACGAGGATGGAGTTCAAGGGGATCAGTACGAGGATGGAGTGTGAGGGGGTCAGTACGAGGAGGGAGTGTGAGGGGGTCAGTACCAGGATGGAGTGTGAGGGGGTCAGTTGAAAGGGGAGTGTGTGGGGGTCAGTACGAGGATGGAGTGTGAGAGGGTCAGTATGAAGAGGGAGTGTGAGGGGGCTGTGTGAGGGGGTCAGTATGAGGAGGGAGTGTGAGAGGGTCAGTCTGAGGAGGGATTGTGAGGGGGTCAGTATGAGGAGGGGGTCAGTATGAGGAGGGAGTGTGAGGGGGTTAGTATGAGGAGTGAGTGTGAGGGGGTCAGTATGAGGAGGGATGTGTGAGGGGGTCAGTATGAGGAGGGATTGTGAGGCGGTCAGTATGAGGAGGGAGTGTGAGGGGGTCAGTATGAGGAGGGATTGTGAGGGGGTCAGTATGAGGAGGGAGTGAGTGGGGGTCATTGTGAGGAGTGAGTGTGAGGGTGGTCAGTATGAGGAGGGATTGTGAGGCGGTCAGTATGAGGAGGGAGTGTGAGGGGGTCAGTACGAGGATGGAGTGTGAGGGGGTCAGTATGAGGAGGGAGTGTGAGGGGGTCTAACAAAAAAGAACAAAGAACAAAGAAAATTACAGCACAGGAACAGGCCCTTCGGCCCTCCAAGCCTGCGCCGATCCAGATCCTCTATCTAAACATGTCGCCTATTTTCTAAGGGTCTGTATCTCTTTGCTTCCTGCCCATTCATGTATCTGTCTAGATACATCTTAAAAGACGCTATCGTGCCCGCGTCTACCACCTCCGCTGGCAACGCGTTCCAGGCACCCACCACCCTCTGCGTAAAGAACTTTCCACGCATATCCCCCCTAAACCTTTCCCCTCTCACTTTGAACTCGTGACCCCTAGTAATTGAAACCCCCACTCTGGTAAAAAGCTTCTTGCTATCCACCCTGTCTATACCTCTCATGATTTTGTACACCTCAATCAGGTCCCCCCTCAACCTCTGTCTTTCTAATGAAAATAATCCTAATCTACTCAACCTCTCTTCATAGCTAGCACCCTCCATACCAGGCAACATCCTGGTGAACCTCCTCTGCACCCTCTCCAAAGCATCCACATCCTTTTGGTAATGTGGCGACCAGAACTGCACGCAGTATTCCAAATGTGGCCGAACCAAAGTCCTATACAACTATAACATGACCTGCCAACTCTTGTACTCAATACCCCGTCCGATGAAGGAAAGCGTGCCGTATGCCTTCTTGACCACTCTATTGACCTGCGTTGCCACCTTCAGGGAACAATGGACCTGAACACCCAAATCTCTCTGTACATCAATTTTCCCCAGGACTTTTCCATTTACTGTATAGTTCACTCTTGAATTGGATCTTCCAAAATGCATCACCTCGTATTTGCCCTGATTGAACTCCATCTGCCATTTCTCTGCCCAACTCTCCATTCTATCTATATTCTGCTGTATTCTCTGACAGTCCCCTTCACTATCTGCTACTCCACCAATCTTAGTGTCGTCTGCAAACTTGCTAATCAGACCACCTATACTTTCCTCCAAATCATTTATGTATATCACAAACAACAGTGGTCCCAGCACGGATCCCTGTGGAACACCACTGGTCACACGTCTCCATTTTGAGAAACTCCCTTCCACTGCTACTCTCTGTCTCCTGTTGCCCAGCCAGTTCTTTATCCATCTAGCTAGTACACCTTGGACCCCAAGCGCCTTCACTTTCTCCATCAGCCTGCCATGGGGAACCTTATCAAACGCCTTACTGAAGTCCATGTATATGACATCGACAGCCCTTCCCTCATCAATCAACTTTGTCACTTCCTCAAAGAATTCTATTAAGTTGGTAAGACATGACCTTCCCTGCACAAAACCATGTTGCCTATCACTGATGAGCCCATTTTCTTCCAAATGGGAATAGATCCTGTCCCTCAGTAACTTCTCCAGCAGCTTCCCTACCACTGACGTCAGGCTCACCGGTCTATAATTACCTGGATTATCCCTGCTACCCTTCTTAAACAAGGGGACAACATTAGCAATTCTCCAGTCCTCCGGGACCTCACCCGTGTTTAAGGATGCTGCAAAGATATCTGTTAAGGCCCCAGCTATTTCCTCTCTCGCTTCCCTCAGTAACCTGGGATAGATCCCATCCGGACCTGGGGACTTGTCCACCTTAATGCCCTTTAGAATACCCAACACTTCCTCCCTCCTTATGCCGACTTGACCTAGAGTAATCAAACATCTGTTCCTAACCTCAACATCCGTCATGTCCCTCTCCTCGGTGAATACCGATGCAAAGTACTCGTTTAGAATCTCACCCATTTTCTCTGAGTCCAAGCATAACATTCCTCCTTTGTCCTTTAGTGGGCCAATCCTTTCTCTAGTTACCCTCTTTCTCCTTATATATGAATAAAAGGCTTTGGGATTTTCTTTAACCCTGTTTGCTAAAGATATTTCATGACCCCTTTTAGCCCTCTTAATTCCTCGTTTCAGATTGGTCCTACATTCCCGATATTCTTTCAAAGCTTCGTCTTTCATCAGCCGCCTAGACCTTATGTATGCTTCCTTTTTCCTCTTAGCTAGTCTCACAATTTCACCTGTCATCCATGGTTCCCTAATCTTGCCATTTCTATCCCTCATTTTCACAGGAACATGTCTCTCCTGCACGCTAATCAACCTCTCTTTAAAAGCTTCCCACATATCACATGTGGATTTACCTTCAAACAGCTGCTCCCAATCTACATTCCCCAGCTCCTGCCGAATTTTGGTATAGTTGGCCTTCCCCCAATTTAGCACTCTTCCTTTCGGACCACTCTCGTCTTTGTCCATGAGTATTTTAAAGCTTACGGAATTGTGATCACTATTCCCAAAGTAGTCCCCTACTGAAACTTCAACCACCTGGCCGGGCTCATTCCCCAACACCAGGTCCAGTATGGCCCCTTCCCGAGTTGGACTATTTACATACTGCTCTAGAAAACCCTCCTGGATTCTCCTTACAAATTCTGCTCCATCTAGACCTCTAACACTAAGTGAATCCCAGTCAATGTTGGGAAAATTAAAATCTCCTATCACCACCACCCTGTTGCTCCTACATCTTTCCATAATCTGTTTATATATTTGTACCTCTATCTCACGCTCGCTGTTGGGAGGCCTGTAGTACAGCCCCAACATTGTTACCGCACCCTTCCTATTTCTGAGTTCTGTCCATATTGCCTCACTGCTCGAGTCCTCCATAGTGCCCTCCTTCAGCACAGCTGTGATATCCTCTTTGACCAGTAATGCAACTCCTCCACCCCTTTTACCTCCCTCTCTATCCCGCCTGAAGCATCGATATCCTGGGATATTTAGTTGCCAATCATGCCCTTCCCTCAACCAAGTCTCAGTAATCGCTATAACATCATACTCCCAGGTACTAATCCAAGCCCTAAGTTCATCTGCCTTACCTACTACACTTCTTGCATTAAAACAAATGCACCTCAGACCACCAGTCCCTTTATATTCATCATCTGCTCCCTGCCTGCTCTTCCCCTTAGTCACACTGACTTCATTATCTAGTTTCTTACAGGCTTTTGTTACTACCTCCTTACTGTCAACTGACCTCAATTGGTTCCCATCCCCCTGCCACATTAGTTTAAACCCTCCCCAACAGCGTTAGCAAAAGCACCCCCAAGGACATTGGTTCCAGTCCGGCCCAGGTGTAGACCGTCCAATTTGTAATAGTCCCACCTCCCCCAGAACCGGTCCCAATGTCCCAAAAATCTGAACCCCTCCTTCCTGCACCATCTCTCAAGCCACGCATTCATCCTGACTATTCTTTCATTCTTACTCTGACTATCACATGGCACTGGTAGCAATCCTGAGATTACTACCTCTGAGGTCCTACTTTTTAACTTGGCTCCTAACTCCCTAAACTCTGCTTGTAGGACCTCATCCCGTTTTTTACCTATATCATTAGTGCCGATGTGCACAATGACAACTGGCTGTTCACCCTCCCCCTTTAGAATGTTCTGCAGCCGATCTGAGACGTCCCTGACCCGTGCACCAGGGAGGCAACATACCATTCGGGAGCCTCGTTTTCGACCACAGAACCGCCTATCTACTCCCCTTACAATCGAATCCCCTACGACTATAGCCCTTCCACTCTTTTTCCCGCCCTTCTGAACAGCAGAGCCAGCCACGGTACCATGAACCTGGCTACTGCTGCCTTCCCCTGGTGAGCCATCTCCCTCAACAGTATCCAAAACGGTATACTTGTTTTGGAGGGAGATGACCGCAGGGGACTCCTGCGCTGCCTTCCTGCTCTTTCTCTGCCTTTTGGTCACCCATTCCCTTTCTCCCTCAGCAATCCTAATCTGCGGTGTGACCAATTCACTAAACGTGCTATCCACGACCTCCTCAGCATCGCGCATGCTCCAAAGTGAGTCCATCCGCAGCTCCAGAGCCGTCATGCGGTCTAACAAGAGCTGCAGCTGGACACACTTCCTGCACGTGAAGGAGTCAGGGTCATCAGCCATGTCCCTGAGCTCCCACATTGAGCAAGAGGAGCATGATACGGGTCTGAGATCTCCTGCCATTTTTAATCTTAAGCTTAACTTAGTTAAATGAAAAAGGAACGAAAAGTTTTTACCAATCACAATAAAACCAGAGAAATCGAAAAAGCCTTACCTTTTAAACACCCCACCGAGTCCTTTTTTTTTGGTTAGAGGAGGAGGGCGGGTGGGAGACACTACAAGTGTGGTGTCTCGGGTTCAGAAACCGCCCAAATATATAGTGTTTTACTTACCCAGCAGCCCCCTGGTCTCCGCCGAAAACAAAAGGAAATTAAGTTTACTTTCAAACTGACTTTCCCAGCTGCTCACTCGCTCACACTCTGCTCCCGAAAAAGCTGCTGCAATGAAAGGGGAGTGTGAGGGGGTCAGTATGAGGAGGGAGTGTGAGGGGGTCAGTTGAAGGGAGAGTGTGTGGGGGTCAGTATGAGGAGGGAGTGTCATGGGGGTCAGTATGAGGAGGGAGTGTGAGGGGGTCTGTACGAGGATGGAGTGTAAGGGGATCAGTACGAGGATGGAGTGTGAGGGGGGTCAGTTGACGGGAGAGTGTGTGGGGATCAGTACGAGGATGGAGTGTGAGGGGGTCAGTATGAGGAGGGAGTGTGAGGGGGTCAGTACGAGGAGGGAGTGTGAGGGGGTCAGCACCAGGATGGAGTGTGAGGGGGTCAGTTGAAAGGGGAGTGTGAGGGGGTCAGTATGAGGAGGGAGTGTGAGGGGGTCAGTACAAGAATGGAGTGTGAGGGGGTCAGTTGAAGGGAGAGTGTGTGGGGGTCAGTACGAGGATGGAGTGTGAGAGGGCCAGTATGAAGAGGGAGTGTGAGGGGGGTGTGTGAGGGGGTCAGAATGAAGAGGGAGTGTGAGGGGGTCAGTACGAGGAGGGAGTGTGAGGGGGTCAGTATGAGGAGGGATTGTGAGGGGGTCAGTACGAGGAGGGAGTGTGAGGGGGTCAGTTGAAAGGGGAGTGTGAGGGGGTCAGTACAAGGATGGAGTGTGAGGGGGTCAGTATGAGGAGGGAGTGTGAGGGGGTCAGTACGAGGATGGAGTGTGAGGGGGGTCACTATGAGGAGGGAGTCTGAGGGGGGCCAGTATGAGGAGGGAGTGTGAGGGGGGTCAGTATGGGTAGGGAGTGTGAGGGGGGTCAGTAAGAGTAGGGAGTGTGATGGGGTCAGTTTGAAGAGGGAGTGTGAGGGTTGTCAGTATGAGAAGGGATTGTGAGGGGGATCCGTATGAGGAGGGAGTGTGAAGGGGTCAGTATGAGGAGGGAGTGTGAAGGGGGTCAGTATGACGAGGGAGTGTGAGGCGGGAGTGTGAGGGGGGTCAGTATGAGGATGGAGTGTGAGGGGGTCAGTACGAGGATGGAGTGTGAGGGGGTCAGTATGAGGAGGGAGTGTGAGGCGGGGATGTGTGGCGGGGTCAGTACGAGGATGGAGTGTGAAGGGGGTCAGTATGAGGAGGGAGTTTGATGGGGTCAGTATGAGGAGGGAGTGTGAGGTAGTCAGTATGAGGAAGGATTGTGAGGGGGATCAGTATGGGGAGGGAGTGTGAGGGGGTCAGTGTGATGAGTGAGTGAGCGGGGGGTAAGTATGAGGAGCCAATGTGAGGGGGTCAGTATCAGGTGGGAGTGTGAGGGGGCTCAGTGTGAGGATGGAGTGTGAGGGGGGTCAGTGTGAGGATGGAGTGTGAGGGGGGTCAGTGTGAGGATGGAGTGTGAGGGGGGATCAGTCTGAGGAGGGATTGTGAGGGGGTCAGTATGAGGAGGGGGTCAGTATGAGGAGGGAGTGTGAGGGGGTCAGTATGAGGAGTGAGTGTGAGGGGGTCAGTATGAGGAGGGATGTGTGAGGGGGTCAGTATGAGGAGGGATTGTGAGGCGGTCAGTATGAGGAGGGAGTGTGAGGGGGTCAGTATGAGGAGGGAGAGTGAGGGGGTCAGTATGAGGAGGGATTGTGAGGGGGTCAGTATGAGGAGGGAGTGTGAGGGGGTCATTATGAGGAGTGAGTGTGAGGGGGGTCAGTATGAGGAGGGATTGTGAGGCAGTCAGTATGAGGAGGGAGTGTGAGGGGGTCAGTATGAGGAGGAATTGTGAGGCGGGTGTGTGAGGGGGTCAGTACGTGGAGGGAGTGTGAGGGGGTCAGTACGAGGATGGAGTGTGAGGGGGTCAGTTGAAGGGGGAGTGTGAGGGGGTCAGTATGAGGAGGGAGTGTGAGGGGGTCCATACGAGGATGGAGTGTGAGGGGGTCAGTATGAGGAAGGAGTGTGAGGGGGTCAGTACGAGGAGGGAGTGTGTGGGGGTCAGTACGAGGATGGAGTGTAACGGGATCAGTACGAGGATGGAGTGTGAGGGGGTCAGTTGACGGGAGAGTGTGTGGGGGTCAGTACGAGGATGGAGTGTGAGGGGGTCAGTACGAGGAGGGAGTGTGTGGCGGTCAGTACGAGGATGGAGTGTAAGGGGATCAGTACAAGGATGGAGTGTGAGGGGGGTCAGTTGACGGGAGAGTGTGTGGGGGTCAGTACGAGGAGGGAGTGTGAGGGGGTCAGGATGAGGAGGGAGTGTGAGGGGGTCAGTACGAGGAGGGAGTGTGAGGGGGTCAGTACCAGGATGGAGTGTGAGGGGGTCAGTTGAAAGGGGAGTGTGAGGGGGTCAGTACAAGGATGGAGTGTGAGGGGGTCAGTATGAGGAGGGAGTGTGAGGGGGTCAGTACGAGGAGGGAGTGTGAGGGGGTCAGTACCAGGATGGAGTGTGAGGGGGTCAGTTGAAGGGAGAGTGTGTGGGGGTCAGTACGAGGATGAAGTGTGAGGGGGTCAGTTGAAGGGAGAGTGTGTGGGGGTCAGTACGAGGATGGAGTGTGAGGGGGTCAGTCCAAAGATGGAGTGTGAGGGGGTCAGTTGAAGGGAGAGTGTGTGGGGGTCAGTACGAGGATGGAGTGTGAGAGGGTCAGTATGAAGAGGGAGGGTGAGGGGGGTGTGTGAGGGGGTCAGTATGAGGGGGGAGTTTGAGGGGGTCAGTACGAGGAGGGAGTGTGAGGGGGTCAGTATGAGGAGGGAGTGTGAGGGGGTCAGTACGAGGAGGGAGTGTGAGGGGGTCAGTACAAGGATGGAGTGTGAGGGGGTCAGTTGAAAGGGGAGTGTGAGGGGGTCAGTATGAGGAGGGAGTGTGAGGTGGTCAGTACGAGGATGGAGTGTGAGGGGGTCAGTATGAGGATGGAGTGTGAGGGGGGTCACTATGAGGAGGGAGTCTGAGGGAGGCCAGTATGAGGAGGGAGTGTGAGGGGGGTCAGTATGGGTAGGGAGTGTGAGGGGGGTCAGTACGAGTAGGGAGTGTGATGGGGTCAGTATGAGGAGGGAGTGTGAGGGGGATCAGTTTGAAGAGGGAGTGTGAGGGTTGTCAGTATGAGGAGGGATTGTGAGGGGGATCAGTATGAGGAGGGAGTGTGAGGAGGGTCAGTACGAGGATGGAGTGTGAAGGGGGTCAGTATGAGGAGGGAGTGTGAGGCGGGAGTGTGAGGGGGGTCAGTATGAGGATTGAGTGTGAGGGGGTCAGTATGAGGAGGGAGTGTGAGGGGGTCAGTACAAGGATGGAGTGTGAAGGGGGTCAGTATGAGGAGGGAGTTTGATGGGGTCAGTATGAGGAGGGAGTGTGAGGTAGTCAGTATGAGGAGGGATTGTGAGGGGGATCAGTATGAGGAGGGAGTGTGAGGGGGTCAGTATGATGAGGGAGTGAGCGGGGGTGGTCAGTATGAGGAGGGAGTGTGAGGGGGGTCAGTATGAGGAGGGAGTGTGAGGATGGAGTGTGAGGGGGGTCAGTATGAGGAGGGAGTGTGAGGTAGTCAGTATGAGGAGGGAGTGTGAAGGGTCAGTATGATGAGGGAGTGTGGGGGGGTCAGTCTGAGGAGGGAGTGTGAGGGTTGTCAGTGTGAGGAGGGATTGTGAGGGAGATCAGTATGAGGAGGGAATGTGAGGAGGGGTCAGTATGAGGAGGGAGTCTGAGGGAGTCAGTATGAGGAGGAAGTGTGAGGGGGTCAGTATGATGAGGGAGTGAGTGGGGGGTAAGTATGAGGAGCCAATGTGAGGGGGTCAGTATAAGGCGGGAGTGTGAGGGGGCTCAGTGTGAGGAGGGTCAGTGTGAGGATGGAGTGTGAGAGGGGTCAGTATGAGGAGGGATTGTGAGGGGGTCAGTATGAGGAGGGAGTGTGAGGGGGTCAGTATGAGGAGTGAGTGTGAGGGGGTTCAGTATGAGGAGGGATTGTGAGGCGGTCAGTATGAGGAGGGAGTGTGAGGGGGTCAGTATGAGGAGGGATTGTGAGGGGGGTCAGTATGAGGAGGGAATATGAGGGGGTTAGTACGTGGATGGAGTGTGAGGGGGTCAGTTTAGGAGGGAGTGTGAGGGGGTCAGTACGTGGATGGAGTGTGAGCGGTCAGTACGAGGAGGGAGTGTGAGGGGGTTAGTACGTGGATGGAGTGTGAGGGGGTCAGTTGAGGAGGGAGTGTGAGGGGGTCAGTACGTGGATGGAGTGTGAGCGGTCAGTACGAGGAGGGAGTATGAGGGGGGGTCAGTATGAGGAGGGAGTGTGAGGGGTGTCAGTATGCGGAGGGAGTGTGAGGGGGTCAGTACGAGGATGGAGTGTGAGGAGGTCAGTTGAAGGGGGATTGTGAGGGGGTCAGTCTGAGGATGGAGTGTGAGGGGGTCGGTATGAGGAGGGAGTGTGAGGGTGGTCAGTATGAGGAGGGAGTGTGAGGGGGTCAGTACGAGGATGGAGTGTGAGGGGGTCGGTATGAGGATGGAGTGTGAGGGGGTCAGTATGAGGAGGGAGTGTGAGGGTGGTCAGTATGAGGAGGGAGTATGAGGGGGTCAGTACGAGGATGGAGTGTGAGGGGGTCGGTATGAGGATGGAGTGTGAGGAGGTCAGTATGAGGAGGGAGTATGAGGGTGGTCAGTATGAGGAGGGAGTGTGAGGCGGGAGTGTGAGGGGGTCAGTACGTGGATGGAGTGTGAGGGGATCAGTATGAGGAGGGAGTGTGAGGGGGTCAGTATGAGGAGGGAGTGTGAGCCGGGAGTGTGAGGGGGATCAGTATGAGGAGGGAGTGTGAGGAGGGGTCAGTATGAGGAGGGAGTCTGAGGGAGTCAGTATGAGGAGGGAGTGTGAGGGGGTCAGTATGATGAGGGAGTGAGTGGGGGGACAGTATGAGGAGGGAGTGTGAGGGGGGTCAGTATGAGGAGGGAGTGTGAAGGGTCAGTATGATGAGGGAGTGTGAGGGGGTCAGTATGAGGAGGAAGTGTGAGGTGGGGTAAGTATGAGGAGCCAATGTGAGGGGGTCAGTATCAGGCGGGAGTGTGAGGGGGCTCAGTGTGAGGATGGAGTTTGAGGGGGGTCAGTGTGAGGATGGAGTGTGAGGGGGGATCAGTCTGAGGAGGGAGTGTGAGGGGGTCAGTAATAGGAGTGAGTGTGAGGGGGTCAGTATGAGGAGGGATTGTGAGGGCGTCAGAATGAGGAGGGAGTGTGAGGGGGTCAGTATGAGGAGGGATTGTGAGGGGGTCAGTATGACGAGGGATTGTGTGGGGGTCAGTATGAGGAGGGATTGTGAGGCGGTCAGTATGAGGAGGGAGTGTGAGGGGGTCAGTATGAGGAGGGAGTGTGAGGGGGTCAGTTGAAGGGGGAGTGTGAGGGGGCTCAGTATGAGGAGTGAGTGTGAGGGGGGTCAGTATGAGGATGGAGTGTGAGGGGGTCAGTACGAGGATGGAGTGTGAGGGGGTCAGTATGAGGAGGGAGTGTGAGGGAGTCAGTACAAGGATGGAGTGTGAGGGGGTCAGTATGAGGAGGGAGTGTGATGGGGGTCAGTATGGGGAGGGAGTGTGAGGGGGTGTATACGAGGATGGAGTGTGAGGGGGGTCAGTATGAGGATAGAGTGTGAGAGGGTCAGTATGAAGAGGGAGTGTGAGGGGGGTGTGTGAGGGGGTCAGTACGAGGATGGAGTGTGAGGGGATCAGTACGAGGAGGGAGTGTGAGGGGGTCAGTATGAGGAGGGAGTGTGAGGGGATCAGTACGAGGAGGGAGTGTGAGGGGATCAGTACGAGGAGGGAGTGTGAGGGGTTCAGTACGAGGAGGGAGTGTGAGGGGGTCAGTTGAAAGGGGAGTGTGAGGGGGTCAGTACAAGGATCTAGTGTGAGGGGGTCAGTTGAAGGGAGAGTGTGTGGGGGACAGTACGAGGATGGAGTGTGAGGGGGTCAGTACGAGGAGGGAGTGTGAGGGGGTCAGTACGAGGATGGAGTGTGAGGGGGTCAGTACAAGGATGGAGTGTGAGGGGGTCAGTACGAGGAGGGAGTGTGAGGGGGTCAGTATGAAGAGGGAGTGTGAGGGGTGTGTGTGAGGGGGTCAGTACGAGGAGGGAGTGTGAGGGGGTCAGTACAAGGATGGAGTGTGAGGGGGTCAGTACGAGGATGGAGTGTGAGGGGTTCGGTATGAGGAGGGAGTGTGAGGGGTTCGGTATGAGGAGGGAGTGTGAGGTGGCAGTGTGAGGGGGTCAGATGAGGAGGCAGTGTGAGGGGGTCAGTTGAAGAGGCACTGTGAGGGGGTCAGTTGAAGAGGCAGTGTGAGGGGGCCAGAATGAGGAGGCAGTGTGAGGGGGTCAGTTGAGGAGGCAGTGTGAGGGGTTCGGTATGAGGCGGCATTGTGAGGGGCTGAGGAAGAGTTGTGGTCCTGAGGTACAGGCTACTCGGATCCTGATGAATCTGACTCCCAGCAACCAGGGTGGGAGGATCCGGCTGGAATGCTTTGCTGTCAACCGACAGGTCCGACGTGGAGCAGAAGGAGGGAGGGTGAGGTCTGTGGGGGTCAAAGAGAACGTTAGGGGTCAGTTTGCTGGAAGGGCAGCTGGTACGCTGGTTGGGGAGGGGGACAATACCCCTACTCCTGGACAATAGACAGTGGGGTGAAAGCACCTTGCGGCTGAAACAGCCCTTCTCACTTCCCTTCTGCTGTCGAGGAAGCCCTGCACTGTCGGAGGGTCAGTACTGAGGGAGCGCGGCACTGTCGGAGGGTCAGTACTGAGGGAGCGCGGCACTGTTGGAGGGTCAGTACTGAGGGAGTGCTGCACTGTCGGAGGGTCAGTACTGAGGGAGTGCTGCACTCTCAGAGGATCAGTACTGAGGGAGTGCTGCACTCTCAGAGGATCAGTACTGAGGGAGTGCTGCACTGTCGGAGGGTCAGTACTGAGGGAGTGCTGCACTCTCAGAGGATCAGTACTGAGGGAGTGCTGCACTGTCGGAGGGTCAGTACTGAGGGAGTGCTGCACTGTCAGAGGGTCAGTACTGAGGGAGTGTTGCACTGTCGGAGGGTCAGTACTGAGGGAGTGCTGCACTGTCAGAGGGTCAGTACTGAGGGAGTGTTGCACTGTCGGAGGGTCAGTACTGAGGGAGTGCTGCACTCTCAGAGGATCAGTACTGAGGGAGTGCTGCACTCTCAGAGGATCAGTACTGAGGGAGTGCTGCACTGTCGGAGGGTCAGTACTGAGGGAGTGCTGCACTCTCAGAGGATCAGTACTGAGGGAGTGCTGCACTGTCGGAGGGTCAGTACTGAGGGAGTGCTGCACTGTCAGAGGGTCAGTACTGAGGGAGTGCTGCACTCTCAGAGGATCAGTACTGAGGGAGTGCTGCACTGTCAGAGGGTCAGTACTGAGGGAGCGCTGCACTGTCGGAGGGTTAGTACTGAGGGAGTGCTGCACTGTCGGAGGGTCAGTACTGAGGGAGCGCGGCACTGTTGGAGGGTCAGTACTGAGGGAGCGCTGCACTCTCAGAGGATCAGTACTGAGGGAGTGCTGCACTGTCAGAGGGTCAGTACTGAGGGAGTGTTGCACTGTCGGAGGGTCAGTACTGAGGGAGTGCTGCACTCTCAGAGGATCAGTACTGAGGGAGTGCTGCACTGTCGGAGGGTCAGTACTGAGGGAGTGCTGCACTGTCAGAGGGTCAGTACTGAGGGAGTGCTGCACTCTCAGAGGATCAGTACTGAGGGAGTGCTGCACTGTCAGAGGGTCAGTACTGAGGGAGCGCTGCACTGTCGGAGGGTTAGTACTGAGGGAGTGCTGCACTGTCGGAGGGTCAGTACTGAGGGAGTGCTGCCCTGTCAGAGGGTCAGTCTGGGGGAGTGCTGCATTGTCGGAGGGTCAGTACTGAGGGAGTGCTGCAATGTCAGAGGGTCAGTACTGAGGGAGTGTTGCACTGTCGGAGGGTCAGTACTGAGGGAGTGCTGCACTGTCAGAGGGTCAGTACTGAGGGAGTGTTGCACTGTCGGAGGGTCAGTACTGAGGGAGTGCTGCACTGTCGGAGGGTCAGTACTGAGGGAGTGCTGCACTCTCAGAGGATCAGTACTGAGGGAGTGCTGCACTGTCGGAGGGTCAGTACTGAGGGAGCGCCGCACTGTTGGAGGGTCAGTACTGAGGGAGTGCTGCACTCTCAGAGGATCAGTACTGAGGGAGTGCTGCACTGTCAGAGGGTCAGTACTGAGGGAGTGCTGCACTGTCGGAGGGGCAGTACTGAGGGAGCGCTGCACTGTCGGAGGGTCAGTACTGAGGGAGTGCTGCACTGTCGGAGGGTTAGTACTGAGGGAGTGCTGCACTCTCAGAGGGTCAGTACTGAGGGAGCGCTGCACTGTCGGAGGGTCAGTACTGAGGGAGTGCTGCACTGTCGGAGGGTTAGTACTGAGGGAGTGCTGCACTGGCGGAGGGTCAGTACTGAGGGAGTGCTGCACTGTCGGAGGGTCAGTACTGAGGGAGTGCTGCACTGTCGGAGGGTCAGTACTGGGGGAGTGCTGCACTGTCAGAAGGGCAGTACTGAGGGAGTGCTGCACTGTCGGAGGGTCAGTACTGAGGGAGTGCTGCACTCTCAGAGGATCAGTACTGAGGGAGTGCTGCACTGTCGGAGGGGCAGTACTGAGGGAGCGCTGCACTGTCGGAGGGTCAGTACTGAGGGAGTGCTGCACTGTCGGAGGGTCAGTACTGAGGGAGTGCTGCACTGTCGGAGGGTCAGTACTGTGGGATTGCTGCACTGTCGGAGGGTCAGTACTGGGGGAGTGCTGCACTGTCGGAGGGTCAGTACTGTGGGATTGCTGCACTGTCGGAGGGTCAGTACTGGGGGAGTGCTGCACTGTCGGAGGGTCAGTACTGAGGGAGTGCTGCACTGTCGGAGGGTCAGTACTGAGGGAGTGCTGCACTGTCGGAGGGTCAGTACTGTGGGATTGCTGCACTGTCGGAGGGTCAGTACTGGGGGAGTGCTGCACTGTCGGAGGGTCAGTACTGAGGGAGTGCTGCACTGTCGGAGGGTCAGTACTGAGGGAGTGCTGCACTGTCGGAGGGTCAGTACTGGGGGAGCGCCGCATTGTCGGAGGGTCAGTACTGGGGGAGTGCTGCACTGTCGGAGGGTCAGTACTGGGGGAGTGCTGCACTGTCGGAGGGTCAGTACTGGGGGAGTGCTGCACTGTCGGAGGGTCAGTACTGGGGGAGCGCCGCATTGTCGGAGGGTCAGTACTGAGGGAGTGCTGCACTCTCAGAGGATCAGTACTGAGGGAGTGCTGCACTGTCGGAGGGTCAGTACTGAGGGAGTGCTGCACTGTCAGAGGGTCAGTACTGAGGGAGTGCTGCACTCTCAGAGGATCAGTACTGAGGGAGTGCTGCACTGTCAGAGGGTCAGTACTGAGGGAGCGCTGCACTGTCGGAGGGTTAGTACTGAGGGAGTGCTGCACTGTCGGAGGGTCAGTACTGAGGGAGTGCTGCACTGTCAGAGGGTCAGTCTGGGGGAGTGCTGCATTGTCGGAGGGTCAGTACTGAGGGAGTGCTGCAATGTCAGAGGGTCAGTACTGAGGGAGTGTTGCACTGTCGGAGGGTCAGTACTGAGGGAGTGCTGCACTGTCAGAGGGTCAGTACTGAGGGAGTGTTGCACTGTCGGAGGGTCAGTACTGTGGGAGTGCTGCACTCTCAGAGGATCAGTACTGAGGGAGTGCTGCACTGTCGGAGGGTCAGTACTGAGGGAGTGCTGCACTCTCAGAGGATCAGTACTGAGGGAGTGCTGCACTGTCGGAGGGTCAGTACTGAGGGAGTGCTGCACTGTCAGAGGGTCAGTACTGAGGGAGTGCTGCACTCTCAGAGGATCAGTACTGAGGGAGTGCTGCACTGTCAGAGGGTCAGTACTGAGGGAGCGCTGCACTGTCGGAGGGTTAGTACTGAGGGAGTGCTGCACTGTCGGAGGGTCAGTACTGAGGGAGTGCTGCCCTGTCAGAGGGTCAGTCTGGGGGAGTGCTGCATTGTCGGAGGGTCAGTACTGAGGGAGTGCTGCAATGTCAGAGGGTCAGTACTGAGGGAGTGTTGCACTGTCGGAGGGTCAGTACTGAGGGAGTGCTGCACTGTCAGAGGGTCAGTACTGAGGGAGTGTTGCACTGTCGGAGGGTCAGTACTGAGGGAGTGCTGCACTCTCAGAGGATCAGTACTGAGGGAGTGCTGCACTGTCGGAGGGTCAGTACTGAGGGAGCGCCGCACTGTTGGAGGGTCAGTACTGAGGGAGTGCTGCACTCTCAGAGGATCAGTACTGAGGGAGTGCTGCACTGTCAGAGGGTCAGTACTGAGGGAGTGCTGCACTGTCAGAGGGTCAGTACTGAGGGAGTGCTGCACTGTTGGAGGTGCCATCTTTTGCCTGAAACGTTAAACTAAGTCTCTGTCTGACCTCTCAGGGAGATGTAAACGATCCCATGGCACTATTTTGAGGAAGATCAGGGGAGTTCTCCCGGGTGTCCTGGGGCCAATATTTATCACTCAATCAACATCACTAAAACAGATGATCTCATCATTTTCACCTTGCTGTTCGTGGGATCTTGCTGTGTACCCAGTTGGCTGCTGCAATTCTTACATTACAATGGTGACTACACTGGAAGATGTTGGCATAGTGTTAATGTCACTGGGCTAGTAATCCAGAGGCCCATGTAAATATCCTGGGGTCATGGGTTCAAATCCCAGTACGGCATCTGGTGGAATTTAAATTCAATTAACTAATAAAAAATTCAATTAATTCATAGAAATCTGGAATGGAAAGCTAGTCTCATTAATGGTGCCATGAAACTATCATTGATTGTTGTAAAAACCCATCTGGTTCACTAATGTCCTTCAGGGAAGGAAATCTGCCGTCCTTACCTGATCTGGCCTACATGTGACTCCAGACCCACAGCAATGTGGTTAACTCTTACAGGCCCTCTGAAATGGCCTAGCAAACCACTCAGTTCAAGGGCAATTAGGGATGGGTAACAAATGCTGGCCTTGCCAGCGACGCCCACATCCCATGAAAGAATAAAAAATACTTCAAAAGTACTTCATTGGCTGTAAAGTGTTTTCGGACATTCTGTGATTGTGAAAGATGCTATAGAAATGCAGCTTTTTAATCCATGCAACCTGTTCTTGTAGGGTCAGTGTTGTCCCCCCTCTGAGGCCAATATTAATCACATAGTTATGAATGACTTAAATGAAGGACCGAGTGTACTGTATCCATGTTTGCTGACGATACAAAGCTGGGTGGGAATGTAAGCTGTGAGGAGGATACAGAGAGACTGCAAAGGAATATAAACATGGGCAGTGAATGGGCAGGCAGATGGAATATAATGTGGGGAAATGTGAGGTTATTTACTTTGGTGGCAAGAATAGAAATACAGAATTTTTTTAAAATTGTGAGGAACTATTAAGTGTTCAGAGATATTTGGGTGTCCTTGTACAACAAATGCAAAGTTAACATGGAGGTACAGCAAGCAATTAAGAAGACAAATCGTATGTTGGCCTTTATTGCAAGGAGATTGGAATACAAGAATAAAGAAGTCTTGCTACAATTGTATAGGGCTTTGGTGACCACACCCTGGAATACTGTGTGCAGTTTTGGTCTTGTTAGCTAAAGAAGGATATACTTGCTTTAGGGGAGGTGCAACAAAGGTTTACCAGATTGATTCCTGGGATGGCTATGAGGAGAGATTGTGTAAAGTAGCCATATACTCTCTGGAACTTAGAACAATGAGAGGTGATCTCATTGAAATATATACCATTCTGAGAGGGCTTGATGGGGTAGTTGCTGAGAGGATGTTTCTCCTGGCTGGAGAATCTAGAACTAGGAGTTGCAGTCTCAGGATAAGGGATCATCGGAGAAATTTCTGAAATGTGTTCAGGAGAACTTCCAGTTTTGTTTGGAGAGACTTTTCAGTGAAGCGTACTGAAGAGAAAAGAGCTGTCCATTCTCTCTCAGCAGAAATTCTACAAAGAGCTTCAGGCCAAATAAAAGTCTTCTCTTAAGAGACGGTTCGTATTGCTGAACTCCTTTTCTTTACTTCCAAGCCAGAAAGTATTTGCTTCAAGATTGAATCTCTCTTGACTGATTGTATTTTCTGGGATTCACCAGTGTTTGATGCCTGCTGCAGTCGAAGAGTTTGAATGCCTATCAAGAACGGACAATTTCATCAAATCCGAGTGAAGACATGAGTAGCCTTTGATTATTTCCACATTAGAATACCTCATCCATCAGGAATGTAACCCACAAAGACTTACTTATTTATTTATTGTTAAGAAACAGCTAATTTTTTAAAACACCATTTTAAAAACTGGTTAACTGCTGTTATTTTTGAATGTATGTGTGTGAATGGGGAAGTTAGGTTAAAATAAAAGGCTATAAGGTCTATAGATATAGGTTTATCTTTATAGTGTTTGAGATTTATTTTTAACAAATAGTTAATTTGTTATTGTCTAAAGATACCTGGTTTGGTCTGTTTTATTCTGGAGTTATGTTTAATTTGGCTGTTTTTCCGGTTGGGTGGGAAAACTTTAATAATATACTGTGACCTGTGGAGTGACGGGACTGAATTGACAGTGCATTGCTCCCACCGTAGTCGTAACAAAGGCCATCGACACCCATTGATTTTGAAAGAGCCAACCCCCCCTCCCCAAGTATTTCTGGACAGCCTGAGGGGACAGCCTTGAATTTCAGAGAAAATTCCAGAAGATTCTCATTAAAACACAAAGAGGTGGTCATATCATGTGACTGCTTGTGCAACTCTGGGAGATTGAGTAGTAACTCAGAAGGCAGACTGTAACTGGAAGCGAGCAAGGGAACAGTTCTCTCTCTCCCTCTCTCCAGTAGAGATCCAGAGAAGCCTCAAACTGCAACTGGTACAGCCAAGTCTACAGACTCCTACAGCCAACAAGTAGGATACAAACAAGTCTGCAACCGTGCATGTGGGCCAGCGAGGACTTCAGGGCTACTGTTTCAACCAAGAACTCTGGGACTACTGAACTGTATTTAAATTCAATTTATTACAACCCTACTCCAACCACCATCTCTGTTTTTCCCTCTGTAATCTATTTGTGTGAGTGTGTGTGTGTGTGTGGATATGTGGCGTATTAGTGTAATTTTAACTGGTTTCGAGTGATAAGAATAATAAACTTACATCTTTCTTGTTTAAACTCAAGAAAACCTGTCTTATTGGTTCATTTGCAATTATATTCGAGGAACAGGAGAAAGCGCTCACTGAGGTGGTAAATTAAATCACTGTGTTAACAAAGGATAAACCCTGTTGTGGTCAAACCAGAGAAGAGGCGAAAGGGGAGTCTGAGACCCCCTCCTCACCTGGTCGTAACATGAGTAAAGAATATGGTGTCTTCAGCTTCATAAATAGAGGTACTGAATACAAAAGCAGGGAGGTTATGCTGAAACTACTCTATTCAGCTCTGGTTTGGCCCCAAATAGAGTATTGTGTCCAGTTCTGGTCACCACACTTTAGGAAGGATGTGAGGGTCCTGAAGCGGGTGCCGCGGAGATTTACCAGAATGGTTCCAGGGATGAGGGATTTTAGTTACAAGGTTAGTTTGGAGTAGCTGGGTTTGTTCTCTTAGAACAAAGGAGATTGAGGGGAGATTTGATAGAGGTGTACAAGATTATAACAGGTTTAGATAAGGTAGACAAAATAACTGTTCCCGTTGTTTGACCGTACAGGGGACACAGATTGAAGGTTTTGGGCAAGAGATGCAGGAGGAATGTGAGGAAGAACTTTTTTACGTAGCGGGTGGTAATGACCTGGACCTCACTGTCTACGAGGGTGGTGGAAGCGGAGACAATTAATGACTTCAAAAGGAAACTGGATGGGTACTTGAAGGAAAAAAACTTGCAGAGCTACGGGGATAGAGCGAGGAATGAGACTGACTGAATTGCTCTACAGAGAGCCAGCATGCACTCGATGGGCTGAATGGTCTCTTTCTGTGCTGTAATTATGCTATGACTGGCGAAATATGACTGAGATGAGGAGAAATCTCCACTCAGAAGGTTGTGAATGTTTGGAATTCTCTAACCCAGTGGGTTGTGGATACTCAGTTGTTCAAGTACCTGGAATATTGAAGACTGACAGCAATAGATTTTTGGACTCTCAGGGAATCAAGGTTATATGGGGATCATATAACAGAGTAGAGTTGATGTAGAAGATCAGCCACGATCTTATTAATGGCAGAACAGGCTTGAGGGGCCGAATGATCTACTCCTGCTTCTATTTCTTATGTTCTTAACCCTTCCTGAGGTTTGCTGCCCAAAACTAATTGCAGTAGCATTTAAACGGAGGAAATATTAGCTGTTTTAGCAGGTTTAAAAGTGGATAAATCCCCAGGCCCAGATGAGATGTATCCCAGGCTGTTATGTGAGGCAAGGGAGGAGATAGCAGGGGCTCTGACACAAATTTTCAAATCCTCTCTGGCCACAGGAGAGGTGCCAGAGGACCGGAGGACAGTGAATGTGATAAACCAGGTAATTACAGGCTGGTGAGTCTAACATCAGTGGTTGGGAAACTATTGGAAAAAATTCTGAGGGACAGGATTAATCTCCACTTGGAGAGACAGAGATTAATCAGGGATAGTCAGTATGGCGTCGTCAGGGGGAGATCATGTCTAACTAACTTGATTGACTTTTTCAAGGCAGTGACTAGATGTGTCAATGAGGGTAAAACAGTTGATGTAGTATATTTAATTTAATTAGTAGCCTAACTGTGCGTGAACATTTATCAAATAGTGATCACAACATGATTGAATTCAAGGTAGCGTTTGAAAGTGAAAAACACGAATCAGCTACTAGAATTTTAGACTTGGGTAAGGCTGACTTTACCGGGATGAGACAGAGACTGTCCACGGTAAACTGGGTAGATCTGTTAATGGGTCAAACGACTGAAGAACAGTGGAGAATATTTAAAGAAACATTTAATGAAATACAGAGGGAGTATATACCCCTGAGAGGAAAAAGCTCCACTTCACAGAAAAAACAGCCATGGACAACTAAAGAGATTAGGGATAGCATAAAACAAAAAGAAATGGCTTATAAAAATGCAAAATGCAGCACAGATCCGGCCGAATGGGATCGATACAAAGACCAGCAAAGGGTCACAAAGCAGCTTATAAGAGCTACTAAAGAGATTATGAAAGGAAACTTGCAAGGGACATCAAAATCAATAAGAAGAAATGTTATAGTTACATAAAGAGAAAGTGGGTGGTCGAGAGCAACGTAGGCCCACTAAAAGCTGAAAATGGAGATATTGTCATTGATAATGGGGAAATGGCAGACATGTTGAACAATTACTTTGCCTCAGTATTTACCGTTGAAAAGGAGGATAACTTGCCAGACGTCCCGAAAATATTAATAGCCAATAGGGGACAGGGACTTAATACAATTAACGTAAGTAAATCATCAGTAACAAGGAAATTAATGGAACTGAAGAGTGAGACATCCCCAGGACCTGACAGTTTCCATCCGAGGGTGTTAAAGGAAGTAGGGGAGCACATTGTAGATGCCCTAACTATAGTCTTTCAGAGTTCCCCAGATTCAGGAGTGGTCCCTCTGGATTGGAAAGTTACACATGTCATTCCACTTTTTAAGAAAGGTGAAAGGGGGAACCAAGGAAATTACAGACCAGTTAGCCTAACATCTGTGGTGGGAAAATTGCTGGAGTCTATAATCAAGGAGAGGGTGACTGAACATCTAGAAAAATTTCAGTTAATCAGGGACAGCCAGCATGGATTCATGACAGGAAGGTCATGCCTGACAAATCTCATTGAATTGTTTGAACATGTGACTAAGGTAGTGGACAGGGGAGTGTCTATGGATGTTATTTATATGGATTTCCAGAAGGCATTTGATAAAGTCCCACATAAGAGACTGTTAACTAAGGTAGAAGCCCATGGAGTTGAGGGCAAATTATTGACATGGTTAGGAAGTTGGTTGAGTGGTAGGTGACAGAGAGTGGGGATAATGGGTAAGTACTCTGATTGGCAGGATGTGACTAGTGGTGACCCGCAGGGATCTGTGTTGGGGCCTCAATTATTCACATTATTCATTAACAACTTGGATGATGGCATAGTAATCATATATCCAAATTTGCTGATGATACAAAGTTAGGCGGCATTGTAGACAGTCTAGATGATAGCATAAAATTGCAAAGAGATATTGACAGACTAGGTGAGTGGGCAAAACTGTGGCAGATGGATTTCAATGCGGGCAAGTGTGAGATTATCCATTTTGGACCAAAAAAGGATAGAGCAGGGTACTTTCTAAATGGGAAGAGGTTGAGTACAGTGGATGTCCAAAGAGACTTGGGGGTTCAGGTGCATAGATCTTTAAAATGCCAGGAGCAAGTGCAGAAAATAATCAAAAAGGCTAATGGAATGCTGGCCTTTATATCTAGAGGATTGGAGTATAAAGACACAGAGGTTATGCTGCAGCTGTACAAAACCCTGGTTAGACCCCACTTGGAGTACTGTGAGCAGTTCTGGGCACCACACCTTAGCAAGGATATATTGGCCTTGGAGGGAGTGCAACGTAGGTTTACAAGAATGATACCTGGTCTACAGGGGTTAAGTTACGAGGAGAGATTAGACAAATTAGGTCTGTTTTCGCTAGAATTTAGAAGGTTAAGGGGTGATCTGATCGAAGTCTTCAAGATATTAACAGGAAAAGACAGGCTAGATAAAGATAAACTATTTCCACTGGTTGGAGATTCTAAAACTAGGGGGCATAGTCTAAAAATTAGGACCAGACCGTTCAGGAGAGATGTTAGAAAGCACTTCTTCACGCAAAGGGTGGTAGAGGTTTGGAACTCTCTCCCACAAACAGCAGTTGAAGCTAGAACTGTTGTTAATTTTAAATCTGAGATAGATTTTTGTTAAGCAAAGATATTAAGGGATATGGGCCAAAGGCAGGTATATGGAGTTAGGCTGCAGATCAGCCATGATCTCATTGAATGGCGGGACAGGCTTGAGGGGCTGAATGGCCTACTCCTGTTCCTATCTTCCTATGTTCTTATGTTCCTAAGTATACATGGACTTCATTAAGGCTTTTGATAAGGTCCCGCATGGGAGATTGGTTAAGAAGGTAAAGGGCCCATGGGATCCAGGGCAATTTGGCAAACTGGATCCAAAATTGATTTAGTGGCAGGAGGCAGAGGGTGATGATCGAGGGTTGTTTTTGTGATTGAAACCCTGTGACCAGTGGTGTACCACAGGGATCGGTGCTTGGACCCTTGCTGTTTGTAGTGTACATTCATGATTTAGACGTCAATATAGGAGGTATGATCAGTAAGTTCACAGATGACACGAAAATTGGTGGTGTTGTAAATAGTGAAGAGGAAAACCTTAGATTACAGGGAGATATAGATGCGCTGGTAAGATGGGCGGAGCAGTGGCAAATGGAATTTAATCCTGAAAAGTGTGAGGTGATGCATTTTGGGAGGACTAACAAGGCAAGGGAATATACAATGGATGGTAGGACCCTAGGAAGTACAGAGGGTCAGAGGGACCTTGGTGTACTTGTCCATAGATCACTGAAGGCAGCAGCACAGGTAGATAAGGTGGTTAGGAAGGCATATGGGATACTTGCCTTTATTAGTCGAGACATAGAATATAAGAGCAGAGAGATTATGATGGAGTTGTATAAAACGCTAGTTAGGCCACAGCTGGAGTACTGTGTACAGTTCTGGGCACCACACTATAGGAAGGATGTGATTGCAATGGAGAGGGTGCAGAGGAGATTCACCAGGATGTTAAAATAAAAGCAAAATACTGCGGATGCTGGAAATCTGAAATAAAAACAAGAAATGCTGGAACCACTCAGCAGGTCTGGCAGCATCTGTGAAAAGAGAAGCAGAGTTAACGTTTTGGGTCAGTGACCCTCCATCGGAACCGTTCCGATGAAGGGTCACTGACCTGAAACGTTAACTCTGCTTCTCTTTTCACAGATGCTGCCAGACCTGCTGAGTGGTTCCAGCATTTCTTGTTTTTATTTCACCAGGATGTTGCCTGGGCTGGAGAATTTCAGCTCTGAAGAGAGACTGAAAAGGCTAGGGTTGTTTTCCTTGGAGCAGAGAAGGCTGAGGGGGGACATGATTGAGGTGTACAAGATTATGAGGGGCATTGATAGGGTAGATAGGAGAAAACTTTTTCCCTTAGTGGAGGGGTCAATAACCAGGGGGCATAGATTTAGGGTAAGGGGTAGGAGGTTTAGAGGGGATTTGAGGAAACATTTTTTCACCCAGAGGGTGGTTGGAATCTGGAATGCACTGCCTGAAGAGGTGGTGGAGGCAGGAACCGTCACAACATTTAAGAAGTATTTAGATGAGCACTTGAAACGCCATAGCATACAAGGCTATGGGCCAAGTGCTGGAATATGGGATTAGAATAGTTGGGTGCTGTACGGCCGGCACAGACACGATGGGCCGAAGGGCCTGTTTCTGTGCTGGATAACTCTATGACTCTATAGATGAGATGGGGTCTGAGCAGAGCTATTTACAATGCTACACCTGCTCCAGGCAGCTTCTCACACCTCAGAATAAAAGAACCTTTTAAACAATCTCATTAAACATGAGATTGTGAAAGGCGTTATATTAATGCAAATACTGTGCCTGAGGCACAGTGTGGCTTTCGTACAGAGAGATCCACCATTGACATGCTGTTCTCCCTTCGTCAGATACAGGAGAAATGCCGCGAACAACAGATGCCCCTCGACATTGCTTTCATTGATCTCACCAAAGCCTTTGACCTCGTCAGCAGACGTGGTCTCTTCAGACTACTAGAAAAGATTGGATGTCCACCAAAGCTACTAAGTATCATCACCTCATTCCATGACAATATGAAAGGCACAATTCAACATGGTGGCTCCTCATCAGACCCCTTTCCTATCCTGAGTGGTGTGAAACAGGGCTGTGTTCTCGCACCCACACTTTTTGGGATTTTCTTCTCCCTGCTGCTTTCACATGCGTTCAAATCCTCTGAAGAAGGAATTTTCCTCCACACAAGATCAGGTGGCAGGTTGTTCAACACTGCCCGTCTAAGAGCGAAGTCCAAAGTACGGAAAGTCCTCATCAGAGAACTCCTCTTTGCTGACGATGCTGCTTTAACATCTCACACTGAAGAATGCCTGCAGAGTCTCATCGACAGGTTTGCGTCTGCCTGCAATGAATTTGGCCTAACCATCAGCCTCAAGAAAACGAACATCATGGGACAGGACGTCAGAAATGCTCCATCCATCAATATTGACGACCACGCTCTGGAAGTGGTTCAAGAGTTCACCTACCTAGGCTCAACTATCACCAGTAACCTGTCTCTAGATGCAGAAATCAACAAGCGCATGGGTAAGGCTTCCACTGCTATGTTCAGACTGGCCAAGAGAGTGTGGGAAAATGGCGCACTGACACGGAACACAAAAGTCCGAGTGTATCAGGCCTGTGTCCTCAGTACCTTGCTCTACGGCAGCGAGGCCTGGACAACGTATGCCAGCCAAGAGCGACGTCTCAATTCATTCCATCTTCGCTGCCTTCGGAGAATACTTGGCATCAGGTGGCAGGACTATATCTCCAACACAGAAGTCCTTGAAGCGGCCAACATCCCCAGCTTATACACACTACTGAGTCAGCGGCGCTTGAGATGGCTTGGCCATGTGAGCCGCATGGAAGATGGCAGGATCCCCAAAGACACATTGTACAGCGAGCTCGCCACTGGTATCAGACCCACCGGCCGTCCATGTCTCCGTTATAAAGACGTCTGCAAACGCGACATGAAATCGTGTGACATTGATCACAAGTCGTGGGAGTCAGTTGCCAGCATTCGCCAGAGCTGGCGGGCAGCCATAAAGACAGGGCTAAATTGTGGCGAGTCGAAGAGACTTAGTAGTTGGCAGGAAAAAAGACAGAGGCGCAAGGGGAGAGCCAACTGTGCAACAGCCCCAACAAACAAATTTCTCTGCAGCACCTGTGGAAGAGCCTGTTACTCCAGAATTGGCCTTTATAGCCACTCCAGGCGCTGCTTCACAAACCACTGACCACCTCCAGGCACGTATCCATTGTCTCTCGAGATAAGGAGGCCCAAAAGAAAGGAAAGAAAGAAAGATACTTTATTCCAGTTACTTTATACAAATCGCAGATACTTTCTCAGTAAATCTTTATTCAGTTTGATCTTCCAGTGAGTGCGTGAACTATTAATTGGTTCACTAGGAATGTGTTAACTCCTGCTGGGTGTGACAGAACAACACACCATTGTTCCAGAAGTAATCTATAATTACATGAGAGTCAAAGGATCAGCAGAGCTCCAACATCAGACAATCCAACTTTTGTTCCAAGGTACAGAAGTAATTGTTTTCCCTCATGCATTTTGGCGGCAATCCCAGGGCGTTGGCTGAAATTGCACAGGCCTTTTGGAATATTCTAGCAGGATATAGGTCAAGACAGGCTGTACCTCAAGAGTATCCCAGCGCAGAGGTGAACTACTGCTGTGGGGGAGGGTATAAACTAATTTGGCAGGGGAGGGGAACCAGGATGAAACATCAGAAAGGAGAAACAAGGTGCCGAGAGACAAACAGCATGAGAATAAAGAGTTCAGGAATAGGGGAGTTCAGAATGGGGGTGAATTTTTTTTATTCGTTCCTGGGATGTGGACGTCACTGGTTAGGCCAGCATTTATTGCCCTCCCCATCAGATCCTTCTTGCACGCCCGAAGTCTCGCCCCCTCCGCGCAATGCCCCCGCGGTGGCTGTGGTGGGGAAGAGACGGTCGCCCACCTCCTCCTGGAATGTGTCTTTGCAAAGCAGGTGTGGAAAGAGATGCAGTGGTTTTTGTCGAGGTTCATCCCAAGCAGCTCTGTAACACAGGAGTCTGTGCTCTACGGGCTGTTCCCAGGGACGCACACCAAGACAAACATCAACTGCTGCTGGAGGACTAAGAATTCGGTGAAAGACGCTCTTTGGTCTGCCCGAAACATGCTGGTCTTCCAGTGCAAAGAGTTGTCTGTGACCGAGTGTTGCAGACTGGCACATTCCAAGGTCCAGGACTACGTGCTGAGGGACGGACTAAAGCTTGGGGCAGCCGCATCAAAGGGTCAATGGGGAAAGACCACAGTGTAAGGTCCCCCCACCAAGCTGACCTGAGGGGCTGGATCCATGGGAAACCCCTCGAACTGTATCGGAAAATTTTCATTTGCTGTAAAATGTAAAAATGTTCATGGCATGACAAATGAAATGGAAGGGTTGTGAGGCAACTCATGATTGTAATGAAGCAAATGGACCGCCTTTACACTGTTTGTATTTTTGACTTGGTGCTGTCTGAAACTGTTTGGCAATGTATTTTTCACAGATTTTTATGAATAAAGTATATTTTGGGAAAAAAAAATTATTGCCCATCCCGAGTTGCCCTTGAGAAGGTGTTGGTGAGCTGCCTTCTTGAACCGCTGCAGTCCATGTGGGGTAGGTACACCCACAGTGCTGTTAGGAAGGGAGTTCCAGGATTTTGACCCAGTGACAGTGAAGGAACGGTGATATAGTTCCAAGTCAGGATGGTGTGTAACTTGGGGGGGAACTTGCAGGTGGTGGTGTTCCCATGTATTTGCTGCCCTTGACCTTCTAGGTGGTAAAGGCTGTGGGTTTGGAAGGTGCTGTCTAAGGAGCCTTGGTGCGTTGCTGCAGTGCATCTTGTAGATGGTACACACTGCTGCCACTGTGCGTTGGTGGTGGAGGGAGTGAATGTTTGTAGATGGGGTGCCAATCGAGCGGGCTGCTTTATCCCGGATGGTGTCGAGCTTCTTGAGTGTTGTTGGAGCTGCACCCATCCAGGCAAGTGAAGAGTATTCCATCACACTCCTGACTTGTACCTTGTAGATGGTGGACAGGCTTTGGGGAGTCAGGAGGTGAGTGACTCGCTGCAGGATTCCTAGCCTCTGACTTGCTCTTGCAGCCACGGTATTTATATGGCTACTCCAGTTCAGTTTCTGGTCAATGGTAGCCCCCAGGATGTTGATAGTGGGGGATTCAGCGATGGTAATGCCATTGAATGTCAAGGGGAGATGGTTAGATTCTCTCTTGTTGGAGATGGTCATTGCCTGGCACTTGTGTGGCGCAAATGTTACTTGCCACTTATCAGCCCAAGCCTGGATATTGTCCAGGTCTTGCTGCATTTCTACACAGACTGCTTCAGTATCTGATGAGTCACGAATGGTGCTGAACATTGTGCAATCATCCGTGAACATCCCCACTTCTGACCTTATGATTGAAGGAAGGTCATTGATGAAGCAGCTGAAGATGGTTGGGCCGAGGACACTACCCTGAGGAACTCCTGCAGTGATGTCCTGGAGCTCAGATGATTGACCTCCAACAACCACAATTATCTTCCTTTGTGCTCGGTATGATTCCAACCAGTGGAGAGTTTTCCCCTTGATTCCCATTGACTCCAGTTTTGCTAGGGCTCCTTGATGCCATACTCGATCAAATGCTGCCTTGACGTCAAGGGCAGTCACTCTCACCTCACCTCTTGAATTCAGCTCTTTTGTCCATGTTTGAACCAAGGCTATAATGAGGTCAGGAGCTGAGTGGCCCTGGCGGAACCCAAACTGAGCGTCACTGAGCAGGTTATTGCAAAGCAAGTGCTGCTTGATAACACTGTCGATGACGCCTTCCATCACTTTACTGGTGATTGAGAGTAGACTGATGGGGCGGTAATTGGCCGGGTTGGATTTGTCCTGTTTTTTTGTGTACAGGACATACCTGGGTAATTGTCCACATTGCCGAGTAGATGCCAGTGTTGTAGCTATACTGGAACAGCTTGGCTAGGGTCGTGGCAAGTTCTGGAGCACAGGTCTCCAGTACTATTGCCGGAATATTGTCAGGTCCCATAGCCTTTGCAGTATCTACCGTCTTCAGTCGTTTCTTGATATCATGCGGAGTGAATCGAATTGGCTGAAGTCTGGCATCTGTGATGCTGGGGACTTCAGGAGGAGGCCGAGATGGATCCTCAACTCGGCACTTCTGACTGAAGATTGTTGCAAATGCTTCAGCCTTATCTTTCACACTGATGTGCTGGGCTCCCCCATCATTGAGGATGGGGATATTTGTGGAACCACCTCCTCCAGTTAGTTGTTTAATTGTCCACCACCATTCATGGCTGGATGTGGCAGAACTGCAGAGCTTAGATCTGATCCGTTGGTTATGGGATCGCTTAACTTTGTCTATCGCATGCTGCTTACGCAGTTTGACATGCTAGTTGTCCTGTGTTGTAGCTTCACCAGGTTGACACCTCATTTTGAGGTATGCCTGGTGCTGCTCCTGGCATGCCCTCCTGCACTCTTCATTGAACCAGGGTTGGTCTCCTGGCTTGATGGTGATGGTAGAGTGGGGAATATGCCGGGCCATGAGGTTACAGATTGTGGTTGAGTACAATCCTGCTGCTGCTGATGGCCCACAGCGCCTCATGGATGCCCAGTTTTGCATTGCTAGATCTGTTTGAAATCTATCCCATTTAGCACGGTGATAGTGCCACACAACACGATAGACGGTATCCTCAATGTGAAGGCGGGATTTCGTCACCACAGGGACTGTGCGGTGGTCACTCCTATCAATACTGTCATGGACAGAAGCATCTGCGGCAGGCAAATTGGTGAGGACGAGGTCAAGTATGTTTTTCCATCTTGTTGATTCCCCCACCACCTGCTGCAGACCCAGTCTAGCAGCTATGTCCTTTAGTACTCGGCCAGCTCGGCGAGCAATGGTGCTACCGAGCCACTCTTGGTGATTTCATGGAGTCCGGAGTCGATGTTGAGGACTCCCAGGGTAACTCCCTCCCGACTGTATACCACTGTGCCACCACCTCTGCTGGGTTTGTCCTGCCAGTGGGACAGGACATACCCGGGGATGGTGATGACAGTGTCTGGGACATTTTCTGACAGGTCTGATTCCGTGAGTATGACTATGTCAGGCTGTTGCTTGACTAGTCTGTGGGACAGCTCTCCCAACTTTGGCACAAGCCCCCAGATGTTAGTAAGGAGGACTTTGCAGGGTCGACAGGGCTGGGTTTGCCATTGTCGTTTCCGGTGCCTAGGTCGATGCTGGGTGGTCCGTCCGGTTTCACTTTGTAGCAGTTTGATACAACTGAGTGGCTTGCTAGACCATTTCAGAGGGTATGTAAGAGTCAACCATATTGCTGTGGGTCTGGAGTCACACGTAGGCCAGACCAGGTAAGGACAGCAGATTTCCTTCTCTCAAGGACATTCGTGAGCCAGATGGATTTTTACGACAATTGACAATGGTTTCATGGCCATCATTAGATGGTCATCATTAAACTATCTTGTTAATTCCAGATTTTTATTAATTGAATTCAAATTCCACCTTCTGCTGTGGTGGGATTTGGACCCATGTCCCCAGAGCAATACCCTGGGTCTCTGGGTTACTAGTCCAGTGATAATACCACTACGCCACCGCCTCCCCTTTCAAAACAGGCTAAGGCAAGGTTAGAATACATGTGCATAAATGCATGGAGCATGACGAAGATAGTGAGGGAGCTGTGGGCCACATGGAGCTATGATCTTGTAGCAATAACAGTGAGCTGGCTCGACAAGGCCAGGAATGGGTACTTCATAATCCCCTTCTGAAATAGATTCAGGAGGAAGAAAGAAACTAAAGGAGAGGCGTTTCTGAAGAAGGGTCACTGACCTGAAACGTTAACTCTGCTTCTCTCTCCACAGATGCTGCCAGACCTGCTGAGTATTTCCAGCGTTTCTCGTTTTTATTTCAGATTTCCAGCATCTGCAGTATTTTGCTTTTATATAAAGGAGAGGCAGGACCAGTATAGATCAAATAAACTGTTACAGCCCTGGAAAGGGCTGATGTGCCTGAGGATTCAAAGATAGAATCTATCGAGCTAGAGTAAAGGAGCAGGATAGGAACTATTGGTGTATAATTGCAGTACAGGAGGGGTGACCTGACCTCTTACTCCATCCTGTCTGCAGCAGAAATGTGTCCATTTTTTGGAGTTTATTTCACCAGTTCATTTTAACAGTTCATGATTGCTCCAGTTCACTTTAGTTCATCACTGTTCCTTTCATGAGTGTGACATCACTGTTTCCTAAATGTTCCCCCACTGAAACACACTCCACTTGCCCAAAATGGGATTAGTTTGGACGGGTGCTTGATTAATTATTATAAAATATACAGTATTTATATAAAAAATATAAAATGATCACTGTCAGGAATCTAGTAGTACAGTCCTGACAGTGATCATTTTATATTTTTTATATAAATACTGTATATTTTATAATAATGAATCACTCAGGACCTTCCTGGTCTCTGCATCTCAGCTGCTCACTGCATAAACTTGCAGCAAGTATTTCAACCTGTAAAGCAGGAGTCTAGGTAATGTATAATTATATTTTCTGAGCCTTTGGGCAATTGCTGTGTTTATTTTAAGCAAAACAGACACTGGTACAGTGTGGCACAAACTGTCTGCACAAGTTGTCGAGCGAGGGAGCCGTGGTTTACTAAAGAAGTTGAAGAGCTTGTCAAGAGGAAGAAGAAGGCTTATGTTAGGATGAGACGTGAAGGCTCAGTTAGGGCGCTTGAGAGTTACAAGCTAGCCAGGAAGGATCAAAAGGGAGAGATAAGAAGAGCAAGGAGAGGACACGAGAAGTCATTGGCGGATAGGATCAAAGAAAACCCTAAGGCTTTCTATAGGTATATCAGGAATAAAAGAATGACTAGAGTTAGGTTAGGGCCAATCAAGGATAGTAGTGGGAAGTTGTGTGTGGAATCGGAGGAGATAGGGGAAGTGTTAAATGAATATTTTTCGTCAGTATTTACAGTAGAGAAAGAAAATGTTGTTGAGGAGAATACTGAGATACAGATTACTAGGCTAGATGGGATTGAGGTTCACAAGGAGGAGGTGTTAGCAATTTTGGAAAGTGTGAAAATAGATAAGTCCCCTGGGCCAGATGGGATTTATCCTAGGATTCTCTGGGAAGCCAGGGAGGAGATTGCAGAGCCTTTGTCCTTGATCTTTATGTCGTCATTGTCGACAGGAATAGTGCCGGAAGACTGGAGGATAGCAAATGTTGTCCCCTTGTTCAAGAAGGGGAGTAGAGACAGCCCTGGTAATTATAGACCTGTGAGCCTTACTTCGGTTGTGGGTAAAATGTTGGAAAAGGTTATAAGAGATAGGATTTATAATCATCTTGAAAAGAATAAGTTCATTAGAGATAGTCAGCACGGTTTTGTGAAGGGTAGGTCGTGCCTCACAAACCTTATTGAGTTTTTTGACAAGGTGACCAAACAGGTGGATGAGGGTAAAGCCGTGGATGTGGTCTATATGGATTTCAGTAAGGCGTTTGATAAAGTTCCCCACGGTAGGCTATTGCAGAAAATACAGAAGTATGGGATTGAAGGTGAATTAGTGCTTTGGATCAGAAATTGGCTAGCTGAAAGAAGACAGAGGGTGGTGGTTGATGGTAAATGTTCATCCTGGAGTATAGTTTCTAGTGGTGTACCGCAAGGATCTGTTTTGGGGCCACTGCTGTTTGTCATTTTTATAAATGACCTGGAAGAGGGTGTAGAAGGGTGGGTTAGTAAATTTGCGGATGACACGAAGGTCGGTGGAGTTGTGGATAGTGCCGAAGGATGTTGTAGGGTACAGAGGGACATAGATAGGCTGCAGAGCTGGGCTGAGAGATGGCAAATGGAGTTTAATGCGGAAAAGTGTGAGGTGATTCACTTTGGAAGGAGTAACAGGAATGCAGAGTACTGGGCTAATGGGAAGATTCTTGGTAGTGTAGATGAGCAGAGAGATCTTGGTGTCCAGGTACATAAATCCCTGAAAGTTGCCACCCAGGTTAATAGAGCTGTTAAGAAGGCATATGGTGTGTTAGCTTTTATTAGTAGGGGGATCGAGTTTCGGAGCCACGAGGTCATGCTGCAGCTGTACAAAACTCTGATGCGGCTGCACCTGGAGTATTGCGTGCAGTTCTGGTCACCGCATTATAGGAAGGATGTGGAAGCTTTGGAAAGGGTGCAGAGGAGATTTACTAGGATGTTGCCTGGTATGGAGGGATGGTCTTACGAGGAAAGGCTGAGGGACTTGAGGTTGTTTTCGTTAGAGAGAAGGAGGAGAAGATGTGACTTAATAGAGACATATAAGATAATCAGAGGGTTAGATAGGGTGGATAGTGAGAGTCTTTTTCCTCGGATGGTGATGGCAAACACGAGGGGACATAGCTTTAAGTTGAGGGGTGATAGATATAGGACAGATGTCAGAGGTAGTTTCTTTACACAGAGAGTAGTAGGGGCGTGGAACGCCCTGCCTGCAACAGTAGTAGACTCGCCAACTTTAAGGGCATTTAAGTGGTCATTGGATAGACATATGGATGAAAATGGAATAGTGTAGGTCAGATGGTTTCACAGGTCGGCGCAACATCGAGGGCTGAAGGGCCTGTACTGCGCTGTAATGTTCTATGTTCTAACTCCATGGGTTTCTGTTTAACTCGTGACCAAACAATCAATGACTTTGTGGCTCCAATCTTCATCTTTTTAAACAACTTTTCAAGTCCAATTACAGTCTTTGTTGCTTATCTGCACAAACTGAAAAAGTGAAAAGCGGATTCAGCATCGGAAGGCAGGTAAAGTGAACATTCCGTGGTCGGGTCGGATCGGGCTCAGGTCGGGTTGCACGCGGGAAAAAATGGAAGAACTCGGGCCGGGTCAGGCTCGGGTCCGACGTGGTTCTGTTGGGTCCGGGTCAGGTTTTTTCTTCCTGACCTGAGCAGGGCTTTATTTCCCACTTGTCCATAGCAGTGATCACAATATCATTTAGTTTAGAGTAGTAATGGAAAGGGACAAGGAATAATCAAAGGTAGTCATCTGGAAAAGGGCTAATTTCATGTTGAAAAGGGATCTGACCCAAATGGATCAGAATCGGAGACTGGTAGGTAAAACAGAAAGGAGATATTTCAGGTACAGACTAAACACATTTCCACAAGGGGAAAAGAGCTTCCAAAGCTAGAACTCCCTGGATGATTAATTATATAGTGATTAATATGAAACAGAAAAAGGAAGCTGATGATAACTGTCATACTATAATGCAGAACTAAGCTGAATACATATAGTTCAAAGCTGCTAATCTTAGGCAGGGTCCCTTCTCTTCCATGGCATTGATGGATCTCTTTTGTCAGCCCAGAATATAACCTTTATTAAAGCTTCTTATCAGAAACTTAGATTCTGTCATGTGACCATAGTGTCTTTTTCCAGTGTTCCCATAAATGGTTTCTGATGGTGAGGCCCTTGTTAGACAATAGAGTCCGGGTGACATTCATCCTCACCTCACCTTGATAAACTAGGGTTCTTCACACCCGTTCTTTGGATTTTGAGTTTGGAGACAATGACTGTACATGGCCTTTTTCAACCTCACGAAAGCCTTTGACTCCATCAATCGTAAGGGTTTATGGAGCGTCCTCCTCAAATTTGGCTGCCCTCAGCAATCTGTCACCATCCTTCGCCTACGACATGACATGCAAGCCATAATCTTTACCAATGGGACCACCACAGACCCTATCTCAGTGAAGACTGGCATCAAACAAGGTTGTGTCACCGCACCAACCCTCTTTACCTTCCTCGCCACAGTTTTTCACCTCATCTCCAGCAAGCTCCCCACAGGAGTGGAGATAACCTACAGGACGGATGGAAAATTATTCAACTTCTATCGTCTCCAGTCCAACACAAAGGTCACTCCAACGTCAGCCATTGAGTTTCAGTGCGCAGACGATGCTTGTGTATGTGCTCATTTGGAGACTGAGCTCCAAGTCATTGTTGACTCCTTTACTGAAGCATTTGAGAGAATCGGCCTTACTTTAAACATCTGGAAAGCTAAGGTCCTCTTCCAACCCACTCCCGCAGAACAACATCATCCTCTGTTGATCAGGATCCACAACAAGACCCTGGAAAACAGGGACCATTTTCCATTACTCAGGAGTCTCCTCTCAACAGACATAGGTGATGAAATCCACCACCAGCTTCAATGTGCCAGCTCTGCCTTCAGCCGACTGAGGAAGGCAGTATTCAAGGACTAGGACCTCAAACCCAGGACTAAGGTCATGGTCATGGTGTGCACCGGGCAGCAGTGATCCCCACGCTCCTATATGCTTCAGAGACTTGGACAATCTACAGTAGGCACCTCATGGCACTGGAGAAATACAACTAACTCTGTCTCCACAAAATCCTTCACACTCATTGGCAGGATAGGCAGTCTAATGTCAGCATCCTCTCCCAAACCAACATTCCCAGCATCGAGGTGCCAATCACCCAAAACCAGCTTCCCTGGGCCACGTCACTCACATGCCTGACACCCGGTTCCCGAAGCAACTGCTCTACTCTGAGCTTCGCCACAGCAAAAGACTCCCAGGAGGACAGAGGAAACGCTTTAGGACATTCTCAAGGCATCCCTGAGGAAATTCAACATTCCCACTGACTCTTGAGAGTCCCTGTCCCTTGACTACTCAAAGTGGAGAAGGAGCATTTGGGAAAGTACTGAGCACCTCATGAGATTTCGACAGGAGCATGTGGAAGCCAAGTCCAGGTAACGGAAGGAGCGCACAGCCTCCCAAGGAGCTCACTTATCCAACTCTTCAAACACCAGCTGCCACACATGTGGTAGAGTCTGCGGTTTGCACATCAGACTCTTTAGCCATGTTAGAACTCACTGAATAGTGCTGAGGGACTGCCTAACAAGAAGAAGAATGGAGGAGGTAATAGAGAAATTGGAGAGGATAAAAATAGAAGAGGTATTTAAAAGGCTGGCAGCGCACAAAGTAGAAAAGTCCAGATGGGATCCATCCCAGATTGCTGAGGGAAGTAAGGGTGGAAATGGTGGAGTAAAAACAAGAAATGCTGGAAATACTCAGCAGTTCTGAAGAAGGGACACTGACCTGAAACGTTAACTCTGCTTCTCTCGCCACAGATGCTGCCAGACCTGCTGAGTATTTCCAGCATTTCTTGTTTTTATTTCAGATTTCTAGCATCTGCAGTATTTTGCTTTTATGGAAATAGTGGAAGTTCTGGTAAAGGCCCGCTTGGGTATGCAATTGAAACCCGACCCGGGCCCGGCCCAACCCGACCACATCCAACCCGACCCGGGCCCGGCCCAACCCGACCACATCCAACCCGACCACATCCAACCTGATGTGGGCCCGGCCCAACCCGACCACATCCAACCCGACCCGGGCCCGGCCCAACCCGACCACATCCAACCCGACCACATCCAACCTGACCTGGGCCCGGCCCAACCCGACCACATCCAACCCAACCCGGGCCGGGTCCAACCCGAACACATCCAACCTGACCCGGGCCCGGCCCAACCCGACCACATCCAACCCAACCCGGGCCGGGTCCAACCCGACCACATACAACCTGACCTGGGCCCGGCCCAACCCGACCACATCCAACCCAACCCGGGCCAGGTCCAACCCGAACACATCTAACCTGACCCGGGCCCGGCCCAACCCGACCACATCCAATCCGACCCGGGCCCAGCCATAACCGACCACATCCAACCCGACCACATCCAACCCGACCCGGGCCCGGCCCAACCCGACAACATCCAACCCGACCCGGGCCCGGCCCAACCCGACCACATCCAACCTGACCCGGGCCCGGCCCAACCCGACCACATCCAATCCGACCCGGGCCCGGCCATAACCGACCACATCCAACCCGACCACATCCAACCCGAACACATCCAACCCGACCCGGGCCCGGCCCAACCTGACCACATCCAACCCGACCCGACCCCGGCCCAACCCGAACACATCCAACCCGACCCGAGCCCGGCCCAACCCGTCCACATCCAACCCGACCCGGGCCCAGCCCAACCCGTCCACATCCAACCCGACCCGGGCCCGGCCCAACCCGTCCACATCCAACTTGTCCACATCCAACCCGTCCACATCCAACCCGACCCGGGCCCGGCCCAACCCGTCCACATCCAACTTGTCCACATCCAACCCAACCCGGGTACGAGTCCTTTGATTTTTTTCCCATGCCCGACCCGAATACCGGAATGAAGTAAATTATTATTTTATTTTGTAGAGATACAGCATTGAAACAGGCCCTTCGGCCCACCGAGTCTGTGCTGACCATCAACCACCCATTTTTATACTAATCCTACACTAATTCCATATTCCTACCACATCCCCACCTGTCCCTATATTTCCCTACCACCTACCTATACTAGGGACAATTTATAATGGCCAATTTACCTATCAACCTGCAAGTCTTTTGGCATGTGGGAGGGAACCAGAGCACCCGGAGAAAACCCACGCAGACACAGGGAGAACTTGCAAACTCCACACAGGCAGTACCCAGAATTGAACCCGGGTCGCTGGAGCTGTGAGGCTGCGGTGCTAACCACTGCGCCATTATAGCAAAGAGATTGTGTTCTACCTTGGATGCAATGGAGACGCTCATTTGCTCACTGCAGACTAGTGTGGAGCCTGGATGCCTGTTTCTCACCTTGACGTCCTGGCTGTTCACATTTTGAAGCTTTCTTCCCTTTTGCTCCCTGAGCAAAAAGCAGCACTGTGTCTGACCCAACCCCGACCAGGCCCGAGACTGACCTGGCCCAAGACCGACACCGAGTTGGCCCAAGCCCCAGAACGACCCAGCCCAAGGCCGACCTGGCCCGAGACTGAATGCCGGACCCAGGAGAGACTCGGCCCGACATAAAATAGATCTTTAAAATGCCATGAGCAAATGCAGAAAATAATCAAAAAGGCTAATGGAATGCTAGCCTTTATATCTAGAGGATTGGAGTATAAAGACACAGAGGTTATGCAGCAGCTGTACAAAACCCTGGTTAGACCCCACTTTGAGTACTGTGAGCAGTTCTGGGCACCACACCTTAGCAAGGATATATTGGCCTTGGAGGGAATGCAACGTAGGTTTACAAGAATGATACCTGGACTACAGGGATTAAGTTACGAGGAGAGATTACACAAATTAGGCCTGTTTTTACTAGAATTTAGAAGGTTAAGAGGTGATCTGATCCAATTTACAGTAGAAAAAGAAAATGTTGCCGAGGAGAATACTGAGATACAGACGACTAGGCTAGATGGGATTGAGATTCACAAGGAGGAGGTGTTAGCAATTTTGGAAAGAGTGAAAATAGATAAGTCCCCTGGGCCAGATGGGATTTATCCTAGGATTCTCTGGGAAGCCAGGGAGGAGATTGCAGAGCTGTTGTCCTTGATCTTTATGTCGTCATTGTCGACAGGAATAGTGCCGGAAGACTGGAGGATAGCAAATGTTGTCCCCTTGTTCAAGAAGGGGAGTAGAGACAGCCCTGGTAATTATAGACCTGTGAGCCTTACTTCGGTTGTGGGTAAAATGTTGGAAAAGGTTATAAGAGACAGGATTTATAATCATCTTGAAAAGAATAAGTTCATTAGCGATAGTCTGCACGGTTTTGTGAAGGGTAGGTCGTGCCTCACAAACCTTATTGAGTTTTTTGAGAAGGTGACCAAACAGGTGGATGAGGGTAAAGCCGTGGATGTGGTGTATATGGATTTCAGTAAGGCGTTTGATAAGGTTCCCCACGGTAGGCTATTGCAGAAAATACGGAAGTATGGGGTTGAAGGTGATTTAGAGCTTTGGATCAGAAATTGGCTAGCTGAAAGAAGACAGAGGGTGGTGGTTGATGGCAAATGTTCATCCTGGAGTTTAGTTACTAGTGGTGTACCGCAAGGTTCTGTTTTGGGGCCACTGCTGTTTGTCATTTTTATAAACGACCTGGATGAGGGTGTAGAAGGGTGGGTTAGTAAATTTGCGGATGACACGAAGGTCGGTGGAGTTGTGGATAGTGTCGAAGGGTGTTGTAGGGTACAGAGGGACATAGATAGGCTGCAGAGCTGGGCTGAGAGATGGCAAATGGAGTTTAATGCGGAGAAGTGTGAGGTGATTCACTTTGGAAGGAGTAACAGGAATGCAGAGTACTGGGCTAATGGGAAGATTCTTGGTAGTGTAGATGAGCAGAGAGATCTTGGTATCCAGGTACATAAATCCCTGAAAGTTGCTACCCAGGTTAATAGGGCTGTTAAGAAGGCATATGGTGTGTTAGCCTTTATTAGTAGGGGGATCGAGTTTCGGAGCCACGAGGTCATGATGCAGCTGTACAAAACTCTGGTGAGGCCGCACCTGGAGTATTGCGTGCAGTTCTGGTCACCGCATTATAGGAAGGATGTGGAAGCTTTGGAAAGGGTGCAGAGGAGATTTACTAGGATGTTGCCTGGTATGGAGGGAAGGTCTTACGAGGAAAGGCTGAGGGACTTGGGGTTGTTTTCGTTAGAGAGAAGGAGGAGGAGAGGTGACTTAATAGAGACATACAAGATAATCAGAGGGTTAGATAGGGTGGATAGTGAGAGTCTTTTTCCTCGGATGAGGATGGCAAACACGAGGGGACATAGCTTTAAGTTGAGGGGTGAAAGATATAGGACAGATGTCAGAGGTAGTTTCTTTACGCAGAGAGTAGTAGGGGCGTGGAACGCCCTGCCTGCAACAGTAGTAGACTCGCCAACTTTAAGGGCATTTAAGTGGTCATTGGATAGACATATGGATGAAAATGGAATAGTGTAGGTCAGATGATCGGCGCAACATCGAGGGCCGAAGGGCCTGTACTGCGCTGTAATATTCTAATTCTAAAAAAAAAAGTCTTCAAGATATTAACAGGAAAAGACAGGCTAGATAAAGATAAACTATTTCCACTGGTTGGAGATTCTAAAACTAGGGGGCATAGTCTAAAAATTAGGACCAGACCGTTCAGGAGAGATGTTAGAAAGCACTTTTTCACGCAAAGGGTGGTAGAGGTTTGGAACTCTCTCCCACAAACAGCAGCTGAAGCTAGAACAGTTGTTAATTTTAAATCTGAGATAGATTTTTGTTAAGCAAAGATATTAAAGGATATTGGCCAAAGGCAGGTATATGGAGTTGGGCCGCAGAGCAGCCATGATCTCATTGAATGGCAGGACAGGCTCGAAGGGCTGAATGGCCTACTCCTGTTCCTATCTTCCTCTGACCGGAACCCAGTATGTGTCATCAGGTCTGGTTGGGTTCGGGTCAGATAGCCATGCTCTAGGTTCTGGCCACAATCTTCCTTGGGTATGGGGTGTTGCCAGAGGACTGGAGCTTTGTAAATATTGCACTTAAATTTTCATCCGAATGTTTTCTCGGTGGCGCTGTGGCCAGTGCAATGAAACCTCCGGTGCGGAGGGTGGAGCTGTGGCCGGTGCAATGAAACCTCCGGTGCGGTCGGTGGCGCTGTGGCCGGTGCAATGAAACCTCCGGTGCGGAGGGTGGAGCTGTGGCCGGTGCAATGAAACCTCCGGTGCGGTCGGTGGCGCTGTGGCCGGTGCAATGAAACCTCCGGTGCGGAGGGTGGAGCTGTGGCTGGTGCAGTGACACCTCCGGTGCGGTCGGTGGCGCTGTGGCCGGTGCAGTGACACCTCCGGTGCGGAGGATGGCGCTGTGGCCGGTGCATTGATACCGCCATTGCGGAGGGTGGCGCTGTGGTTGGTGAAGTGATACCGCCAGGACGGAGGGTGGCGCTGTGTTGGTGCGCGCGCATCCTCCCGCTGACTCAGGACGGACAATGGCGGCGGTGGCTGTTTATCGCGCGGGGACCGCGCTCCTTCGGGCCGGCAGAGTGAGTACCCGAGCTCAGGGCGGGAGGTGGGGAGCTGCGGCTGGGAGGTCAGCCGTTTCCGGAGCTTGCGGTCAGGATGAGAGTGAGGGGAAGCGGCCTGGCGGCAGATGCTGTGTCCGGACAGCGGGAAGGTCAAACGGACACGGAGCCCGTGAGGGGAGACCCCAACCCCCATCCCGTGAGGGGAGACCCCAACCCCCATCCCGTGAGGGGAGACCCCATCCCGTGAGGGGAGACCCCAACCCCCAACCCCCATCCCCTGAGGGGAGACCCCAGCCCGTGAGGGGAGACCCCAACCCTCATCCCCTGAGGGGAGACCCCAACCCGTGAGGGGAGACCCCAACCCGTGAGGGGAGACCCCAACCCGTGAGGGGAGACCCCATCCCCTGAGGGGAGACCCCAACCCCTGAGGGGAGACCCCAACCCCCATCCCGTGAGGGGAGACCCCAACCCCCAGCCCCCATCCCGTGAGGGGAGACCCCAGCCCCCATCCCCTGAGGGGAAACCCCAGCCCCCATCCCCTGAGGGGAGACCCCTGCCCCCATCCCCTGAGGGGAGACCCCTGCCCCCATCCCCTGAGGGGAGACCCCAGCCCCCATCCCCTGAGGGGAGACCCCAACCCCCAACCCCCATCCCCTGAGGGGAGACCCCAACCCCCATCCCCTGAGGGGAGACCCCAGCCCGTGAGGGGAGACCCCAACCCTCATCCCCTGAGGGGAGACCCCAACCCGTGAGGGGAGACCCCAACCCGTGAGGGGAGACCCCAACCCGTGAGGGGAGACCCCAACCCGTGAGGGGAGACCCCAACCCGTGAGGGGAGACCCCAACCCCTGAGGGGAGACCCCATCCCCTGAGGGGAGACCCCAACCCCTGAGGGGAGACCCCAACCCCCATCCCGTGAGGGGAGACCCCAACCCGTGAGGGGAGACCCCAACCCCCAGCCCCCATCCCGTGAGGGGAGACCCCAGCCCCCATCCCGTGAGGGGAGACCCCAGCCCCCATCCCCTGAGGGGAAACCCCATCCCCTGAGGGGAGACCCCTGCCCCCATCCCCTGAGGGGAGACCCCTGCCCCCATCCCCTGAGGGGAGACCCCTGCCCCCATCCCCTGAGGGGAGACCCCTGCCCCCATCCCCTGAGGGGAGACCCCAGCCCCCATCCCCTGAGGGGAGACCCCAGCCCCCATCCCCTGAGGGGAGACCCCAACCCCCAGCCCCCATCCCCTGAGGGGAGACCCCAGCCCCCATCCCCTGAGGGGAGACCCCAGCCCCCATCCCCTGAGGGGAGACCCCAGCCCCCATCCCCTGAGGGGAGACCCCAGCCCCCATCCCCTGAGGGGAGACCCCAGCCCCCATCCCCTGAGGGGAGACCCCATCCCGTGAGGGGAGACCCCATCCCGTGAGGGGAGACCCCAGCCCCCATTCCGTGAGGGGAGACCCCAGCCCCCATTCCCTGAGGGGCTCTATCACCCCTCAATTCCCCCTCCCCCGCCGCCCCCGCTCACATGTGAGCAAACTTGGACCTCATGGAATAAAAGGGATGGTCGCAACATGGATACAGAGTTGATTGAGAGACATGAAACAGAGAGTAATGGTTAATGGATGTTTATCAGGCTGGAGGAAGGTTTCTAGTGGAGTTCCCCAGGGATCAGTGTTGGGACCCTTGCTCTTCCTGATGTATATTAATGACCGAGACCTTGGTGTACAGGGCACAATTTCAAAGTTTGCAGATGATCTGAAACTTGGAAGCATTGTGAACTGTGAGCAGGATAGTGTAGAACTTCAAAAGGACATAAACAAGTTGGTGGAATGGGCAGACAGGTGGCAGATGAAGTTCAATGCAGAGAAATGTGAAGTGATTCATTTTTGTAGGAAGAACATGGAGAGACAATATAGAATAAAGGGTATAATTCTAAACGGGGTGCAGGAGCAGAGGGACCTAGGTGTAGAGCATGGCTACCCGAACCCGACCAGACCTGACGATGTGCCGGGTCCAGCATTCAGGGTCGGGCCGGGTCGGACACAGTGCTGCCTTTTGCTGAGGGAGGGAAAGGGAAGTAAGCCTCAAAATTTGAACAGCCAGGACATCAAGGTGGGAAATGTGCAGCCGGGCTCTGCACTAGTCTGCAGTGAGCAAATGAGCGTCTCCATTGCATCCAAGATAGAACACAATCTCTTTGATATAATTTACTTCATTCCGGATAATCGGATAGGGTCTGGGAAAAATCAAAGGACTCGGGGCCCAATTCGGGTTGGATGTGGTTGCGTCGGGTTTCAGTTGCATACCCGAGCAGGCCTTTACCTGGGTGTATATGTGCATAAGTCATTGAAGGTGACAGGACAGGTTGAGAGAGTGGTTAATAAAGCGTACAGTATCCTGGGTTTTATTAATAGGGGCATAGAGTACAAGAGCAAGGACGTTATGTTGAACTTGTGTAAGACACTTGTTCAGCCTCAGCTGGAGTATTGCGTCCTGTTCTGGGCACCGAACTTTAGGAAAGACGTGAGGGCATTGGAGAGAGTACAGAAAAGATTCACAAGAATGGTTCCAGTGATGAGGAACTTCAGTTATGAAGACAGATTGGAGAAGTTATGATAGTTTTCATTGAAGAGAAGGCTTAGCGGAGATTTGATAGAGGTATTCAAAATCATGAGTCTGGACAGAGTAAATAGGGGGAAACTGTTCCCACTCGTGAAAGGATAAAGAATGAGAGCGAACAGATTTAAAGTATTTGGTAAGAGAAGCAAAAGCGACATGTGGAAAAACTTTTTCATGTAGCGAGTCGTTAGGATCTGGAATGCACTGCCTGAGAGTGTGGTGGAGGCAGATTCAGTTGCTCTGCCGGCAGGGAAACCGCACTGCGTTTCTGGGTACGCTCGGTCTGCAAGTAAATGGAGTCTTTTAAGTATGACCCTAGTAAAGGCCTTCCCTGAGACGCTCAGGAGTGAGATGCCCCTGGAGTTGTTGCAGTCTCCTCTGTCACCTTTTTTTTTGTGTAGTGTCATGATTTTGGCATCACGCATCTCCTGTGGAACAGAGCCTACTTTCCAGCAGAGAAGGCGAAGGTCACAAAGGTGTGGCAATAGGGCGGCACAGTGGCGCAGTGGTTAGCACCGCCGCCTCACAGCTCCAACGACCCGGGTTCAATTATGGGCACTGCCTGTGTGGAGTTTGCAAGTTCTCCCTGTGTCTGTGTGGGTTTCCTCCGGGTGCTCCGGTTTCCTCCCACAAGCCAAAAGACTTGCAGGTTGGTAGGTAAATTGGCCATTATAAATTGCCCCTAGTATAGGTAGGTGGTAGGGAAATATAGGGACAGGTGGGGATGTGGTCGGAATATGGGATTAGTGTAGGATTAGTATAAATGGGTGGTTGATGGTCGGCACAGACTCGGTGGGCCGAAGGGCCTGTTTCAGTGCTGTATCTCTAAACTCTGAAATAGATGGGGGCATTCCGTGTTCGGCTGGGATTCCATTCTTGCCGGGTGTCCTCTGTTCGCTAGGTAGTCTATGGCCTTCTCGAGCTCCAGTGATGAGTTCTTTATCTAACTCGTTCATGTATCTCCCGTGCCTGTAACGTTCTCCTTGACTATAAGCATCAAGAAAACCGTGGTCATGGGACAAAGTGTTGCATCTCCGCCCTTGATCACACTAAATAACATCCCGTTTGAATTGGATAGCAGATTCTACTACCTTAGGTCCACGGTAACAGACAGTTGGTCCCTTGAAGCAGAGCTCGATACATGCATGGGAAAAGCAACTACCACCTTTGGCTGACTTACAAAACACACATGGGATAACACCAAGCTGACCCTTAGGACCAAGCTGATAGTTTATAAAGCCTGTGTTCTCAGCACCTTGCTGGATGTCTGTGAAACATGGGCGACCAGGAAAAGCAGCTCAATAATTTTCATCTTCGCTGTCTGGGGCACATTATTGGTATATCCTGGCAGGACAAAATCACAAATGCGACAGTCCTCTCAAAGGCAGAGCTCCCAAGTGTTGGCACTAATCAAACAGAGGCAGCTTCAGTGGATCGGAGATGTCCACAGGATGGAAGATGGTTGCATACCCAAGAACCTTATGTATGGTGAGGTAGCCAGGCCAGGCGATCAATGAGATGCCCAAAGCTCAGCTTCAAACATGTTTGCAAGCGTGACCTGAAGGCCCTAAATGTCGACTTTCACACCTGGGAGTCACTAGCTGCCGAAAGAGGGAAATGGTGACACATCCTGCCGACTGGTGTGCACTGCCATGACGACCAGTTGCTAGAGCAGCTTGGCGACAGGTGCCAACGTCAAATACAACAACTCAGTGTCACTTGGCAGCTTCACGTTTGTGGCAGAACCTGCCTCTCAAGGATTGGCCTTCACAGCCATCAGCAACAGTGCACCAAGAGAAGACACCCCACCTAAATAGATTGTTTGCTGCGTGTCCATCATCTTTCATAGATGGGAGGATGCCTGCCAACCAACCAATACTCCCCACTTGCCTGGATGGGTGCAGCTCCAACAACACTCAAGAAGCTTGACACCATACAGGACAAAGCAGCCCATCCATCACCTTCAACATTCACTCCCTCCACCAACAGCAACACAGTGGCAGCAGTGTGTACCATCTACAAGATGCACTGCAGCAACTCACCAAGGCTCCTTTGACAGCACCTTCCAAACCCGTGACCTCTACCTCCTGGAAGGCCAAGGTCAGCAGACACATGGGAACGCCACCACCTGCAAGCCACACACCATCCTGACTTGGAACTATATCGTCGTTCCTTCACTGTTGCTGGATCAAAATCCTGGAACTCCCTTCCTAACAGCACTGTGGGCGTACCTACCCCACATGGACTGCAGGGTTCAAGAAGGCAGCTCACCACCATCTTCTCAAGGGCATTGAGAATGAGTAATAAATACTGGCCTTGCCATGAACAAATGGGGGGGAAAAAGCTAGGGAGAAAGTTTAACTGCAGCTATACAAAATGCTGGTTACATTTTTTTTATTCGTTCCTGGGATGTGGGCGTCGCTGGCTAGGCCAGCATTTATTGCCCATCCCTAATTGCCCTTGAGAAGGTGGAGGTGAGCTGCCTTCTTGAACAGCTGCAGACCTTGGGGTGTGGGTACGCCAGCAATGCTGTTTGGAAGGGAGTTCCAGGATTTTGACTCGGCGACAGTGAAGGAACGGTGATATAGTTCCAAGTCAGGATAGTGTGTGACTTGGAGGGAAACTTGCAGGTGGTGGTGTTCCCATGTATTTGCTGCCCTTGACCTTCTAGGTGGTAGAGGTCACGGGTTTGGAAGGTGCTGTTGAAGGAGCCTTGGTGTGTTGCTGCAGTGCATCTTGTAAATGGTACACACTGCTGCCACTGTGTGCTGGTGGTGGAGGGGATGCCACTCAAGCGGACTGCTTTGCCCTGGATGGTGTCACAGAATCACAGAATAATACAGCGCAGAAGAGGCCCTTCGGCCCATCGAGTCTGCACCGATGCATTAAAGACACCTGACCTGTCTACCTAATCCCATTTGCCAGCACTTGGCCCATAGCGAATGTAATGACGTGCCAAGTGCTCATCCAGGTACTTTTTAAAGGATGTGAGGCAACCTGCCTCTACCACTCTCCCAGTCAGGGCATTCCAGACCGTCACCACCCTCTGGGTAAAAAAGTTCTTCCTCAAATCTTCCTTAAACCTCCCGCCCCTCACCTTAAACTTGTGACCCCTCGTAACTGACCCATCAACTAAGGGGAACAGCTGCTCCCTATCCACCTTGTCCATGCCCCTCATAATCTTGTACACCTCGATCAGGTCACCCCTCAGTATTCTCTGCTCCAGTGAAAACAACCCAAGCCTATCCAACCTCTCTTCATAGCTTAAATGTTCCATCCCAGGCAACATCCTGGTGAATCGCCTCTGCATCCCCTCCAATGCAATCACATCCCTCCTATAATGTGGTGACCAGAATTGCACACATTACTCCAGCTGTGGCCTTACCAAAGTTCTGTACAACTCCAACATGACCTCCCTGCTTTTGTAATCTATGCCTCGATTGATAAAGGCAAGTGTCCCATATGCCTTTTTCCCCACCCTATTAACCTGCCCTTCTGCCTTCAGAGATCTATGGACAAACACACCAAGGTCCCGTTGTTCCTCGGAACTTCCCAGTGTCAGGCCATTCATTGAATACTTCCGTGTCACATTACACCTTCCAAAGTGCATCACCCCATACTTTTCAGCGTTAAATGCCATCTGCCACTTTTCTGCCCATTTGACCATCCCGTCTATATCTTCCTGTAACCCAAGACACTCCACCTCACTGTTAACCACTCGGCCAATCTTTGTGTCATCTGCGAACTTATTGATCCTACCCCCCACATAGTCATTTATGTCATTAATATAAATGACAAACAATAGGGGACCCAGCACAGATCCCTGTGGTACGCCACTGGACACTGGCTTCCAGTCACTAAAACAGCCGTCAGTCAGCACTCTCTGTCTCCTACAGCCAAGCCAATTTTGAATCCACCTTATCAAGTTACCTTGTATCCCATGAGCTTCTTGAGTGTTGGAGCTGCATTCATCCAGGCAAGTGGAGAGTATTCCATCACACTCCTGACTTGTGCCTTGTAGATGGTGGACGGACTTTGGGGTGACATGAGGTGAGTTATTCACCAAAGGATTCCCAGCCTCTGACCTCTTGTAGCCACAATATTTATGTGACTGCTCCAATTCAGTTTCTGGTCAATGGTAATCCCCAGGATGTCGATAGTAGGGGGAACTCACCAATGGTAATGTCATTGAATGTCAAGGGAGATGGTTAGATTCTCTCTTGTTTCAGTTGGTCACTACCCGGCACTTGTATGTTGTGAATGTTACTTGCCACTTATCAGCCCAAGCCTGGATGTTGTCCAGATCTTGCTGCATTTCAACAAGGGCTGCTTCAGTATCTGCGGAGTCGTGAATGGTGATGAACATTGTGCAGTCTTCTGCGAACATCCCCACTTCTGACCTTATAATGAGGGAAGATGAAGCAGCTGAAGATGGTTGGGCCTAGGTCACTACCCTGAGATATGATTGAGGTATACAAAATTATGAGGGGCATTGATAGGTTAGGTAGGAAGAAACTTTTTCCCTTAGCGGAGAACAAAGAACAGTACAGCACAGGAACAGGCCATTCGGCCCTCCAAGCCTGCGCCGATCTTGATGCCTGCCTAAACTAAAACCTTCTGCACTTCTGGGGACCATATCCCTCTATTCCCATCCTATTCATGTATTTGTCAAGATGTCTCTTAAACGTCGCTACCGTACCTGCTTCCACCACCTCCCCCGGCAGCAAGTTCCAGGCACTCGGCACCCTCTGTGTAAAGAACTTGCCTCGCACATTCCCTCTAAACTTTGCCCCTCTCACCTTAAACCTATGTTCCCCAGTAACTGACTCTTCCACCCTGGGAAAAAGCTTCTGACTATCCACTCTGTCCATGCCATTCATAACTTTGTAAACCTCTATCATGTCGCCCCTCCACCTCCGTCGTTCCAGTGTAAACAATCCGAGTCTATCCAACCTCTCCTCATAGCTAATGCCCTCCAGACCAGGCAACATCCTGGTAAACCTCTTCTGTACCCTCTCCAAAGCCTCCACGTCCTTCTGGTAGGGTGGCGACCAGAATTGCACGCAATATTCTAAGTGTGGCCTAACTAAAGTTCTGTACAGCTGCAACATGACTTGCCAATTTTTATACTCTATGCCCCGACCGATGAAGGCAAGCATGCCGTATGCCTTCTTGACTACCTTATCCACCTGCGTTGCTGCTTTCAGTGACCTGTGGACCTGTATGCCCAGATCTCTCTGCCTGTCAATACTCCTAAGGGTTCTGCCATTTACTGTATACTTCCCACCTGCAATTAGACCTTCCAAAATGAATTACCTCACATTTGCCCGGATAAAACTCCATCTGTCATTTCTCCACCCAAGTCTCCAACCAATCTATATCCTGCTGTATCCTCTGACAATCCTCATCACTGTCCGCAACTCCGCCAACCTTTGTGTCGTCCGCAATCTTACTAATCAGACCAGCTACATTTTCCTCCAAATCATTTATATATACTACAAACAGCAAAGGTCCCAGCACTGATCCCTGTGGAACACCACTAGTCACATCCCTCCATTCAGAAAAGCACCCTTCCGTTGCTACCCTCTGTCTTCTATGACTGAGCCAGTTCTGTATCCATCTTGCCAGCTCCCCTTTGATCCCGTGTGACTTCACCTTTTGTACCAGTCTGCCATGAGGGACCTTGTCAAAGGCTTTACTGAAGTCCATATAGATTACATCCACTGCCCTTCCTTCATTAATCATCTTTGTCACTTCCTCAAAAAACTCAATCAAATTAGTGAGACACGACCTCCCCTTCACAAAACCATGCTGCCTCTCGCTAATTTCGTTTGTTTCCAAATGGGAGTAAATCCTGTCCTGAAGAATCCTCTCCAATAATTTCCCTACCACTGACGTAAGGCTCACCGTTCTATAATTTCCTGGATTATCCTTGCTACCCTTCTTAAACAAAGGAACAACATTGGCTATTCTCCAGCCCTCTGGGACCTCACCTGTAGCCAATGAGGATGCAAAGATTTCTGTCAAGGCCCCAGCAATTTCTTCCCTTGCCTCCCTCAGTATTCTGGGGTAGATCCCATCAGGCCCTGGGAACTTATCTACCTTAATGCTTTGCAAGACACCCAACACCACCTCCTTTTTGATAATGAGATGACTGAGACTATCTGCACTCCCTTCCCTCGGCTCATCATCCACCAAGTCCTTCTCTTTGGTGAATACTGACGCAAAGTACTCATTTAGTACCTCGCCCATTTCCTCTGGCTCCACACATAGATTCCCTTCTCTGTCCTTGAGTGGGCCAACCCTTTCCCTGGTTACCCTCTTGCTCTTTATAATACGTATAAAAAGCCTTGGGATTTTCCTTAATCCTGTTTGCCAATGACTTTTCATGACCCCTTTTAGCCCTCCTGGCTCCTTGCTTAAGTTCCTTCCTACTGTCTTTATATTCCTCAAGGGATTTGTCTGTTCCCAGCCTTCCAGCCCTTATGAATGCTTCCTTTTTCTTTTTGACTAGGCTCACAATATCCCGCATTATCCAAGGTTCCCGAAACTTGCCAAACTTATCCTTCTTCCTCACAGGAACATGCTGGTCCTGGATGCTAATCAACTGACATTTGAAAGACTCCCACATGTCAGATGTTGATTTACCCTCAAACAGCCGCTCCCAATCTAAATTCTTCAGTTCCTGCCTAATATTGTTATAATTAGCCTTCCCCCAATTTAGCGCCTTCACCCGAGGACTACTCTTATCCTTATCCACAAGTACCTTAAAACCTATGGAATTATGGTCACTGTTCCCGAAATGCTCCCCTACTGAAACTTCGACCACCTGGCCGGGTTCATTCCCCAATACCAGGTCCAGTATGGCCCCATCCCTAGTTGGACTATCTACGTATTGTTTCAAGAAGCCCTCCTGGATGCTCCTTACAAATTCTGCCCCATCCAAGTCCCTAGCACTAAGTGAGTCCCAGTCAATATAGGGTTCAATAACCAGGGGGCATAGATTTAAGGTAAGGTGCAGGAGGTTTAGAGTGGATTTGAGGAAAAAAATTTTCACCCAGAGGTGGTTGGAATCTGGAACACACTGCCTGAAGAGGTGGTAGAGGTAGGAACCCTGACAACATTTAAGAAATATTTAGATGAGCACTTGAAACGCCATAGCATACAAGGCTACAGGCCAAGTGCAGGAATATGGGATTAGAATAGTTGAGTGCTGCATGGCCGGCACAGACATGATGGGCCTGTTTATGTGCTGTAAACTCTATGACTCTAACTCCTGCAGTGATGTCCTGGGACTGAGATGATTGACCTCTAACAACCACAACCATCTTCCTTTGTGCTAGGTATGGCTCCAACCAGCGGAGAGTTTTCCCCCTGATTCCCATTGACTCCAGTTTTGCTAGGGCTCCTTGATGCCATACTCCGTCAAATGCTGCCTTGATGTCGAGGGCAGTCACTCTCACCTCACCTCTGGAGTTCTGCTCGTTTGTCCATGTTTGGACCAAGGCTGTAATGAGGTCAGGAGCCAAGTGGCCCTGGCGGAACCCAAACTGAGCATCACTGAGCAGGTTATTGCTGAGCAAGTGCTGCTTGATGGTACTGTCAATGACACCTTCCATCACTTTGATGAGCGAGAGTAGACTGATGAGGCGGTAATTGGCCAGGTTGGATTTGTCCTGCTTTTTGTGTACAGGACATACCTGGGCAGCTGTACTGGAGCAGCTTGGCTAGCGGTGTGAAACTAGCTCTGGAGCACAAGTCTTCAGCACAATTGCTGGAGGGTTGTCAGGGTCTATAGCCTTTGCAGTATCCAATGTCTTCAGCTGTTTCTCTATCATGTGGAGTGAATCAGATTGGCTGAAGACTGGCATCTGTGATGCTAGGGACCTCAGGAGGAGGCCAAGATGGATAATCCACTCGGCACCTCTGGCTGAAGATTGTTGCAAATGCTTCAGCCTTATCTTTCGCACTGATGTGCTGGGCTCCCCCGTCATTGAGGATGGGGATATTTGTGGAGCCGCCTCCTCTTGTCAGTTGTTTAATTGTCCACCACCATTCACAACTGGATGTGGCAGGACTGCAGAGCTTAGATCTGATCCGTCGGTTGTGGGATCGCTTAGCTCTGTCTTTTGCATCCTGCTTCCACTGTTTAGCATGCAAGTAGTCCTATTTTGTAGCTTCACCAGGCTGACACCTTATTTTGAAGTATGCCTGGTGCTGCTTCTGGCTCCATGGGCATGTTGGTGAGGGCCAGGTGGTCTGAAGATGCATGACTCAGCAGACATAACCCTTTAGGAACGATGTAGAGGAGATTTACTGGAATGGTACCAGGGATGAGTGATTTCAGTTATGTGGAGAGACTGGAGAAGCTGGGATTGTTCTCCTTAGAGCAAAGAAAGTTAAGGGGAGTTTTGACAGAGGTGTTCAAAATCATGAAGGGCTAAAACAGAGTAAATAAGGAGAAACTGTTTCCAGTGCAGGAGGTTGGTAACCAGAAAACAGATTTAAGGTAATTGGCAAAAGAACCAGAGGTTAAGGGGAGGTTTGATAGAGGTGTTAAAAATCATGAGGGTTTTTGTTAGAATAGATAGGGAGAAACTGTTTCCACAGGTAGGAGGGTCATAGATTTAAGGTAATTGGCAAAAAAGGGGGAGATGAGAATTTTTTTACACAGTGAGTTGTTGTGGTCTGAAATGTGCTGCTAGAAAGGGCAGTGGAAGCAGATTCAATAGTAACTTTCACCAGGGAGTTTGATAAATACTTGAAAAGGAGAAATTTGCAGGGCTATGGGGAAAGAGCAGGGAGTAGTGGGGCGAATTGGATAGCTCTTTCAAAGAGACAGCACAGGCACAATGGGCTAACCGGCCTCTGTGACCCCCGCAAAATGAGAATTGGAGCCTGGCAGGACTTGTGAGATGCAGATAAGGTCAAACAGAGAGTCAGACCCACAGCATCTGAAGAAACAAAGACCTGATAACAGGCGGTGAGAAAACTCAGGATAGTATTCTGAGAAAATCTTTCAGCAAGTCCGTGGTCCAAGAATTCCCCTCCCATATGTACACACACATATTGGACATTGGAGCCCAGTTACGTGCCTTTCCTGGGATATATGTTAATGTCACACAGATCATAGTGGTTTGCTGCAGTTTCACGCTGGTAGCACCAGCAAGATTGTCGGTGACGGCAGCAGTCACAGCTTTTGTATCCACAGGTTTGGAGATTGTGCTCTGAAGTCTGCAACAGAATAACTGGAACAAGCTGACCAGTGGGTTCTCTAGATTGAGGCCAATTAATTGCAGGATTTTATCCAGGAGCTCCAGGATTGGCCTGCTGAGTCACCTGAGACATACAAATCATGAACCCTGGCTGACGTCATCCTTGTTTTCGAGGGACCGATGACAACAAAAACTGGGCCTTGACTTTGATTCAGCCCTTGTAGGAAACCAGGGGCTGCAGAGTCTGAGAGAAATCAGGTGTAAACTAAGCAATTTCATTGGAAGAGGCTGTTTATAAAGCTAATCCTATAGCGAGGGGTTAGTGTGTATAGGGGGAGGTGCCTACTCATTGGTAGGATGCGGGCATCACTGGCTAGGCCAGCATTTTTTGCCTATCCCTAATTGCCCTTGAGAAGGTGGTGGTGAGCTGCCTTCTTGAACCACTGCAGTCCATGTGGGGTAGGTACACCCACAGTGCTGTTAGGAAGGGAGTTCCAGGATTTTGACCCAGCGACAGTGAAGGAACAGCGATATAGTTCCAAGTCAGGATGGTGTGTTACTTGGAGGGGAACTTGCAGGTGGTGATGTTCCCATGCATCTGCTATCCTTTTCCTTCTAGTGATAGAGGTCAAGGGTTTGGAAGGTGCTGTCTAAGGAACCTTGATGAGTTGCTGCAGTTCATCTTGTAGATGGTACACACTGCTGCCACTGTGCTTCGGTGGTGCAGGGAGTGAATGTTTGTAGATGGGGTGCCAATCAAGCGGGCTGCCTTGTCCTGGATGGTGTCGAGCTTCTTGAGTGTTGTTGGAGCTGCACCCATCCAGGCAAGTGGAGAGTATTCCATCACACTCCTGACTTGTGCCTTGTAGATGATGGACAGGCTTTGGGGAGTCAGGAGGTGAGTTACTCACCACAGGATTCCTAGCCTCTGACCTGCTCTTGTAGCCATGGTATTTATATGGCTACTCCAGTTCAACTTCTGGTCAATGGTAGCCCCTAGGATGTTGATAGTGGGGGATTCAGCAATCGTAATGCCATTGAATGTCAAGGGGAAATGATTAGATTTTCTCTTGGTGGAGATGGTCATTGCCTGGCACTTGTGTGGCTCAAATGCTACTCACCTCTTATCAGCACAAGCCTGGATATTGTCCAGGTCTTGCTGCATTTCTACACGGACTGCTTCAGTATCTGAGGATTCGCGAATAGTGCTGAACATTCTGCAATCATCAGCGAACATCCCCACTTCTGACCTTATGATTGAAGGAAGTTCACTGAAGCAGCTGAAGATGGTTGGGCCGAGGACACTACCCTGAGGAACTCCTGCAGTGATGTCCTGGGACTGAGATAATTGACCTCCAACAACCACAACCATCTTCCTTTGCGCTAGGTTAGTGTGTATAGGGGGAGGTGAGAGTGTATTTGGGGATAAGTCCATGTCGAGCTCACTGCTGAGTTTTTCCTCTGTTTAGCCGACTCTGGTTGAAGGCAGGCGTTTTCAGAGTGCTCTCTCCTATGCTCAGACCATCGCGAATATTCCGGAGACTAAGATCACAACACTGGACAATGGGGTGCGAGTTGCCACGGAGGAGTCTGACCATCCCACATGCACGGTGAGTGTAGTTGCTGCTGTCCCATTCTTCAATACTGTCTCCTGAAAGCACTGAGTTTCCTTGGGGTGCGGGGGTTGTGAGTGAGAGGGCGCTGTTCCTTGGAGGGTGTGTATGCCCCCCCAGAGGGGGGGGCAGGAGGGGTTGTGCTCCTCAGGAGGGGGGCGTATTGGGGGGTGGGGTTGTTGATTCTGTGGGTGGGTTAGTGGAGGGGTGGCAAATGGGGGTGGTGTTTCTAGTTGGGGTGTGTGGAGGGGAGGGTTGTTAATTCTATGGAGGGGGTGTCCTGTTCCTGTGGGGGGTTGTTGATTCTGTTGGGGGCGGGCGCTGTTATTGTCTAGGGTGTGGGGTGGTGTGAACCAGCTCTCCTGTGGCTCCTCCTCAAAGTTAAATTCATTTAATTATGCCACAGCAGAATTCTTTTTCCCTTTTCTGGACAATGTTTCCCTCCCTCCTGTCCTCTGCATGGTGCCAACTCCTCACTTGCACCGAGCTCCACAGGCCCCGCCACCCTCACAATCCCTTTCACAAATGTTTGGGAGTTCAGACAATGAATTTCAGTTTGACTGTGAAGGGCATCGCAGCTGACTGATGGATGCTAACCTCATCCGAGGCCCACGTGCTGCTGCGGGACAGTGGGCAGCAGCCTTGGCAAATTTTTATGAATAAAGTATATTTTGCGGGAATAAAGAGGCTCTGCCAGGCTCAGTGGGGAAAGGCCACTGTGTAAGGCCCTCCCTCCATAGTGAACCGAGTGGCTGGAAACTGTGTAGAACCCTTTCGGCTGTACGCACCAAAATATGTTTTCTGCTGTGTAATGCAAATGTACATGGCAATAAAATGGAATGGCAAGAGTTGTGAGACAACTCATGTTCTGTATTGAAGGAATCTGATCACTATTGTACTTTTAGAAATGTCAAATTTGAGCAGTTTTGTCATTTTTTTTTACAAATTTTTATGAAGTATATTTTTGGAAAAAAGAAGCTACCCTTCTCAGGCCAGAGACATGGTGATCACTGTCCTCCGCTGCAACCCTCCTGGCCTGTATGGCCAACAGCTCATTGTGCCTTCGCTGCAGCCTCTGAGCTCAGCTCAGCCAATGATGTTCCCAGTGTGATGGTGAGGCCCAGCTTTCCTGTTTCAGAATTGCTGCTCTCACTTTGCTATTCCTGTGTAGGTTGGTGCATGGATCGAGGTCGGAAGCCGCTATGAAAACGAGAAAAATAATGGCGTGTCAAACTTCCTGGAACATGTGATTCTGAAGGTATGATACAGGGTCCGAGTGCCTGCTCTGTGTGCTTGTACGAGAGAGAGACACACACACACAGGGTCCAAGTGCCTTCTGTGTTTGTGTGTGAGAGAGGGGTACACAGGGTCCTAGTGCCTGCTTAGTGTGTGTGTGTGAGATACACAGGGTCTGAGTGCCTGCTGAGTCTGTGTGCGTGAGAGAGAGAGATACACAGGATCCGAGTGCCTGCTCTTTGTGAGGGGTACACAGGGTCCTAGTGCCTGCTGCATGTGTGTGTGAAAATATTTAAATCAGCTGAAGTATTGTGCACAATTCTGGGCACTGTCGTGAAGGCGTTGGAAGGGGTGCATCTAGCAACAGTAGCTTTCGAAAGAGAATTGGATAAATACTTGAAGGAGAAACAATTGCAGAGATATGGGGGTGGGCGGGAAACTGGGACTAACTGTTCGAAAGAGCCAGTGCAGGCCTGATGGGCTGAATGGCCTCTTCCTGTGCTGCAAAATTCTATGATAATTGTTGTTCTAGCCATAGTCCCAAAGGACCACAGGCATCTCTCTCCATTAGAGAGAGACAGTGGTAATGTATAGCTTGAGAGGCATCACTCCTCAAGCAAGAACAAAGAACAGTACAGCACAGGAACAGGCCATTTGGCCCTCCAAGCCTGTGCCGATCTTGATGCCTGCCTAAACTAAAACCTTCTGCACTTCCGGGGTCCGTATCCCTCTATTCCCATCCTATTCATGTATTTGTCAAGATGCCGCTTAAACGTCTCTATGGTACCTGCTTCTACCACCTCCCCCGGCAACAAGTTCCAGGCACTCACCAGCCTCTGTGTAAAGAACTTGCCTCGCACATCCCCTCTAAACTTTACCCCTCTCACCTTAAACCTATGTCCCCTAGTAACTGTCTCTTCCACCCTGGGGAAAAAGCTTCTGAGTACCCACTCTGTCCATGCCGCTTATAACTTTGTAAACCTCTATCATGTCGCCCCTCCACCTCCGTCGTTCCAGTGAAAACAATCCGAGTCTATCCAACCTCTCCTCATAGCTAATGCCCTCCAGACCAGGCAACATCCTGGTAAACCTCTTCTGTACCCTCTCCAAAGCCTCCACGTCCTTCTGGTAGTGTGGCGACCAGAATTGCACGCAATATTCTAAGTGTGGCCTAACTAAAGTTCTGTACAGCTGCAGCATGACTTGCCAATTTTTATACTCTATGCCCCGACCGATGAAGGCAAGCATGCCGTATGCCTTCTTGACTACCTTATCCACCTGCGTTGCTGCTTTCAGTGACCTGTGGACCTGTATGCCCAGATCTCTCTGCCTGTCAATACTCCTAAGGGTTCTGCCATTTACTGTATACTTCCCACCTGCATTAGACCTTCCAAAATGCATTACCTCACATTTGTCCGGATTAAACTCCATCTGCCATTTCTCCGCCCAAGTCTCCAACCGATCTATATCCTGCTGTATCCTCTGACAATCCTCATCACTATCCGCAACTCCACCAACCTTTGTGTCGTCCGCAAACTTACTAATCAGACCAGCTACATTTTCCTCCAAATAATTTATATATACTACAAACAGCAAAGATCCCAGCACTGATCCCTGTGGAACACCACTAGTCACATCCCTCCATTCAGAAAAGCACCCTTCCACTGCTACCCTCTGTCTTCTGTGACTGAGCCAGTTCTGTATCCATCTTGCCAGCTCCCCTCTGATCCCGTGTGACTTCATCTTTTGTACCAGTCTGCCATGAGGGACCTGTCAAAGGCTTTACTGAAGTCCATATAGATAACATCCACTGCCCTTCCTTCATCAATCATCTTTGTCACTTCCTCAAAAAACTCAAATCAAATTAGTGAGACACGACCTCCCCTTCACAAAACCATGCTGCCTCTTGCTAATAAGTCCACTTGTTTCCAAATGGGAGTAAATCCTGTCCCGAAGAATCCTCTCTAATAATTTGCCTACCACTGATGTGAGGCTCACCGGCCTATAATTTCCTGGATTATCCTTGCTACCCTTCTTAAACAAAGGAACAACATTGGCTATTCTCCAGTCCTATGGGACCTCACCTGTAGCCAATGAGGATGCAAAGATTTCTGTCAAGGCCCCAGCAATTTCTTTGGAAAGAGATATCTGAAACAAAAACAAGAAATGCTGGAATCACTCAGCAGGTCTGGCAGCATCTGTGGAAAGAGAGTTCCGAAGAAGGGTCACTGACCCGAAACGTTACCCCTGCTTCTCTTTCCACAGATGCTGCCAGACCTGCTGAGTGATTCCAGCATTTCTTGTTTTTGTTTCAGATTTCCAGCATCCGCAGTATTTTGCTTTTATTTATCCCAGCAATTTCTTCCCTTGCCTCCCTCAGTATTCTGGGGTAGATCCCATCAGGCCCTGGGGAATTATCTACCTTAATGCTTTGCAAGACACCCAACACCTCCTCCTTTTTGATAATGAGATGACTGAGACTATCTACACTCCCTTCCCTAGGCTCATCATCCACCAAGTCCTTCTCTTTGGTGAATACTGATGCAAAGTACTCATTTAGCACCTTGCCCATTTCCTCTGGCTCCACTCATAGATTCCCTTCTCTGTCCTTGAGTGGGCCAACCCTTTCCCTAGTTACCCTCTTGCTCTTTATATACGTATAAAAAGCCTTGGGATTTTCCTTAATCCTGTTTGCCAATGACTTCTCATGACCCCTTTTAGCCCTCCTGACTCCTTGCTTAAGTTCCTTCCTACTGTCTTTATATTCCTCAAGGGATTCGTCTGTTGTGTGGGGCAAGGTGAGCAGGCAGGTCTGCATGAACTACCACAGCTGGTATGGGGTTTGAACCTGTGCTGTTGGCATCTTTCTGCATCACACTGTAGCTGCCTAGCCAACTGAGCTAACCGGTCCCCTAATAAATGTGAAAGTGCAGCATCAAGTGATACTCGGGCCTGAGTATGAGCTGTTTGTTGACCATATGTTGCTGATTGTGGTGTGTATAGTTTGTGTTTCGTGTCGGGCCAAGGAATGAATATTTGGGACACGAGCAACAGTGTTCAGGCCAAAAGGGTAAGAGGAATAGAATTGGAAATAAAATGTTTTGGAAACATACCTTGAAATGTTAAATCTTGCTGCTTTCAGGGAACAAAGAAGCATTCTCAGCCAGTCTTGGAGCAGGAGGTAGAGAGCTTAGGGGCTCACCTGAGTGCATACACCTCTCGCGAGCAGACTGCCTACTACATGAAATCATTGGCCAGGGATTTGCCAAAAGGTGCTGAACGCTGCCACAGTATTTTTAGGGATAAGCAGAATATTCCTGTGATGCTTTTATCTGTAAACTGGGATGTAGGATTTGTATTCTTAGTATAAACTCCATTTCCTTTGCCCAAAAGCTGGTGTGAATATATCACAAGACCTTGCAGCACAGAAGGAGGCCATTTGGCCTATTGTGCCTGTGCTGGCTCTTTGAAGGAGCTGTCCAGTTAATTCCTTTCCCATATTTAATTATGTGTATTCTTCGGCATTTTAACATGGCATTTTGCCCAAGATTCATTTGAAACATACAGAATATAATGGGACAGTTGAATGGTCAAATGCAACAGCAGTTAGCTGAAGTTTCCAGTTGTGATTTCTAGTCTATGCTGAGCTCACTGGCCTCATCCCCTCGGTCAGTGGCTCCACAGTCCCCTGGGATCGCATACCCTAGTTCTGTAAAAAATCTCAGTGAAAATGAACACGAGAGAGAATCGGGCCCAGCTATGCTTCCCTGACACCCCGTCCCCGACCCACCCGACATCCCTGACCCCCACCTACCCGATTACTACCCTTGAGGTCCGACTCCTTAACTTCCTCCCTATCTTCTGAAAATCTGACTGTAGGACCTCAATACCTGCTCTCTATTGTGTTGGTACTGACGTGTATCCAACTTCTGGCTCACTCTCTTCCCTTGCAGAATATTCTCCATGATGTACTATACCCTGGCACCAGGGAGGCAACACACCATGCAGGACCCATAACGGGTACATAAATGCCTATTGTCCCCCTGACTATGGAATCACCTATAACTATTGCATTTCTGCACCTGCTGCTCCCTTCTCCACAGTCCCATGCCCATTGGTGCCATGGTCTGGACTGCACTCCTTCAAAGTGTCATCACTCCAGCAGTCTTCAAAACTGAGTACTGGTTTGAGAGCGGCACACACCCTGAAAACTCCTGCATTCCTGCCTCTTCCTACTCTTCCAGATGGCCACCCACCTACTGTCCTGAACTTTCATTGCGTGTGGGGGTGACCACCTCCTAGAACGTACAATGCAGGAAACTCTCCTGCTCCTTGATGCGCCGCAGTGATTCCAGTTGTCCCCCAAACTTGGAAATCCTGAGCTCGAGCTGAAGCAGCTGGAGACACTTCCTACACGGACCCCCAAGACACGTGAAGTGTCCTGCAGATCAAAAATCTATCTAACTCAGCTTGAATATATTCAATGACCTAGCCTCCACTGCTCTCAATGCTAGAGAATTCCAAAGATTAGCGACCCTATGAGAGAAGAAATTGTAGATATATAGAGATACAGCACTGAAACAGGCCCTTCGGCCCACCGAGTCTGTGCCGACCATCAGCCACCCATTTTTATACTAATCCTACACTAATTCCATATTCCTACCACATCCCCACCTGTCCCTATATGTTTCCCTACCACCTACCTATACTAGGGGCAATTTATAATGGCCAATTTACCTATCAACCTGCAGGTCTTTGGCATGTGGGAGGAAACCGGAGCACCCGGAGGAAACCCATGCAGGCACAGGGAGAACTTGCAAACTCCACACAGGCAGTACCCAGAATTGAACCCGGGTCGCTGGAGCTGTGAGGCTGCGGTGCTAACCACTGCACCACTGTGCCGCCCATTTCCTGACTCTGTTAACCTGGTCATACTCTGCTAGTTACTGCCCCTGTTAAACTGCTTGTGTGCTGCTAGTTAAACAGGTCACACACTGGTTAAACTGATAAATTTCCCTTTCACAGCCGTGGAACTCCTCGGTGACCTGGTGCAGAACAGCTCGCTGTCAGAATCTGAAATAGAACGTGGGCGTACACTGATCCTGCGGGAGATGCAGGAGATGGAGAGCCGTCTTGAGGAGGTGGTGTTTGATTATCTTCATGCCACCGCTTTCCAGGGAACACCACTAGGCTATACTGTGGTGGGGTCTACTACGAACGTCAAGTGAGTGGTTCGGGTGAGAAAGAGGAATTTGCGTGAATATATGCCGCCTTTTGCATCCTTGGGACATCCCAAAGTACTTCACAGTAAATTTTGAAGTATAGTCACTGTTGTAATGTTAGGAAATCAGCAGCTCATTAGTATTCAGCAAGATCCCACAAACAGCAATGCGATAAATGACCAGCTAATCTACTTTTAATGTTGTTTACGGGAGAAACCATTGGCCTAGGACACTGGGCGCACTTCCTGCTCTGGTGTAGACTGACCCTGTGCTGTAGAATTCAGACTCGATGCTTCTCGCCTCCTCCATGTTACAGTGTCCTTAAAGTGGCTTCATATTTTAGTACACAATTCTGATTTGGCTGTTCGCTTTACGATGCTTTATTTTAATTAGCTGATGATTTGAATTTTTTATTCCAACGTTAGACTGAATCATCAGGAATGGAGTGGTGCACAGAAGAATTCAATCTGTGAGGAATGGCTGTAGGACACAAGACCCTCCACTGTCTTCCAGCTTGATAGCACTCGCTCCAACTTGTACCTAGTGCAAACTTTTCTTTCTCACTCTCGCTCCAGTTTTCTTCTCCGAGGTGTTGATCTGGCCATTCTCCATGTGTGAGGCCAGGCGGTGAGCATCAGCAGCAATGTTCCCTTTAAAATTTAGTTATGTGTGGCCCTTTAAATATTTTTGCACAGCTTTGCACACACGTTGTTTCTCACAGAACAAGGCCTGCGCAGTACCTTTTGGGCTTCTGCGCAACTGCACAATTTAGTGGGAGCATTAGTCAGCAGGCTATTCAGCCAGAGTGTATCGCAGTCTGAGGCTGTCCTTGTCTAATGCCCAGCAAGGCTGACTAGATTGAGCTGAGAGCAGGACTCCTGCCTGACTGCCCCTCCGTAACACATGGCACTGAGGCCAATTGGAGCATCTTTCCTACCTTGTGTGAGCACAGGAGTGTTGCGCTTCTGGCACTGATGTTGTAACCCAGAAACTTAGAATTCAGATCATACTGTGGCAATTTATGAGATTGATTTCAGCAATGTCAAAGCCCTGAATCTATATTGCAACCTTAACATAGAGAAACATTCCAAGATACTTCACAAGAGGCGTAATCAGACAAAAGTCTGATAACATGGACTGGCGTGCAGACAGGAACTATGAAGGTTGTCAGATTGCTGTACAAATGTAACTCCTGCCAGGGTCAGCAAGATGGTTTTTTAGACCAATACGTTGAGGAACCAACTCGAGAACAGGCTATCCTAGACTGGGTACTGTGCAATGAGAAAGGATTAATTCACAATCTTGTGTGGGGTCCCTTGGGGAGGAGCGACCATAACATGACAGAATTCTTCATTAAGATGGAGAGTGAAGTAGTTGAATCCGAAACTAGGGGCCTGAATCTAAATAATGGAAACTACGAAGTAGGAGGCATGAGTTGGCCATGGTAGATTGGGGAACTTTACTTAAAGGGTTGACTGTGGATAGGCAATGGATAATATGTAAAGAACGTGTGCACAAATTACAACAATTATTCATTCCTGTCTGGCGCAAAAATAAAACCAGAAAGGTGGCTCAACCATGGCTTACAAATGAAATTAGGGATAGTATTAGATCCAAAGAGGAGGCTTATAAAATTGCCAGAAAAAGCAGCAAGTCTGAGGATTGGGAGCAATTTAGAATTCAGCAAAGGAGGACAAAGGTTGATTCAGCGGGGGAAAATAGACTATGAGAGTAAGCTTGCGGGGAACATAAAAACTGACTGTAAAAGCTTCTATAAATATGTGAAGAGAAAAAGATTAGTGAAGACAAATGTAGGTCCCTTACAGTCAGAAACGGGGGAAATTATAATGGGGAACAAAGAAATGGCAGAACAATTAAACACATACTTTGGTTCAGTCTTCACAAAGGAGGACACATATAACCTCCCAGAAATGTTAGGGAACCAAGGGTCTAATGAGAGGGAGGAACTGAAAGAAATCAGTATTAGTTAAAAAAAAAATAGTGCAAGGGAAATTAATGGGGTTAATGGCTGACAAATCCCCAGGGCCTGATAATCTACCTCCCAGAGTACGAAAGGAAGTGGCCCTGGAAATAATGGATACATGGCTACATTGGTGGTCATCTTCCAAAATTCTATAGACTGAAGCAGTTCCTACAGATTGGAGAGTGGCAAATGTAACCCCACTGTTTAAAAAAGGAGGGAGAGAAAAAACAGGGAATTACAGACCAGTTCGCTTTATATCAGTCGTGGGGAAAATGCTAGAGTCCATTATAAAGGATGTGATAGCAGAACACCTGGAAAGCATAAACTGGATTAGACAAAGTCAGCATGGGTTTACGAAAGGGAAATCATACTTAACAAATCTACTGGAGTTTTTTGAGGATGTAACTAGTAGAATAGATAAGGGAGAACCAGTGGATGTGGTGTATTTGGATTTTTAGAAGGCTTTTGATAAGGTCACACATAAGATGTTAGTGTGCGAAATTAAAGCACATGGGATTGGGGGTAATATACTGGCATGGATTGAGAATTGTTGACAGACAGGAAACAGAGAGTAGGAATAAACAGGTCTTTTTCTGGGTGGCCGGCAGTGACTAGTGGGGTACTGCAGGGATCAGTGCTTGGGCCCCAGCTATTCACAATATATGTTAGTGACTTGGATGAGGGAACTAAATATAACATTTCCAAATTTGCAGACAACACAAAGCTGGGGGGGGCGGGGGGGGTGGCGGATGTGAGCTGTGAGGAGGACGCAAAGAGACTCCAATGTGATTTGGACAAGTTGGGTGAGTGGGCAAATGCATGGCAGATGCAGTATAACGTGGATAAATGTGAGGTTATCCACTTTGGTTGTAAAAACAGAAAGGCAGATTATTATCTGGTGTTGGATTGGGAAAGGGGGCGGTACAACGAGACCTGGGTGTCCTTGTACAACAGTCGCTGAAAGCAAGCAGTTAGGAAGGCGAATGGAATGTTGGCCTTCATTACAAGAGGATTTGAGTACAGGAGCAAGGATATCTTACTGCAATTACACAGGGCCTTGGTGAGACCACATCTGGAGTATTGTGTGCAGTTTTGGTCTCCTTATCTGAGGAAGGATGTTCTAGCCATGGAGGTAGTGCAAAGAAGATTTACTAGGCTGATTCCTGGGATGGTGGGATTGACGTATGAGGAGAGATTGAGTCGACTAGGCCTATATTCACTAGAGTTGAGAAGAATGAGAGGGGATCTCATAGAAACCTATAAAATTCTAACAGGACTAGATAGGCTAGATGCAGTGAGGATGTTCCCGATGAATGGGGAGTCCAGAACCAGGGGTCACAGTCTCAGTATACGGGATATGCCATTTAGAACAGAGATGAGGAGAAAATTTCTTCACTGAGGTGGTGAACCTGTGGAATTCTCTACCGCAGAAGGCAGTGGAGGCCAAGTCAGTAAATATATTCAAAGAGGTGATAGATATATTAATGCCAAAGGGATCAAGGGATATGGGGAGAAAGCAGGAACAGGGTACTGAATTAGACGGTCAGTTATGATCTTTTTTGAATGGCGGAGCAGGCCCAAATGGCCTATTCCTATTTTTCTATGTTTCTGCCTAGTCTGGCCTGTTTATGGTTCTGACAAGGCCTAGCAAACACTCAGGTGAGGGATCGAGCCTGGAGCTTCTCTGCTTTGTGTGGCTCAGCTGTTCACTTGACCAGATTGCTGAACCTCACGAATGTGGTGGGGGGAATTGGGGAAATGTTTGCTGCTCAATCGATAAAGATGCTGGGCAGGGTCCTTTTGTGATGAGGTCTGATATAGTGTTCATATTGCCTTGGAAGTTGTTGCATTTGATTTTAACTCGTGAATTTGATTCAACATTTGCATTGCAATAAAATGCCCTGATCAAAGAACAAAGAAAATTACAGCACAGGAACAGGCCCTTCGGCCCTCCAAGCCTGCGCCGATCCAGATCCTCTATCTAAACCTGTCGCCTATTTTCTAAGGGTCTGTATCTCTTTGCTTCCTGCCCATTCATGTATCTGTCTAGATACATCTTAAAAGATGCTATCGTGCCCGCGTCTACCACCTCCGCTGGCAACGCGTTCCAGGCACCCACCACCCTCTGCGTAAAGAACTTTCCACGCATATCCCCCCTAAACTTTTCCCCTCTCACTTTGAACTCATGACCCCTAGTAATTGAATCCCCCACTCTGGGGGAAAAAGCTTCTTGCTATCAACCCTGTCTCTACCTCTCATGATTTTGTACACCTCAATCAGGTCCCCCCTCAACCTCCGTCTTACTAATGAAAATAATCCTAATCTACTCAACCTCTCTTCATAGCTAGCGCCCTCCATACCAGGCAACATCCTGGTGAACCTCCTCTGCACCCTCTCCAAAGCATCCACATCCTTTTAGTAATGTGGCGACCAGAACTGTACGCAGTATTCCAAATGTGGCCGAACCAAAGTCTTATACAACTGTAACATGACCTGCCAACTCTTGTACTCAATACCCCGTCCGATGAAGGAAAGCATGCCGTATGCCTTCTTGACCACTCTATTTACCTGCGTTGCCACCTTCAGGGAACAATGGACCTGAACACCCAAATCTCTCTGTACATCAATTTTCCCCAGGACTTTTCCATTTACTGTATACTTCACTCTTGAATTGGATCTTCCAAAATGCATCACCTTGCATTTGCCCTGATTGAACTCCATCTGCCATTTCTCTGCCCAACTCTCCAGTCTATCTATATTCTGCTGTATTCTCTGACAGTCCCCTTCACTATCTGCTACTCCACCAATCTTAGTGTCGTCTGCAAACTTGCTAATCAGTCCACCTATACTTTCCTCCAAATCATTAATGTATATCACAAACAACAGTGGTCCCAGCACGGATCCCTGTGGAACACCACTGGTCACACGTCTCCATTTTGAGAAACTCCCTTCCACTGCTACTCTCTGTCTCCTGTTGCCCAGTCAAGTGAGGAGGAAAGGCTAAGACCCTGTTTGATGAGCGTGTCCAGCACAAAAATAGATCTAATGTCACCCCACCAACATGCTTGCATCCTATTGGCACAAACTTTCCAGTCTCCCAGTGCCATTAGAACAATCCTTTTGCCAAACTGAGGTTTTAATGTTTGCAACCTGCCTTTGAACATTCTGATTAACTGGGATGATTGTTTCTTTTGATTAATGCATTTTCTTTTTTCCGTTAAGGTCTCTGAGTCACAGCAATCTTGTAGAGTTTATGACCAATCATTACAAAGCTCCCCGGATAGTTGTGGCTGCATCAGGAGGTGAGAAGTAACCCCAGCTGGAGTATTGTGTCCAGTTCTGGGCAGCATCCTTCAGGAAGAATGTCAAGGCCTTAAAGAGGATACAGAGGAGATTCACTAGAATGGTACCAGGGATGTGGGGCTTCAGTTCCATGGAGAGACTGGAGAAGCTGGAATTGTTCTCCTTAAAGCAAAGAAGGTTAAGGGGCGATTTAATAGAGGCATTCAAGTTTATGAAGGATTTTGATAGAGTAAATAAGGAGAAATTCTTTCCGCTAGCAGGAGGGTTGGCAACCAGAGGACACAGATTTAAGATAATTGGCAAGAAAAGATTGTAAATTAGAATATTGTTTACACAGTGAGTTGTTGTGATCTGGAATGCGCTGCCTGAAAGGGCAGTGGAAGCAGATTCACTATAACTTTCAAAAGGAAATTGGATAAATACTTGAAGGGGAAAAGTTCACAGGGCTATGGGGGAAGAGCAGGGGGAGTGGGACTAATTGGATAGTTCTTTCAAAGAGATGGTGCAGGTATGATGGGCGGCACAGTGGCGCAGTGGTTAGCACCGCAGCCTCACAGCTCCAGCGACCCAGGTTCAATTCTGGGTACTGCCTGTGTGGAGTTTGCAAGTTCTCCCTGTGTCTGCGTGGGTTTCCTCCGGGTGCTCCGGTTTCCTCCCACATGCCAAAGACTTGCAGGTTGATATGTAAATTGGCCATTATAAATTGCCCCTAGTACAGGTAGGTGGTAGGGAAATATAGGGACAGGTGGGGATGTGGTAGGAATATGGGATTAGTGTAGGATTAGTATAAATGGGTGGTTGATGGTCGGCACAGACTCGGTGGGCCGAAGGGCCTGTTTCAGTGCTGTATCTCAAAATAAAATAAAATAAATCAAAAATAAATAAAATAAAAATATTCTCTAATTGTATAATTACAGTGTAAAGTGTGTTACGACCAAGGCGGGAGGAGTGCACTGTCTTTTCTAGTTCCACTTCTCCACAGGTCACAACATATATTTAAATATTTACCCAGTTATAGATACAGTCAGTCACTGACTCTATTCTTTATCCCAGATAAAATACACCAACCAGGTTTCGTTAATAACCAGTAATGAAGTAAAGCATTAACACAGAGTGAAATATGGAAGTTCCCTTTTACCTTAGCCCCTCACACACGCGCACACTGAAAAAATAGAGATTTTCTGTAAAGCTCTGTTACAAAAAAGGAGAAAAAGAATACTTTGTCCAAATACTTGCTAATTCTGGAAGAAAAAAGAGAAGATATGGTTTTGGTTTGGCATCCCAAATACGCGTAGATGGCTGTCACTGGGATCTTTCTAGACAGTTCTTTTCGGGCCAAGTTGAAAATCAGTTTGGCAGGCTTTCCAGGAGAAATGCAGCAACAGTTTCTCTATTTCTTACACTTGATTCTCAGAGATGGAAGAAGGTGCTGATGGTAACTGCTCATGGCTGATTTTCTCCAACTGACTGTTCAAAGTGAAACCAAAACAATATCTCGAGTCAAGCTCCTGACTCCTATAAATCGTGACCTGTCACTTCTCTGTAAACATCTTCCCCAAGTCAAAAAGCCCCAGCTGGGTATTTATCTGAAGACAGGTGACTTCCAGTAAATGTTGTTTTCAAACAAGACTTCTCTGTCCATTCAATAACCCCAGTGAAAACACCATCCATGGAATCCTTTTCAGTTTTCCCAAATAAAACAATGTTAATAACTCTAAAATACTAATCCTCAAAATAAATACTTAACAAAAAATATAGAAGCACCATCATAACAAGTGGGGAAATTGCAGGGCTTGTGAAGTAACTGGAGTGTGTGGGATAATTACGATATCTGTGGGGTAATTACAGTGTATGCTGTCCTATCCCACTCAGGTATTCGACATGATGAGGTGGTGGGATTTGCTCGCCAGCACTTTGGGGGAATTTCCTTCAAGTACAAGAATGACGTGATCCCAGTACTTGCCCCGTGCCGTTTCACAGGAAGTCAGGTTAGTATCGGTGTGCCTTGTGGTGTCACTAACCGGTTAGTCTACTCTTCCATTAGCCTGTAGGGTCATTTCTCCTGTTCCCTGCCTAGAGTTGTACTGAGCCCTATGGAACAGAAAGATCCCAGGTTCCATCTGCACGCTGTGCCACATTAGCTGATTTAAGCAGAGGCAACAGTTGGGGCATTGCATTTGACCCCTGCCCTGGTTGAGGGAAATGCCAGCTAGTGTAAACTTTTCGATGAAAGAGAATGCAGCTAAAGAGACAGGCCTAGGCGGTCAGACTGAGAATAAGGTGGAAGCCCTGTTAGTGGGGGTGAGATCTCTGGGGAAGGGGTAAGGAGAATAACTACAGACCCCCAATCGGGAAGTGGGGTTGGACCCAGAATCATCTTGTAAAAGTAGGGAAAGGTGCACAGAAATAAGTGTGGAGAGGGGAATGAGCTTGGATTGGTTACTGGGGAGAGGGTAGGGAGCTACAATTGGTTACTGAGGAGAGGGTGGGAATACAGGATTGGTTACTGGCAAGAGGATGAGGAGGAGCTGGGATTGGTTACTGGAGAGAGGGTGAGGAGCCAGGATTGGTGACTGGGTTGAAGGGGGTGGGTGGGGAGAGCTGGGATTGCTTTTTTTATTCATTCATGGGATGTGGGCATCACTGGCTAGGCCAGCATTTATTGCCCATCCCTAATTGCCCTTGAGAAGATGGTGGTGAGCTGCCTTCTTGAACCGCTGCAGTCCATGTGGGGTAGGTACACCCATAGTGCTGTTAGGAAGGGAGTTCCAGGATTTTGACCCAGCGACAGTGCAGGAACAGCAATATTGCTCCAAGTTAGGATGGTGTGTGACTTGGAGGGGAACTTGCAGGTTCCCATGCATTTGCTGCCCTTGTCCTTCGAGGTGGTAGAGGTCGCGGGTTTGGAAGGTGCTGTCGAAGGAGCCTTGGTGCATTGCTGCAGTGCATCTTGTAGATGGTACACACTGCTGCCACTGTGCATCGGTGGTGGAGGGAGTGAATGTTTGTGGATGGAGTGCCAATCAAGCGGGCTGCTTTGTCCTGGATGGTGTCGAACTTCTTGATTGTTGTTGGAGCTGCAGCCATCCAGGCAAGTGGAGAGTATTCCATCATACTCCTGACTTGTGCATTGTAGATTGTGGACAGGCTCTGGGCAGTCAGGAGGTGAGTTACTCACCGCAGAATTCCTAGCCACTGTATTTATATGGCTACTGCAGTTCAGTTTCTGGTCAATGGTAACCCCAGGATGTTGATAGTGGGGGATTCAGTGATTGTAATGCCATTGAATGTCAAGGGAGTTGGTTAGATTCTCGCTTGCTGGAGATGGTCATTGCCTGGCACTTGTGTGGTGCAAATGTTACTTGCCACTTATCAGCCCAAGCCTGGATATTGTCCATGTCTTGCTGCATTTCTACATGGACTGCTTCAGTATCTGAGGAGTCACAAATGGTGCTGAACATTGTGCGATCATCAGCGAACATCCCCACTTCTGACCTTATGATTGAAGGAAGGTCATTGATGACGCAGCTGAAGATGGTTGGGCCTAGGGCACTACCCTGAGGAACTGCTGCAGTGATGTCCTGGAGCTGAGATGATTGACCTCCAACAACCACAACCATCTTCTTTTGCGCCAGTGTGACTCCAGCCAGCAAAGAGTTTTCCCCCGATTCCCATTGACTCCAGTTTTGCTTGGGCTCCATGATGCCAGACTCAGTCAAATGCTGCCTTTATGTCAAGGGCAGTCACTCTCACCTCACCTCTGGAGTTCAACTCTTTTGTCCATGTTTAGACCAAGGCTATAATGAGGTCAGGCGCCGAGTGGTCCTGGCAGAACCCAAACTGAACATCATTAAGCAGGTTATTGCTGAACAAGTGTCACTTAATAACACTGTCGACGGCACCTTCCATCACTTTACTGATGATCAAGAGTAGACTGGTGGGGCGGTAATTGACTGGGTTGGATTTGTCCTGCTTTTTGTGTACAAGACATGGTTACTGGGGAGTGGGTGAGTCCAATTATTCTAGAATGGAAGAGCTTTAAGGGAATTAATAAATTGAATGTGTAATCTTTTTGGACATTGAGGCAAGACCCAGAATCAGAGAAACTGCCTCAGGCTGAAGGTGCACGGAGAGCGTGGGTTTATCAGCATTGGACAGAGGGTGGGGAATGTGTGGAAAGGACGATCCGAGCAGCTCTGAGTGAGACTGATGTACCGGAGAATTAGGCCAACATTGGGGGATTGGGTTTTCCCATCTCTCGGGTGTGCATGGTCACTTCTGCACCTGCACCTTACTCATTCTCACGGCTGGTAGTCATCCAATCCTTTCTGTACAATGTGGACTTTGGGTGAGGGTAGAATCAGGCTCACACTGATGATCTTCACATAGAAAATAGGAGCAGGAGCAGTCCATTCGGCCCTTCGAGCCTGCTCCACCATTCATTTTCACCATGGCTGATCATCCAACTCAGTAGCCTGTTCCGGCTTTCACCCCATACCCTTTGATCCTTTTAGACCAAAGAGCTATATCTAACTCCTTTTTGAAAACATACAATGTTTTGGCCTCAACTGCTCTCTGTGGTAGTGAATTCCACAGGCTCACCACTCTCTGGGTGAAGAAATTTCTCCTCATCTCATTCCTGAAAGGTCTGCCCCATATCCTTAGACTATGACCGCTGGTTCTGGACTCCACCACTGGAAACATCCTTCCTGCATCTACCCTGTCGAGTCCTGTTAGAATTTGATAGGTTTCTATGAGATCCCCCCTCACTCTTCTGAACTCCAGCGAATATAATCCTAACCGACTCAATCTCTCCTCATACGTCAGTCCTGTCATCCCAGGAATCAGTCTGGTAAACCTTCGCTGCACTCCCTCTATAGCAAGAACATCCTTCCTCAGGTAAGGAGACCAAAACTGCACACAATATTCCACGTGTGGCCTCACCAAGGCCCTGTATAAATGCAGCCAGACATTGCTGCTCCTGTACTCAAATCCTCTCGCTATGAAGGCCAACATACCATTTGCCCTTTTTACTGCCTGTTGCACCTGCATGCTTACCTTCAGCGACCGGTGTACGAGAACACCCAGGTATCACTGCATATTCCCCTCTCTCAGTTTATAGCCATTCAGATAATCTGCCTTCCTGTTTTTGCTACCAAAGTGGATAACCTCACATTTATCCACATTATACTGCATCTGCCATGCATTTGCCCACTCACTCACCCTGAAGCCTCTCTGCATCCTCCTCACAACTCACCCTCCCACCCAGTTTTGTGTCATCTGCAAATTTGGAGAAATTACATTTAGTTCCCTCATCTAAATCATTAATATATATTGTGAATAGCTGGGGTCATAGCACCAAACCACTAGTCACTGCCTGCCATTCGGAAAAAGACCCATTTATCCCTACTCTTTGTTTCCTGTCTACCAACCAATTTTCTATTTCACTCACAGTTGCATACCCACTGTCACCCTGGCAATAGCCAGGGGTTTTGGTGCATGAAGTTGAAAACTTTTTTTTGTGACGTCCTTTTCCTTGGTTTCAGATTCTTGTGCGGGATGATGCTATGCCGTTGGCACACATTGCGGTTGCTGTGGAGGGAGTTGGATCGTCCAATCCTGACATGGTCCCTCTCTTGATTGCCAGTACACTCATTGGAAACTGGGACCGCACGTACGGGGGCGGCGCGGTAAGTAGCTGTGTACAAATGAGTAAGTGGGAGCCTCTGCTTTGTTCCTGGAGCTGGCAGCAGGATGCACTTTGAAACCCAAAGTCAGCTGCTCGTCACATTGGTGGTCTTTCATTCCACAAGCATCATGGGGATGGGTAATCACAGCCACATCTTCTCCGACCTGTCACAAGTGAAGGAAAGTCTCAATTTTATAATTCTCATCTTTGTTTTTAAATCGCTCCAAGGGCTCACCTTTCCCTATCTCTGTAACCTTCAGTTTTACAACCCTCTGAGATATGCAATCATCTAATCCTGGCCTCTTGAGCATTCCTGATTTTAATTGCTCCATCATTGGCAGTTGTGCCCTTAGCTGTCTGGGCTCTAAGCTCTGGATTCCCTCCTAAACCTCTCCACTTCTCAAACTCACTCTCCTCTTTTATGATGCTCCTTAAAACATGCCTTTTTGACCAAGTTCTTAGTTACCTGTCCTAAATATCTCCTTAGGTGGCTTAGGATCAAGTTTTGTTTGAAAATGCTTCTGTAAAGCACCTTGGGATGTTTTACTACATCAAAGGTGCTATAAAAGTACAAGTTATTGCAGAGTGTGGAATAGTGTTTGTAAAGTCCCTGATGGATCCTTGGAACAGACACAGTTATTTGATAACTGAAACAGTCAGGCCGCCAATACTCTTGGTGGATAATTGACCAGCCAGCCTGGCTCACTAATAAAACCTGAGTGAACTCAGTATCTAACCCCCGTGCTGTACCTGTCCTGGGAGTGTTTGATGGGGACAGTGTAGAGGGAGCTTTACTATGTATCTAACCCCGTGCTGTACCTGTCCTGGGAGTGTTTGATGGGGACAGTGTAGAGGGAGCTTTACTATGTATCTAACCCCGTGCTGTACCTGTCCTGGGAGTGTTTGATGGGGACAGTGTAGGCAGCAAATAATTACAGTCTTTATTTATTCCTCCTTTTTTGTCTCTGCAGAATCAGTCGAGTCGCTTGGCCCAGATTTCAGTTGAGAATAAGCTGGGCCACAGTTTCCAGTCCTTCAATACATGTTACTCTGACACAGGGCTCTGGGGGATACACCTGGTGTGTGATGGGCTGAGCATTGAAGACATGCTGCATTTTGCCCAGGGAGAATGGTGAGTGTTCTGGCTTTGGGGTGTCTGGACCCTCCAGTAACCACTACTATAATCTGATAACCCAAAGTGCCATGAAAATTTAAAGTTATCCGATAGTTCAAATTAAGCATTCTAAATAATGGAATTGTGGGAATTTAGTGCTAAGAATTCAAATGATCAAATACAATCTACTCCTTGTAACATGTCTAATGTTTGGTTCTGTTACATTAACTGCAGGTTTACAGTTTATCCAGTGGCTCGCTGACTGATCCAGAGCCGATCTCTCAGCTTCATGCAGTCTCTGCATTGACTGATCTTGGCTGGGAGAGCTCTGGGAGTTCTGCAATTTGTGAGCAGGAAAAGCAGTCGAGGTTCCCTTCTGATTACTGACCGCTCACTTCTGCTGGGAAATGCGTCCGTGACTCGGACTCGGGCAAAATCAGGCTGAGTCCCATCCACCACCCCGATGGGAGCCAGAATCCTGAGTGGGGGCAGGGTTGCTGGGGGAAATTTTGTGTTTCCCCATTTCCATTTTGACTGTTACCTGTTGTTTCTGTTCAGGATGCGCCTCTGCACGAGTGTGACTGACAGCGAGGTGACCAGAGCCAAAAATACACTGAAGACACATTTAGTCGCACAGTTGGACGGTAAGATGATAATGGGAGAAATTATGAACAACAGGAGGCCATTCAGCCCTTCAACCCTCTTTCATCATTGTATTAGATCATGACTGATCAGTATTTTATCTCTATTTTGCAATTGTGTGCAGTTTTGGTCTCCTTATCTGAGGAAAGATGTTCTTGTTATAGAGGGAGTGCAGCGAAGGTTTACCAGACTGATTCCTGGGATGGCGGGACTGACGTATGAGGAGAGATTGAGTCAGTTAGGATTATATTCGCTGGAGTTCAGAAGAGTGAGGGGGGATCTCATAGAAACCTATCAAATTCTAACAGGACTTGACAGGGTAGATGCAGGAAGGATGTTCCTGATGGTGGGGGAGTCCAGAATCAGGGGTCATAGTCTAAGGATACGGGGTAAACCTTTCAGGACTGAGATGAGGAGAAATTTCTTCACCCAGAGAGAGAGTGGAATTCACTACCACAGAAAGCAGTTGAGGCCAAAACATTGTATGTTTTCAATAAGGAGTTAGATATAGCTCTTGGGGCAAAAGGGATCAAAGGAAATGGAGGGAAAGCGGGAACAGGTTACTGAGTTGGATGATCAGCCATGATCATAATGAATGGTGGAGCAGGTTCGAAGGGCTGAATGGCCTACTCCTCCTATTTCTTATCTTTCACCTTTGTTCAATATCCCTTAATGCCATAAACCTAACCAAAAACTAATCAGTCTTAGTCTTGAAAGCTCAAGTTGACCCCCAACCTCCACAACCTTTTTGAGGGAGGGAGTTCCAGATTTTCACTCCCCTTTGTGTGAAGAAGTGCTTCCTGACATCACCCCTGAATGGCCTAGTTCTAATTTTAAGCATCTGCTGCCTTGTTCTGGACTCTCTCCACCAGAGGAAATAGTTTCTCTCTACCTATCCTATCAAATCCTTTTAACACATCCATCAGTTCACCCTTAAACTTCAAAACTCAGAGGAATACAAGCCAGGAAAATATTCCTCTCAACTTTTTTAGTTGTGGTATCATTCTGGTGTATCTGCACTGCACCCTTCCAAGGCCAGTTTATGCTTCCCAAGGTCCATACGAGATTCTGCTGTATAGGTTGAGAATGTTTCTCCTTTATTACTAACTTGCAGGTAATTATGCTTATTTCTGTGACATATTTTGCACGATGAGCGCTCTCTCTCTCTTCCCCCACCCCCCCACTCTGCACAGTGCATGGTGAGTTCCTTATTCAGTGTGCCCGAGACATACAGGCAGGAATCATTAGAATGGTTACAACACAGAAGCAAGCCATTTGGCTCATCATGTCTGTGCCGGCTTTCTGCAAGAACAACTCAGCTCGTCCCACTCCCGTGCCCTTTCCTCGTAGCCCTACAAATTTGTTTCCTTCAGATAATTAGCGAATTCCCTTTTGAAAGCCATGATTGAATCTGCCTCCACCACACACTCAGGCAGTGCATTCCAGATCCTAAACACGCGCTGTGTAAAAACGTGTTTCCTCATGTCGCAGTTGCTTTTGCCAATCACCTTAAATTGGTGTCCTCTGGTTCTCGATACTTCAGCCAATGGGAACAGTTTCTCCCTATCTAGTCTGTCAGGACCCCTCATGATTTTAAATCACCTCTATCAAATCTTCTCTCAGCCTTCTCTATGTAGAACAGCCCCAGCTTCTCCAATCTATCCTCGTAACTGAAGTCTGTCATCCCCGGAATCATTCTCATGAATCTTATCAGCACCCTCTCCAAAGCCTTCACATCCTTCCTAAAGTGTGGTGCCCAGATTGGACACATTGCTCCAGTTGATGTCAAACCAGTGTTTTATAAAAGTTCCCCATAACTTCCTTATTTTTGTACTCTTTGCCTCTAAAGTCCAGGATCCCATATGCCTTTTTAACTGCTTTCTCAACCTGCCCTACTACCTTCAATGATTTATGTATATACCCCCAGGTCCCTCTGCTCCTGCACCACTTTAGAATTGTGCCCTTTATTTTACATTGTCTTTCCTCATTCTTCCGACCAAAATGTATCACTTCACATTTCATCTTCCATGTGTCTGCCCCATTCCACCAGCCTGCCTTAGTCCTCTTGCAGTCTATCACTATCCTCCTCACAGTTCACAATACTTCCTAGTTTTGTGTCATCTGCAAATTTTGAAATTGTGCTCTGCAAACCCATCATCATCTCAATCAAGAAAAGCAGTTGTCCCAACACCAAGCCCTGGGGAACCCCACCATATACCTTCCTCCAGTCTGAAAAACAACCATTCACCACTACTCACTGTTTCTTGTCACTGAGCCAGCTTCATATCCCTGCTGCTACTGTCCCTTTTATTCCATGGGCTTTAACTTTGCTGACAAGCCTGTTATGTGGCACTTTATCAAATGCCTTTTGGAAGTCCATGTACACCACATCAGCCACATTACTCTCATCAACTCCCTCTGTTACCTCATCAAAAAACTCAATCAAATTAGTTAAATATGATTTGCCCTTAACAAATCCGTGCTGGCTTTCCTTAATTAATTCACATTTGTCCAAGTGACAAATTATGATTTCGAAAAGCTTTCCCTCCCCTGAGGTTAAACTGACTGGCCTGTAGTTGCTGGGTTTATCTTTGCACCCTGTTTTGAACAAAGGTGTAACATTTCCAATTCTCGAGTCCACTGCCACCACCCCTGCATCTAAGGAGGATTGGAAGATTATGGCCAGTGCCATCCCAATTTCCACTCTTACTTCCCTCGGTACCTTCGGATACATCTGATCCAGTCCTGGTGACTTATCAACTTTAAGTACAGCCAGCCTTTCCAAAACATCCTCTTTATCAAGGTTTAGCCCATCCAGTGTCTCTACCTCCTTTCACTTTGGCAGCATCTTCCTTAGGAAAGATGGATGCAAAGTAGTTCAGCCATGCCCTCTGCCTCCATTTGTAAATTACCTTTTTGGTCCCTAATTGACCCCACTTCTCCGTTTACCACGTTTTTACTATTTATTTGCCTTTCAAAGACTTTTGGATTCCCTTTTATGTTGGCTTTCAGTCTCATCCCCTTCGCCCTATATTTTCTTCTCTCATTTCTTTTTTCACTTCCCCTCTGAGCTTTCTATATTCAGCCTGGTTCTCATTTGTATTATCCACCTGGCTTCTGACACACACCCTTTTTCTGCTTCATCTTACTCTCTATACAGGGAGATAGCATACAGGGAGCTCTGGCATTGTTTGTCCCACCTTTTGCCCTTGTGGGAATGTACCTCGACTTCACCCAAACCATCTCCTCTTTAAAGGCAGCGCATTGTTTCATTACAGTTTTGCCTGCCAATCTTTGATTCCAATTTACCTGGGCCAGATCCATTCACACACCATTGAAATTGGCCCTCCCCTAATTATCTTTACTCTAGATTGCTCCTTGTCATAGCTAACTTAAACCTTGTGATACTGTGGTTACTGTCCCCTAAATGTTCCCCGACTGACCCTTGATCCATTTGACCCACCTCATTCCCCAGAACCAGATCCAGCAATGCCTCCTTCCTCGTTGGTATGGAAACAGACTGATGTAGAAAATTCTCCTGAACTGACTTCAGAAACTCTTTCCCCCTCTCTGCCCTTTACACTCGGGTGGCACAGTGGCGCATTGGTTAGCACCGCAGCCTCACAGCTCCAGCGACCCGGGTTCAGTTCTGGGTACTGCCTGCGTGGAGTTTGCAAGTTCTCCCTGTGACCACGTGGGTTTTCTCCGGGTGCTCCGGTTTCCTCCCAAATGCCAAAGACTTGCAGGTTGATAGGTAAATTGGCCATTGTAAATTGCCCCTAGTGTAGGTAGGTGGTAGGGGAATTGTGGGGATGTGGTAGGTAATATGGGATTAATGTAGGATTAGTATAAAATGGGTGGTTGATGGTAGGCACAGACTCGATGGGCTGAAGGGGCTGTTTCAGTGCTGTAGCTCTCTATGACTATTACTATTCCAGGATTATTAAAGTCCTCCATTATAATTACCAGATAGTTCTTGCATCTCTCTATAATTTCTTTGCTAATTTGTTATCTTTCCCACTAGTTGGTGGCCTATAGAATACACCCAATAGTGTAATGATACCTGTATTGTTTCTTAACTCTGACCAAATAGATTCCGTCCTTGACCTCCTGTGTGCTTGTGCTATGTGTGGTTGCCAGTTTGTTCTGCATAAGCTGCACTCCATCGGACCTGCTGATTGGAGCATGCTAATTGGCCTCAGTGCCCCAGCTAATGGAGAAGTTCAGCCAGGGTTCCTGCGCCTTATTGGATGGTGGGGTGCAATAAACACAATTGGGCACAGCTGAGATTCCAATCCACTGACACTCGGGATTGAATTTTATGAGGCCTCCGGTGTCATGGTGGGAGGCCCGGAAAATTTCTTCCGGGAGAGGTCCACCATCACCCCCGATGCCGAGAAGGCCGCGCCGTATTTTACCGGCGGCGGTGAGGCCTTGGTGCAGCCCACCCGTCGCCAAGCAGTGGTGCCGCCTTTTCAGTCTCAAAATGAAGTTTAAAAAGATGCAAATCACCTTGTCTCGGCGGCCATGCCATGCCCATATTACGGGCACCAGCTGGAGGTCCAGTGTCTTTCCGAGGCGTGACATTGGGGTGGGGTTTGGGGGGGTGCACAGGGCAGTGAAATCTTCAGGTTGGGAGGGTTGTGGGAGCAGGGAAAAGCACACCGATTGGTTGTGGGATGGTGAAAAGGGGTTGAGGGTCAAATGTTCTGAAGGTGGGGAGGGGGTTAACGGTTAATTGAAAAATTGGTTTTCCGGGGTGTAGGTAATTTTATTTATTGAGAACTCATTGGGGGGTTGGACAGGGGATGCAAAGTTTGATTAAAATGTTATTTCTATTATTAGTGCGGCGGGATCTTTAAACATTTAAATTTACATGAAGGGGTTGAAACCCTTTAAAAATGGCGCCAGCCGCTGTTCCTCTATGTCATCAGGGGCGGCCGTTCCACCCCCTCCATTTAAAGGCCGCAACTCCCCCCTCGCGTGAAATATCGCGGGGGCTCAGCCACGGTACACCCGCGCCTGAAGTCCGCTGAGATCCGAGCGCACCGCTGCAATTTGCAGTGCGCTCATAAATTTCAGCCCTCACTGTCCAAACTAATCAAACTTTGCATCCCCTCTCCGACACAGTAAACAGCTGGTTAGATGGTGTAGCAGAGGGCACTGCTCACTGACATACACTTTGTTCACAGGCACCACACCAACATGTGCGGACATTGGGCGCCAGGTCCTCAGTTATGGCCGACGAATCTCATTGGCAGAGTGGAACGCCAGGATCGATGTATGTATGACTGCTGAATAATGATGTCCATTTCTCAGTAACCAGCTGGGCTGCAGCCAGTTATTAACAAATTAGAATTAGAACATTACAGCGCAGTACAGGCCCTTCGGCCCTCGATGTTGCGCCGACCTGTGAAACCATCTGACCTACACTATTCCATTTTCATCCATATGTCTATCCAATGACCACTTAAATGCCCTTAAAGTTGGCGAGTCTACTACTGTTGCAGGCAGGGCGTTCCACGCCCCTACTACTCTCTGAGTAAAGAAACTACCTCTCACATCTGTCCTATATCTATCACCCCTCAACTTAAAGCTATGTCCCCTCGTGTTTGCCATCACCATCCGAGGAAAAAGACTCTCACTATCCACCCTATCTAACACTCTGATTATCTTATATGTCTCTATTAAGTCACCTCTCCTCCTCCTCCTTTCCAACGAAAACAACCTCAAGTCCCTCAGCCTTTACTCGTAAGACCTTCCCTCCATACCAGGCAACATCCTAGTAAATCTCCTCTGCACCCTTTCCAAAGCTTCCACATCCTTCCTATAATGCGGTGACCAGAACTGCACGCAATACTCCAGGTGCGGCCTCACCAGAGTTTTGTACAGCTGCAGCATGACTTCGTGGCTCCGAAACTCGATTCCCGTACTAATAAAAGCTAACACACCATATGCCTTCTTAACAGCCCTATTAACCTGGGTAGCAACCTTCAGGGATTTATGTACCTGGACACCAAGATCTCTCTGCTCATCTACACTACCAAGAATCTTCCCATTAGCCCAGTACTCTGCATTCCTGTTACTCCTTCCAAAGTGAATCACCTCACACTTTTCCGCATTAAACTCCATTTGCCATCTCTCAGCCCAGCTCTGCAGCCTATCTATGTCCCTCTGTACCCTACAACATCCTTCGGCACTATCCACAACTCCACCGACCTTCATGTCATCCGCAAATTTACTAACCCACCCTTCTACACCCTCTTCCAGGTCATTTAGAAAAATGACAAACAGCAGTGGCCCCAAAACAGATCCTTGCGGTACACCACTAGTAACTAAACTCCAGGATGAACATTTGCCATCAACCACCACCCTCAGTCTTCTTTCAGCTAGCCAATTTCTGATCCAAAGCTCTAAATCACCTTCAACCCCATACTACCGTATTTTCTGCAATAGCCTACCGTGGGGAACCTTATCAAATGCCTTACTGAAATCACCACATCCACTGCTTTACCCTCATCCACCTGTTTGGTCACCTTCTCGAAAAACTCAATAAGGTTTGTGAGGCACGACCTACCCTTCACAAAACCGTGCTGACTATCGCTAATGAACTTATTCTTTTCAAGATGATTATAAATCCTATCTCTTATAACCTTTTCCAACATTTTACCCACAACCGAAGTAAGGCTCACAGGTCTATAATTACCAGGGCTGTCTCTACTCCCCTTCTTGAACAAGGGGACAACATTTGCTATCCTCCAGTCTTCCGGCACTATTCCTGTCGACAATGACGACATAAAGATCAAGGACAAAGGCTCTGCAATCTCCTCCCTGGCTTCCCAGAGAATCCTAGGATAAATCCCATCTGGCCCAGGGGACTTATCTATTTTCACACCTTCCAAAATTGCTAACACCTCCTCCTTGTGAACCTCAATCCCATCTAGCCTAGTCGTCTGAATCTCAGTATTCTCCTCGACGACATTTTCTTTCTCTACTGTAAATACTGACGAAAAATATTCATTTAACGCTTCCCCTATCTCCTCTGATTCCACACACAACTTCCCACTACTATCCTTGATTGGCCCTAATCTAACTCTAGTCATTCTTTTATTCCTGATATACCTGTAGAAAGCCTTAGGGTTTTCCTTGATCCTATCCGTCAGTGACTTCTCGTGTCCTCTCCTTGCTCTTCTTAGCTCTCCCTTTAGATCCTTCCTGGCTAGCTTGTAACTCTCAAGCGCCCTAACTGAGCCTTCACGTCTCATCCTAACATAAGCCGCCTTCTTCCTCTTGACAAGCGCTTCAACTTCTTTAGTAAACCACGGCTCCCTCGCTCGACAACTTCCTCCCTGCCTGACAGGTACATTCTTATCAAGGACACGCAGTAGCTGCTCCTTGAATAAGCTCCACATTTCAATAGTGCCCATCCCCTGCAGTTTCCTTCCCCATCCTACGCATCCTAAATCTTGCCTAATCGCATCATAATTTCCTTTCCCCCAGCTATAATTCTTGCCCTGCGGTATATACCTGTCCCTGCCCATCGCTAAGGTAAACCTAACCGAATTGTGATCACTATCACCAAAGTGCTCACCTACATCTAAATCTTAACACCTGGCCGGGTTCATTACCCAGTACCAAATCCAATGTGGCATCGCCCCTGGTTGGCCTGTCTACATACTGTGTCAGGAAACCCTCCTGCACACACTGGACAAAAACTAACCCATCTAAAGTACTCGAACTATAGTATTTCCAGTCAATATTTGGAAAGTTAAAGTCCCCCATAACAACTACCCTGTTACTCTCGCCCCTGTCGAGAATCATCTTCGCTATCCTTTCCTCTACATCTCTGGTACTATTCGGAGGTCTATAGAAAACTCCCAACAGGGTGACCTCTGCTCTCCTGTTTCTAACCTCGGCCCATACTACCTCAGTAGACGAGTCCTCAAACGTCCTTTCTGCCGCTGTAATACTCTCCTTGATTAACAATGCCACAGCCCCCCCCCCACCCCCCCTTTTACCATCTTCTCTTTTCTTACTGAAACATCTAAATCCCGGAACCTGCAACATCCATTCCTGCCCCTGCTCTGCCCATGTCTCCGAAATGGCCACAACATCGAGATCCCAGGTACCAGCCCATGCTGCAAGCTCACCCACCTTATTCCGGATGCTCCTGGCGTTGAAGTAGACACACTTTAAACCAAGTTCTTGCTTGACAGTGCCCTCTTGCGTCCTTGTAACCTTATCCCTGACCTCACTACTCTCAACATCCTGTACACTGGAACTACAATTTAGGTTCCCATTCCCCTGCTGAATTAGTTTAAACCCCCCCGAAGAGCACGAGCAAATCTCCCCCCCCCCCCCCCCCCCCGCCCCCCCAGGATATTGGTACCCCTCTGGTTCAGGTGAAGACCATCCTGTTTGTCGAGGTCCCACCTACCCCAGAAAGAGCCCCAATTATCCAGGAAACCAAAACCCTCCCTCCTACACCATCCCTGCAGCCACGTGTTCAACTCCTCTCTCTCCCTATTCCTCACTTCGCTAGCACGTGGCACGGGCAACAACCCAGAGATAACAACTCTGTTTGTTCTCGCTCTAAGCTTCCACCCTAGCTCCCTGAATTTCTGCCTTAAATCCCCATCTCTCTTCCTTCCTATGTCGTTGGTGCCTATGTGGTCCACGACTTGGGGCTGCTCCCCCTCCCCCTTAAGGATCTCAAAAACACGATCCGAGACATCACGAACCCTGGCACCTGGGAGGCAACACACCAACCGTGAGTCTCTCTCGTTCCCACAGAACCTCCTATCTGTTCCCCTAACTATGGAGTCCCCAATGACTAATGCTCTGCTCCTCTTCCCCCTTCCCTTCTGAGCAACAGGGACAGACTCTGTGCCAGAGACCTGCACCCCATTGCTTACCCCTGGTAAGTCGTCCCCCGCAACAGTATCCAAAACGGTATACCTGTTGTTGAGGGAAACGGCCACAGGGGATCCCTGCACTGCCTGCTGGTTCCCTCTCCTTCCCCTGACGGTAACCCATCTACCTACTTCTTTTACCTGAGGTGTGACTACCTCCCCTTAACTCCTCTCAATAAACCCCTCCGCCTCCCTAATGATCCGATGTTCATCCAGCTCCAGTTCCCTAATGCGGTTCTCGAGGAGCTGGAGTTGGGGAAAGACTTACCCAATCAGAGCCAGCAAATAGCATGTCGAGTAAAATGTCATGATGTCCTGAAATCAAAAATAGGGACTGTACCCCAGTGAGAGTCAGTGTGTGTGGAATTGTACCCCAGTGAGAGTCAGTGTGTGTGGAACTGTATCCCAGTGAGAGTCAGTGTGTGTGGAATTGTACCCCAGTGAGAGTCAGTGTGTGTGGAACTGCAACCCAGTGAGAGTCAGTGTGTGTGGAACTGTACCCCAGTGAGAGTCAGTGTGTGTGGAACTGCAACCCAGTGAGAGCCAGTGTGTGTGGAACTGCAACCCAGTGAGAGTCAGTGTGTGTGGAACTGCAACCCAGTGAGAGTCAGTGTGTGTGGAACTGCAACCCAGTGAGAGTCAGTGTGTGTGGAACTGCAACCCAGTGAGAGTCAGTGTGTGTGGAACTGTACCCCAGTGAGAGTCAGTGTGTGTGGAATTGTACCCCAGTGAGAGTCAGTGTGTGTGGAATTGTACCCCAGTGAGAGTCAGTGTGTGTGGAACTGTATCCCAGTGAGAGTCAGTGTGTGTGGAACTGTACCCCATTGAGAATCAGTGCGTGTGGAGCTGTACCCCAGTGAGAGTCAGTGTGTGTGGAACTGTACCCCAGTGAGAGTCAGTGTGTGTGGAATTGTACCCCAGTGAGAGTCGTTGTGTGTGGAACTGTACCCCAGTGAGAGTCAGTGTGTGTGGAGCTGTACCCCAGTGAGAGTCAGTGTGTGTGGAACTGTACCCCAGTGAGAGTCAGTGTGTGTGGAACTGTACCCCAGTGAGAGTCAGTGTGTGTGGAACTGTACCCCAGTGAGAGTCAGTGTGTGTGGAACTGTACCCCAGTAGAGTCAGTGCGTGTGGAACTGTACCCCAGTGAGAGTCAGTGGGTGTGGAAATGTACCCCAGTGAGAGTCAGTGTGTGTGGAACTGTACCCCAGTGAGAGTCCGTGTGTGCAACTGTACCCCAGTGAGAGTCAGTGCGTGTGGCACTGTACCCCATTGAGAGTCAGTGGGTGTGGAAATGTATCCCAGTGAGAGTCAGTGGTCAGTGCATGTGAAACTGTACCTCAGTGAGAGTCAGTGTGTGGAACTGTAGCCCAGTGAGAGTCAGTGTGTGTGGAACTGTATCCCAGTTAGAGTCAGTGCGTGTGGAACTGTACCCCAGTGACAGTCAGTGCGTGTGGAACTGTATCCCAGTGAGAGTCTGTGCAAGTGGAAATGTACCCCAGTGAGAGTCAGTGCGTGTGGAACTGTACCCCAGTGAGAGTCAGTGCGTGTGGAATTGTACCCCAGTGAGAGTCTGTGTGGAACTGTCGCCCAGTGAGAGTCAGTGTGTGTAGAACTGTACCCCAGTGAGAGTCAGTGTGTGTGGAACTGTACCCCAGTGAGAGTCAGTGTGTGTCGAACTGTAACCCAGTGAGAGTCAGTGTGTGTGGAACTGTACCCCAGTGAGAGTCAGTGTGTGTGGAACTGTAGCCCAGTGAGAGTCAGTGTGTGTGGAACTGTTTCCCAGTGAGAGTCACTGTGTGTGGAACTGTACCCCAGTGAGAGTCACTGTGTGTGGAACTGTACCCCAGTGAGAATCAGTGCGTGTGGAACTGTACCCCAGTGAGAATCAGTGCGTGTGGAACTGTATCCCAGTGCGAGTCAGTGGGTGTGGAACTGTCGCCCAGTGCGAGTCAGTGCGTGTGGAACTGGACCCCAGTGAGAGTCAGTGTGTGTGGAGCTGTATCCCAGTGAGAGTCAGTGTGTGGGGAACTGTATCCCAGTGAGAGTCAGTGCGTGTGGAACTGTATCCCAGTGAGAGTCTGTGCAAGTGGAAATGTACCCCAGTGAGAGTCAGTGCGTGTGGAACTGTACCCCAGTGAGAGTCAGTGCGTGTGGAATTGTACCCCAGTGAGAGTCTGTGTGGAACTGTCGCCCAGTGAGAGTCAGTGTGTGTAGAACTGTACCCCAGTGAGAGTCAGTGTGTGTGGAACTGTACCCCAGTGAGAGTCAGTGTGTGTCGAACTGTAACCCAGTGAGAGTCAGTGTGTGTGGAACTGTACCCCAGTGAGAGTCAGTGTGTGTGGAACTGTAGCCCAGTGAGAGTCAGTGTGTGTGGAACTGTTTCCCAGTGAGAGTCACTGTGTGTGGAACTGTACCCCAGTGAGAGTCACTGTGTGTGGAACTGTACCCCAGTGAGAGTCAGTGTGTGTGGAACTGTACCCCAGTGAGAGTCAGTGTGTGTGGAACTGTACCCCAGTGAGAGTCAGTGTGTGTGGAACTGTTCCCCAGTGAGAGTCAGTGTGTGTGGAACTGTACCCCAGTGAGAGTCAGTGTGTGTGGAACTGTACCCCAGTGAGAGTCAGTGTGTGTGGAACTGTACCCCAGTGAGAGTCAGTGTGTGTGGAACTGTACCCCAGTGAGAGTCAATGTGTGTGGAACTGTACCCCAGTGAGAGTCAGTGTGTGTGGAACTGTACCCCAGTGAGAGTCAGTGTGTGTGGAACTGTACCCCAGTGAGAGTCAGTGTGTGTGGAACTGTACCCCAGTGAGAGTTGCATCTTCAGTCGAGATTTAAGTGCTGCATCTAAGTTGGCCATTCTCATGCTGGGATTGTCCCTTCGCTCCCCCTTCTGTTCTATTCTGTGTAATTCTGATTGTGTCTTTTCCTGTCACAGGCTATTGACGCCCAAGTGCTGCGTGACGTTTGTACCCGTTACATCTACGACAAGTGTCCTGCCATTGCAGCAGTCGGTAAGTTAAATCCTTTCATTGAGCGGTTATTCCACGGTCACAGATCATCGCCCATGTGCTTTCGTGTTAGATTAGATTAGAGATACAGCACTGAAACAGGCCCTTCGGCCCACCGAGTCTGTGCCGACCATCAACCACCCATTTATACTAATCCTACACTAATCCCATATTCCTACCAAACATCCTGACCTGTCCCTATATTTCCCTACCACCTACCTATACTAGTGACAATTTATAATGGCCAATTTACCTATTAACCTGCAAGTCTTTTGGCTTGTGGGAGGAAACCGGAGCACCCGGAGAAAACCCACGCAGACACAGGGAGAACTTGCAAACTCCACACAGGCAGTACCCAGAATCGAACCCGGGTCCCTGGAGCTGTGAGGCTGCGGTGCTAACCACTGCGCCACTGTGCCGCCCTGTTTGTGTGTGTTGGTGTATTTGGTCGAGGAGGAGCTATGGTAAAGGGCCAGGTCCTCAAATGTTGAATGGCAGAGTATGTGTTTTAAAAGCTGGAGGAGTGTGGAGAGGAGCAACGATTACAAAGCATAAGTGATGGAAAATCCTGTGATCCAGGGCATGCTATGGGCATGGGAGAGTATCCTTTTACACAATCCCTGTATTCTGGAGTGATCCTGTACACATTCCCTTTATTCTGGAGCGATCCTATACACAGTCCCTGTATTCTGGAGTGATCCTGTACACAGTCCCTGTATTCTGGAGCGATCCTGTACACAGTCCCTGTATTCTGGAGCGATCCTGTACACAGTCCCTGTATTCTGGAGCGATCCTGTGCACATTCCCTGTATTCTGGAGCGATCCTATACACAGTCCCTGTATTCTGGAGTGATCCTGTGCACAGTCCCTGTATTCTGGAGTGATCCTGTGCACAGTCCCTGTATTCTGGAGTGATCCTGTGCACAGTCCCTGTATTCTGGAGTGATCCTGTGCACAGTCCCTGTATTCTGGAGTGATCCTGTGCACAGTCCCTGTATTCTGGAGTGATCCTGTGCACAGTCCCTGTATTCTGGAGTGATCCTGTGCACAGTCCCTGTATTCTGGAGTGATCCTGTGCACAGTCCCTGTATTCTGGAGTGATCCTGTGCACAGTCCCTGTATTCTGGAGCGATCCTGTGCACAGTCCCTGTATTCTGGAGCGATCCTGTGCACAGTCCCTGTATTCTGGAGCGATCCTGTACACAGTCCCTGTATTCTGAAGCGATACTGTACACAGTCCCTGTATTCTGGAGCGATCCTGTACACAGTCCCTGTATTCTGGAGCGATCCTGTACACAGTCCCTGTATTCTGGAGCGATCCTGTGCACAGTCCCTGTATTCTGGAGCGATCCTGTACACATTCCCTGTATTCTGGAGTGATCCTGTACACAGTCCCTGTATTCTGGAGCGATCCTGTACACATTCCCTGTATTCTGGAGTGATCCTGTACACAGTCCCTGTATTCTGGAGCGATCCTGTGCACATTCCCTGTATTCTGGAGCGATCCTGTACACAGTCCCTGTATTCTGGAGCGATCCTGTACACAGTCCCTGTATTCTGGAGCGATCCTGTGCACATTCCCTGTATTCTGGAGCGATCCTGTGCACATTCCCTGTATTCTGGAGCGATCCTGTACACAGTCCCTGTATTCTGGACTTGTTGCATTCAGGTGTATTTGTTTCAGGATTATTTGTTGAGTTTATTTTTACTGAAACATTCTTTCTCAAAGGCATCTGACTTGCTCTGGAAGAGGGTTAATGTCTCCTTGCTGGGGGCTGTGGTGTGGTGAACGGCCTGTCCCGGGCCGGGCAGTGAACGGGGGTTTTCCAGGCCGGTCGGTGGAGGCTCTTCTTTCCTCCTTCGTTGGTAACTCCTCTCTCATTCTTGCTTTTGCTCCATCAACAATGTGTGGGCGAATCTCGCATTCCCTATACAGGACTCAAACACAGAGGTTCCCAGTTCTTTCAGCGAGTGTCTGTAACTACAATTATAGAATGACAGCACAGTGACAATCCTGGGTCTCTGCTATTACCACTTATTGATACTCCCTTCCCTGCCAGTGGCACATTCTGTTTGTTCATTCACTGATTGATGTTTTCTGTCTCTGGCAGGTCCGATTGAGCAGTTACCAGATTATAACAGGATTCGGAGCGCCATGTACTGGCTTCGTCTGTGAGTCAGGTCCAGAAGCAATGACGATTGGGGAGTTCCTGCTTTGGGCCCTCTGTATCGGCAATGGGAGGGGGTGGGGCCAATCTCACCCACTCATTTTGTATTATTGGCTTTGTTCTGTATTTTGAAATGGTGGAAAACTTATTTGAAATGTGGAAGATTGATTAAACTGAGAATCTTAACCCAACTGTACAGAACATTAATCATGAAAAGTTCAATTAAAGCTGTCTGTCTAACTGAAAGTTGGGTTGTGCTGCATTGACCACAACAGAATTCATTACCAAAGCTTGATTTTTTTTTACTGGTGGGTGTTGTAAGGAAATTGATGTCTTCACGTTGGAGTTTAGCTATGAGGAAAGATTTGATCGGCTAGGGTTGTTTTCCTTAGAACAGCGGAGGCTGAGGGGTGATTTAATTGAGGTGTACAAAATTATGAGGGGCCTAGATAGAGTAGACAGGAAGGACCTGTTTCCCATAGTGGAGAGGTGAGTTACCAGGGGGCACAGATTTAAGGTGATTGGTAGAAGGATTAGAGGGGACATGAGGAAAAACTTTTTCACCAAGAGGGTGGTGGGGTCTGAAATTCACTGGCAGGAACGGTGGTGAAGGCAGAAACCCTCAATTCTTTTAAAAGGTACCTGGACCTGCACCTGAAGTGCTGTAACCAGCAAGGCTATGGACCAGGTGCTGGAAGGTGGCATTAGATTGGGCAGCTAGTTTTTTTCTGGTCGGCACGGATACGACAGGCTGAATGGCCTCCTTTGGTGCTGTAATTTTTCTATGGTTCTATGGAAGGTGCAGGGGAAAGCCCAATAGAATAATGCGACATAGACTCTGCAGCAGGACTGAGAGGGGTCCCTCACTGCATTTTCTAAACACAGTCTGCATTGGGGGGACTCTGGAAATGCCACAAACTTGCTGTTTAATCTCTGTGCAGAATGCATCCTGGATCAGTCATTGATTGGTTACAGCACAGAAGGAGGCCATTCAGCCTGTCGTGTCTGAAGGAGCAATTCACTCTTAACCTCAATATAAGGATAGGCATTGTAAATTTGAGATGTTGGAGGGCTAACAGTCAATATGGGTGAATGAATAGATGACGTGTGAGTCACAGAGTGATTTATGGCTGGGAAGGAGGTCATTCAGCCCATCATGTCCATGCCAGTTCTCCACGGAGCAATTCAGTCAGTCCCACTCCTCCGCTCAATCCCCATACCCCTGCGAGTTTAATTCCTTCAAATGCCCATCCAACTGCCTTTTGAAATGATTGTCTCTGCTTCCACCACCCTCGTGGGCAGCAGGTTGCAGGTCATTATCACTCACTACATAAACTTCTTCCTCGCATTCCTCCTGTATCTCTTGCACAAAACCTTTAATCTGTGTCCCCTGGTCCTTGTACAATCAAATAGGAACAGCTTTTCTTAGTCTACCTTATCTAAGCCTGTCATAATCTTGTACCCCTCTTTCAAATCTCCCCTCAATCTCCTTTGCTCCAAGAACAACCTCAACTTCTCTGAACTAACCTTGTAACTAAAATCCTCCATCCCTGGAACCATTCTGGTACATTTCTTCTGCATCCTGTCGAGGACCCTCACATCCTTCCTGAAGTGTGGTGACCAGAACTGGATGCAATACTCCAGCTGGGGCCTAACCAGAGCTTTCAAAGGTTCAGCATAACTTCCCTGCTTTTGTACACAATGCCTCTATTTATGCAGCCCAAAATCCCATATGCTTTACTAACCACTCTCTCAATATGTCCTGCCACCTTCAAAGATCGATGCACATACACCCCCAGGTCCCTCTGTTCCTGCACACTCTTTAGAACTATCATTAAGTATATATTGCCTCCCCCTACCCCTTCTGCCAAAATGCCACCTCACACTTATCAGTGTAAATTCCATCTGCCACTTGTCTGTCCTTTCCACTAGCCTATGTATGTCCTGTTGCAGGCGGTTCATATCATCCTCACTGTCTGCCAATCCTCCAAGTTTGGAATCATTGGAAAATTTTGAAATTCTACTCTGTATTCCAAGATCCAAATCATTTATATACAGCAAAAGAGCAGTGTCCTAGAACTGACTTGGGGGAACACCACTGTCTACCATCCTCCAGTCTGACAATCAACCATTTACCACAAGTCACTGTTTTCTGTCATTAAGCCAATTTTTTTTTTATCCAATTGGACACGGACATACCAATTAGGAGCAGGAGTAGGCCACTCGGCCCCTTGATCCTGCTGTGCCATTCAACAAGATCATGGCTGAACCATTTCACTTTCCTGCCTCCCCCCAATAACCTTCCACCCCCTTGCTTATCAAGAATCTCTCTAACTCTGTCTTAAAAATATTTAAAGACTTCCACTGCCTTGTGAAGAAGAGAATTCCAAAGACGCACGACCCTCTGTGGAAAAAAAAATTTGCATCTCTGTCTTAAATGGGCGAGCCCTTATTTTTAAACAGTGACCCCTAGTTATAGATTCTCCCTCAGGATCTTATATGTTTCAATCAAGTCGCCTCTTACTTTTCTGAATTCCAGCCGATACAAGCCTAGCCTGTCCAACCTTTCCTTGTAAGACAGCCCGCCCATTCCAGGTATTCGTCTAGTAAACCTTTTCTGAACTGCTTCCAATGTATTTACATCCTTCCTTAAATAAGGAGACCAGTACAGTACTCTAGATGTGGTCTCATCAATGTCCTGTGTAGCTGAAGCAAAACCTCCCTACTTTTGTATTCAATTCCCATCGCAATAAACGATAACATTCTATTAGCTTTCCTAATTACATGCTGTACCTGCATACTAACCTTTTGTGATTCATGCACTAGGACACCCAGATCCCTCTGCATATCAAAGCTCTGCAATCTTTCACCATTTAGATAATATGATTCTTTTTTATTCTTCCTGCCAAAATGGACAATTTCACATTTTCCCACATTCTACTCCATTTGCCAGATCTTTTCCCACTCACTTAACCTACCTTATATCCCTTTGTAGCCTCCTTATGTCCTCTTCACAGCTTTCTTTCCTCCTATTTTTTATGCCATCAGCTATTCTATCCCTGAGCCTCAATTTTGTTAACCAGCCTTTTATATGGTACCTTATCAAATGCTGTCTTAAAATTTATATAGACAACATGCACCATATTCCCTTTGTCAACCTTCTCTGTTACTTCATCAAAATATTCAATTAGATTAGTCGAGCATGATTTGCCTTTTACAAATCCACGCTGGCTATCCTGTTGATTTTTTTTTCCCATGATTATTGTTTCTAAAACTTTACCCACTGCTGTTGAATTGGCCTGTAGTTGCTAGAATAAAAACAAGAAATGCTGGAAACACTCAGCAGGTCTGGCAGCATCTGTGGAGAGAGAAGCAGAGTTAACCTTTCAGGTCAGTGACCCTTCTTTTGGGCCTCCTTATCTCGAGAGACAATGGATACGCGCCTGGAGGTGGTCAGTAGTTTGTGAAGCAGCGCCTGGAGTGGCTATAAAGGCCAATTCTGGAGTGACAGGCTCTTCCACAGGTGCTGCAGAGAAATTTGTTTGTTGGGGCTGTTGCACAGTTGGCTCTCCCCTTGCGCCTCTGTCTTTTTTCCTGCCAACTACTAAGTCTCTTCGACTCGCCACAATTTAGCCCTGTCTTTATGGCTGCCCGCCAGCTCTGGCGAATGCTGGCAACTGACTCCCACGACTTGTGATCAATGTCACACGATTTCATGTCGCGTTTGCAGACGTCTTTATAACGGAGACATGGACGGCCGGTGGGTCTGATACCAGTGGCAAGCTCGCTGTACAATGTGTCTTTGGGGATCCTGCCATCTTCCATGCGGCTCACATGGCCAAGCCATCTCAAGCGCCGCTGACTCAGTAGGGTGTATACGCTGGGGATGTTGGCCGCTTCAAGGACTTCTGTGTTGGAGATATAGTCCTGCCACCTGATGCCAAGTATTCTCCGAAGGCAGCGAAGATGGAATGAATTGAGACGTCGCTCTTGGCTGGCATACGTTGTCCAGGCCTCGCTGCCGTAGAGCAAGGTACTGAGGACACAGGCCTGATACACTCGGACTTTTGTGTTCCGTGTCAGTGAGCCATTTTCCCACACTCTCTTGGCCAGTCTGAACATAGCAGTGGAAGCCTTACCCATGCGCTTGTTGATTTCTGCATCTAGAGACAGGTTACTGGTGATAGTTGAGCCTAGGTAGGTGAACTCTTGAACCACTTCCAGAGCGTGGTCGCCAATATTGATGGATGGAGCATTTCTGACATCCTGCCCCATGATGTTCGTTTTCTTGAGGCTGATGGTTAGGCCAAATTCATTGCAGGCAGACGCAAACCTGTCGATGAGACTCTGCAGGCATTCTTCAGTGTGAGATGTTAAAGCAGCATCGTCAGCAAAGAGGAGTTCTCTGATGAGGACTTTCCGTACTTTGGACTTCGCTCTTAGACGGGCAAGGTTGAACAACCTGCCCCCTGATCTTGTGTGGAGGAAAATTCCTTCTTCAGAGGATTTGAACGCATGTGAAAGCAGCAGGGAGAAGAAAATCCCAAAAAGTGTGGGTGCGAGAACACAGCCCTGTTTCACACCACTCAGGATAGGAAAGGGCTCTGATGAGGAGCCACCATGTTGAATTGTGCCTTTCATATTGTCATGGAATGAGGTGATGATACTTAGTAGCTTTGGTGGACATCCGATCTTTTCTAGTAGTCTGAAGAGACCACGTCTGCTGACGAGGTCAAAGGCTTTGGTGAGATCAATGAAAGCAATGTAGAGGGGCATCTGTTGTTCACGGCATTTCTCCTGTATCTGACGAAGGGAGAACAGCATGTCAATAGTCGATCTCTCTGCACGAAAGCCACACTGTGCCTCAGGGTAGACGCGCTCGGCCAGCTTCTGGAGCCTGTTCAGAGCGACTCGAGCAAAGACTTTCCCCACTATGCTGAGCAGGGAGATTCCACGGTAGTTGTTGCAGTCACCGCGGTCACCTTTGTTTTTATAGAGGGTGATGATGTTGGCATCGCGCATGTCCTGGGGTACTGCTCCCTCGTCCCAGCACTGCTCCCTCGTCCCAGCACAGTCCCTTCAGAACTGGTAAATATTATAATGTAAAAGATTATAAGCAAGTAAAGTGGGGGTGGGGCAAGAGATAACAAAGGAGAAGGTGTAGATAGGACAAGGTGACAGAATAGCTGAGCAGAAGGTCATGGAACAAAGATATGTTCATGGTGTGTTGAAAGACAAAGCATTAGTACAGATAGGGTGTTAACAGACTGAACATTGAACAGCCGCAAGTATAAACATGAAAATTACAGTGGGTCAGCAAACTGAACAAATCAAGATGAAATAAAATAAACACAAAAGAATATATATATTTTTTTTTAAAGTAAAATGGGGGGCCCATCATGCTCTGAAATTATTGAACTCGATGTTCAGTCCGGCAGGCTGTAGTGTCTCAAATCGGTAAATGAGATGCTGTTCCTCGGGCTTGCGTTGATGTTCACTGGAACACTGCACCAATCCCAGGACAGAGATGTGAGCAGGGGGGAGTGTTGCTGGACCTATCCTAACACCCTTTCTTGAATAAGGGTGTCACATTTGCCACTCTCCAATCCTCTGGCATCTCCCTCATATCTAGGGAAGCTTGAAGCATTATGACGAGCCCTTCCGCTATCTGCATTCCCACCTCCTTTAGTAACCTGGGATGCAGGCCATCTGGACCCAGTGACTTATCCACCGTAATCATAGCCAGCCTTTCCAGTGCCTCCTCACTCTCAATATTTACCATTTGCATTGCCTCTACTCTCCACTTCGAGTCATAGAGTTATACAGCACAGAAACAGGCCCTTCAGCCCAATCGTGTCTGTTTCGGCCATACTGCACCCAACTATTCGAATCCCATTTTCCAGCACTTGGCCCGTAGCCTATTATGCTATGGTGTTTCAAGTGCTCATCTAAATACTTCTTAAATGTTGTGAGGGTTCCTCCCTCTCCCACCCCTTCAGGCAGTGTGTTCCAGATTCCAACCACCCTCTCGGTGAAAATTTTTTCATCAAATCCCCTCTAAACCTCCTGCCTCTTACCTTAAATCTGTGCCCCCTAGTTATTGACCCCTCTGCTAAGGGAAAAAGTCTCTTCCTATCTAACCTATCAATGCCCCTCATAATCTTGAATACCTCAATCATGTCTCCCCTCAGCCTTCTCTGCTCCAAGGAAAACAACCCTAGCCTTTTCAGTCTCTCTTCATAGCTGAAATGCTCCAGCCCAGGCAACATCCTGGTGAATCTCCTCTGCACCCTCTCCAGTGCAATCACATCCTTCCTATAGTGTGGTGACCAGAACTGTACACAGTACTCCAGCTGTGGCCTAACTAGCGTTTTATACAGCTCCATCATAACCTCCCTGCTCATATATTCTATGCCTTGGCTAATAAAGGCAAGTATCCCATATGCCTTCCGAACCACCTTATCTACCTGTGCTGCTGCCTTCAGTGATCTATGGACAAGTACACCAAGGTCCTTCTGGACTTCCTAGGGTCCTACCATCCATTGTATATTCCCTTGCCTTGTTAGTCCTCCCAAAGTGCATCACCTCACACTTCTCAGGATTAAACTCCATTTGCCACTGCTCTGTCCATCTATATCGTCCTGTAATCTAAGGTTTTCCTCCTCACTATTTACGACATCACCAATTTTCGTGTCATCTGCAAACATACTTATTGTACCTCCTGTATTCATCGCTAAATCATTAATGTACACTACAAACAGCAAGGGTCCCAGCACTGATCCCTGTGGTACACTACTGGGCACAGGCTTCCACTCGAAAAAACAACTAAACCCATTTTGCCAAATTGTCCTGGATCCCATGGGCTCTTACCTTCTTAACCAATCTCCCATGCGGGACCTTATCGAAAGCCTTACTAAAATCCATGTCGACTACATCAACTGCTTTACCCTCATCAACACATCTAGTCACCTCCTCGAAAAATTCAATCAAGTTAGTTAGACACGATCTCCCCCTGACAAAGCCATGCTGACTATCCCTGATTAATCCCTGCCTCTTCAAGAGGAGATTAATCCTGTCCTTCAGAATTTTTTCCAATATTTTCCCAACCACTGATGTTAGACTCACCGGCCTGTAACTGCCTGGTTTATCCCTACTACCTTCTTGAATAATGGTACCACATTCGCTGTTCTCCAGTCCTCTGGTACCTCTGCTGTGGCCAGGGAGGATTTGAAAATTTGTGACATCAAGCAGTCGTCTGCTATGAATCAGCTCATCTAAAACTCTGCTGCCTGTTACCTAATCCTGCAAGGAAGAGGAATCTGACAAAGCATCAATAGAAGCGGAGAGTAGAGGCAATGCAAATGGTAAAAATTGAGAGTGAGGAGGCACTGGGAAGGCTCGCTATGCTTATGGTAGATAAGTCACTGGGTCTGGATGGCCTGCATCTCAGGATGCTAAAGGAAGTGGGGATGGAGATAGCAGAAGGGTGGGATTGGAGATGGCCCTGATGAATGGGAACCATTTGTATGTCCCTGGCCTGGGGGAAGGAAGGGTGATTTAATGGGAGTGGAGTCAGGGGTGCAGGAGGTGAGCCTAATGGAGAGGTTAACACCTGGAGAGTGTTAATGTGGTTCTGGAAAATTGAGAGAGTGGGAGCTGCAGTTGAGGGGAGCGGCCACAGGGGGCGGCGAAGAGTGCAGAGCCGAACCCGAGGTCGCTCTTGTCATCAGCTCCTTGTCGCTGACCCCTGACCCTGATCGGAATGGCGACCGCGCTGTGCCGGGGTGTCCGGAGGCCCCGCGGTCTCGGTCTCGGGCTGACGGCGGCGGCGGCGGCCCGGCTCTGGTAAGGCGAGCAGCCCCGAGGCAGAGACGCGGCTTTTCCTCCTGGCACAACCGAGCGGCTGATCAGCGAGAAAGAACCTGCATTTCTAGAGCGCCTGTCACATCCTCAGACCGTCCCAAAGCTTCACAGTCAGTTTATACACAGCAAGATTCCACAATACATGACCAGAAATACCGCCCCCTCCGACAGTGCAGCACTCCCTCAGTACTGACCCTCCAACAGTGCAGCACTCCCTCAGTACTGACCCTCCAACAGTGCAGCACTCCCTCAGTACTGACCCTCTGACAGTGCAGCACTCCCTCAGTACTGACCCTCCGACAGTGCAGCACTCCCTCAGTACTGACCCTTCGACAGTGCAGAACTCCCTCAGTACTGACCCTCTGACAGTGCAGCACTCCCTCAGTACTGACCCTCCGACAGTGCAGCACTCCCTCAGTACTGACCCTCCGACAGTGCAGCACTCCCTCAGTACTGACCCTCTGACAGTGCAGCACTCCCTCAGTACTGACCCTCTGACAGTGCAGCACTCCCTCAGTACTGACCCTCTGACAGTGCAGCACTCCCTCAGTACTGACCCTCCGACGGTGCAGCACTCCCTCAGTACTGACCCTCCGACGGTGCAGCACTCCCTCAGTACTGACCCTCCGACAGTGCAGCACTCCCTCAGTACTGACCCTCTGACAGTGCAGCACTCCCGCAGTACTGACCCTCTGACAGTGCAGCACTCCCGCAGTACTGACCCTCCGACAGTGCAGCACTCCCTCAGTACTGACCCTCTGACAGTGCAGCACTCCCGCAGTACTGACCCTCCGACAGTGCAGCACTCCCTCAGTACTGACCCTCCGACGGTGCAGCACTCCCTCAGTACTGACCTTCCGACAGTGCAGCACTCCCTCAGTACTGACCCTCCGACAGTGCGGCACTCCCTCAGTACTGACCCTCTGACAGTGCAGCACTCCCTCAGTACTGACCCTCCGACAGTGCAGCACTCCCTCAGTACTGACCCTCCGACAGTGCGGCACTCCCTCAGTACTGACCCTCCGACAGTGCAGCACTCCCTCAGTACTGACCCTCCGACAGTGCAGCACTCCCTCAGTACTGACCCTCCGACAGTGCAGCGCTCCCTCAGTACTGACCCTCCGACAGTGTAGTGCTCCCTCAGTACTGACCCTCCGACAGTGCGGCACTCCCTCAGTACTGACCCTCCAACAGTGCGGCACTCCCTCAGTACTGACCCTCCGACAGTGCAGCACTCCCTCAGTACTGACCCTCCGACAGTGCAGCACTCCCTCAGTACTGACCCTCCGACTGCACCACTCTCCCTCAGTACTGACCCTCTGACATTCCGTCTTTCAGCAGAGGGCGATGGTAAAGAGCAAATAATTGGTGCACTTTAATTAACAAAAAGCAGAATGGAACAACTTGCATTTGTGTAGCGGCGTTAGCATAATTAAACATCTCAAAGCGCTTCGGACAGAATTTGAGACCTAACCACATATGGAGATATTGGGAAAGGTAATCAAAGGCTTGGTTAGAGTTAGGTTTTAAGGAGTGTCTTTAAGGTTTCGGGAGAGATCCACACTGCAGCGTTTCTTCAGTATTCTTGTGTCTCTACATAGAAAGTACCTTCAGCATGTGAGTGCAGACACTGATTGTGATGCAGCAGGTGAGGTTCTGATACGCAGGCGTGATTCAGCACCAAATTCCTCTGATTTGACGCTCCCTTTGCAGGCAGCCCTGTCGGGGTCACAAGATGACACCCTCAGACGATGAGCTGTATCAGCGGACCACAGTGAACACTCTGGAGCGAGAATCCCTCGACACCTTGTTCATCGACTGTTACAGCAAGCATGGCTTTACTATCAATGGAAACCGAGTCTTTGGCCCATGTGCGGTGATCCCACAGGCTCTACTTCAGTGGAATGTGAGTGTTCAGTCAGCTTCAAAGATATTTATTGGCTTTCATAGGAAATAAGTATACAATGATAATCATTATTAATACTAATTTCACACATACTAAACAGACTGCCAGTTCCCAGAGAATTCACACACAATTGTTACAGAGCAGCAGGAGACCCTTCGGCTGATTGTGCCTGCACTGACTCTCCGAATGAGCAATTCACCTAGTGCCACTCCCCTATCTTCTCCCTGTTACCAATCCTGAACGTGACAGGGTTAACAGCTGATCAGACTACCTCGATTTCACCCACCTTTGCTCTGCCTTTGTGAAAATCCATGTTTCCACATTACCTCATCCGATTTGCTGCAATGAACTTCAGTTTTAACAAGAATCAGTCCCCAGGTCTGCAGCTTGACGGAGCCGTCAATCAAGTCATTCCCATGAAAACAGTTACAGGGAGAAAAGGCACCTTCACAGGGGCATGACAGAGTTGTCCTCACAAGAGTCACTATCTGAAGGTACAACTTCTCGACTCGATGGTCAAAATGTGTCCATCAATAATTCACTGCTGAACAAACACAGCCAGTTTGTGACTTCTGCTGAATCTCTTTATCAGCTAAAACAGTGTGACTGGAATCCATTTTACTAACTGGACATTAGTAAATGACATTCACTAAGGCTAAAGTCAGTATAAAGATGTAGAATCATAAAATGGTTACAGCACAGGAGGCCATTCAGCCCATCGTATCTGTGCCAGCTCTCGGCAAGAACAACTCAGCCAGTCCCATCCCTGCCTTTTCCCATTGACCTGCAAGTTGTTTCTCTTCAGATAATTATCCAATTCTCTTATGAAAGCCTCGATTGAACCTGCCTCCACCACACTCTCAGACAGTGCATTCCAGATCCTAAACATTCACTGAATAGCAAAGTCTTTGACAAGGTCCCGCATGGCAGACTGGTGCAAAAGGTGCACGGGATCAGAGGTGAACTGGCAAGATGGATACAGAACTGGCTCAGTCATAGAAGACAGAGGGTAGCAGTGGATGGGTGTTTTTCTGAATGGAGGGATGTGACTAGTGGTGTTCCGCAGGGATCAGTGCTGGGACCTTTGCTGTTTGTAGTATATATAAATGATTTGGACGAAAATGTAGCTGGTCTGATTAGTAAGTTTGCAGACGACACAAAGGTTGGTGGAGTTGCAGATAATGATGAGTATTGTCAGAGGATACAGCAGGATATAGATCGGTTGGAGACATGGGCGGAGAAATGGCAGATGGAGTTTAATCCGGACAAATGTGAGGTAATGCATTTTGGAAGGTCTAATGCAGGTGGGAGGTATACAGTAAATGGCAGAACCCTTAGGAGTATTGACAGGCAGAGAGATCTGGGCATACAGGTCCACAGGTCACTGAAAGTGGCAGCGCAGGTGGATAAGGTAGTCAAGAAGGCATACGGCATGCTTGCCTTCATCGGTCGGGGCATAGAGTATAAAAATTGGCAAGTCATGTTGCAGCTGTACAGAACCTTAGTTAGGCCACACTTAGAATATTGCGTGCAATTCTGGTCGCCACACTACCAGAAGGACTTGGAGGCTTTGGAGAGGGTACAGAGGAGGTTTACCAGGATGTTGCCTGGTCTGGAGGGCATTAGCTTTGAGGAGAGGTTGGAAAAACCCGGATTGTTTTCACTGGAACGACGGAGGTGGAGGGGCGACATGATAGAGGTTTACAAAGTTATGAGCGGCATGGACAGAGTGGATAGTCAGAAGCTTTTTCCCAGGGTGGAAGAGTCAGTTACTAGGGGACATAGGTTTAAGGTGTGAGGGGCAAAGTTTAGAGGGGATGTGCGAGGCAAGTTTTTTACACAGAGGGTGGTGAGTGCCTGGAACTTGCTGCCAGGGGAGGTGGTGGAAGCAGATACGATAGCCACGTTTAAGAGACATCTTGACAAATATATGAATAGGAAGGGAATAGAGGGATATGGACCCCGGAAGTGCAGAAGGTGTTAGTTTAGGCAGGCATCAAGATCGGCGCAGGCTTGGATGGCCGAATGGCCTGTTCCTGTGCTGTACTGTTCTTTGTTCTTTGAATCTGCCTCCACCACACTCTCAGACAGTGCATTCCGGATCCTAAACACTCACTCAACCTGCCTCCACCACATTCTCAGACAGTGTATTCCAGATCCTAAACACACACTGAACCTGCCTCCACCACACTCTCAGACAGTGCATTCCAGATCCTAAACACTCACTGAACCTGCCTCCACCACACTCTCAGACAGTGCATTCCAGATCCTAAACACTCGCTGTGTGAAAAGTTTTTCCTCGTGTCACTGTTGCTTCTTTTGCCAATCACCTTAAATCTGTGACCTCTGGTTTTTGACCATTCCACCAATAGGAACAGTTTCTCACTCTCTACTCTGTCCGGACCCCTCATGATTTTGAACATCTCCATCAAATCTCCTCTTAATCTTCTCTTCTCTAAGGAGACCAGCTCCAGCTTCTCCAATCTATCCATGTAACTGAAGCCCCTCACCATTCTCATGAATCTTTTCTGCACCCTCTCCAATGCCTTCACATCCTTCCTAAAGTGTTGTGCCCAGAATTGGACACGGTACTCCATTTGAGGCAGAACCAGCGTTTTATAAAGGTTCTTCATAACTTCCTTGTTTTTGTACTTTGTGTCTCTATTTATAAAGTCCAGGATCCCATATGCCTTTTTAACCACTTTCTCAACCTGTCCTGCCACCTCCAATGATTTGTGCACCTATACCTCTAGGTCTCTCTGTTCCTGCACCCCCTTTTACAATTGTACCCTTTATTTTATATTGCCTTTCCTCGATCTTCCAACCAAAATGTATCAATTGACACTTCTCTCGGCCACCTGTCTGCCCATTCCATCAGCCTGTCTATATCCTCTGACAGTCTTATAACTATCACAGTACTTCCAAGTTTTGTGTCATCTGCAAATTTTGAAATATAGATCAAGAAAAGTAGGGGCCTCAACATCGATCCCTGGGGAATCCCACAATATACTTTCCTCCAGTCTGAAAAACAACCATTCACCACTACTTTCTGTTCCCTGTCACTCAGCTAATTTCACATCCATGCTGCAACTTTAATTCAATGGGCTTTAACTTTGCTGACAAGCCTGTTAAGTGGCACTTTATCAAATGCCTGTTGGCATACCATGTACTTCAACCACATTACCCTCATCAACCCTCTCTGTTACATAGAAAAATAGGAGTAGGCCATTCGGCCCTTCAAGCCTCCACTGCCATTCAATACAACCATGGCTGATCATCCAAACTCAGTACCCTGTTCCCACTTTCTCCCTGTATCCCTTGATCCCTTTAGCCCTAAGAACTATATCTAATGCTTTCTTGAATATATTTAATGATTTGGCCTCAACTGCTTTCTGTGGTAGAGAATTCCACAGGTTCACTACCCTCTGGGTGAAGAAATCCCTCCTCATCTCAGTCCTAAATGGCTTACCCCTTATCCTTAGACTGTGACCCCTGGTCCTGGACTCCCCCACCATCGGGAACATCCTTCCTGCATCTAGTCTGTCCAGTCCTGTTAGTCCTGGGGTGGCACAGTGGCGCAGTGGTTAGCACCACAGCCACACAGCTCCAGCGACCCGGGTTCGATTCTGGCTACTGCCTGTGTGGAGTTTGCAAGTTCTCCCTGTGACCGTGTGGGTTTCCTCCAGGTGCTCCAGTTTCCTACCACAGCCAAAGACTTGCAGGTTAATAGGTAAATTGGCCATTGTAAATTGCCCCTTGTGTAGGTTGATCATAGGAGAATAGTGGGGATATGGTAGGGAATATGGGATTAATGAAAGATTAGTATTAAAAAAAATGGGTGGTTGTTGGTCGGCACAGACTCGGTGGGCCGAAGGGCCTGTTTCAGTGCTGTATCTCTAAATAAAATAAATAAATAATTTTGTAGGTTTCTATGAGATCCCCTCTCAGTCTTCTAAACTCTAGCGGATACAAGCCTAATCGATCCAATCTCTCTTCATACGTCAGTCCTGCCATCCCAGGAATCAGTCTGGTGAACCTTCGCTGCACTCCCTCCATAGCAAGAACATCCTTCCTCAGATAAGGAGACTAAAACTACACACAATATTCCAGGTGTGGCCTCACCAAGGCCCTGTATAATTGCAGCAAGACATCCTTGCTCCTGTACTCGAATCCTCTCGCTATGAAGGCCATTTGCCTTCTTAACTGCCTGCTGCACCTGCATGCTTACTTTCAGTGACTGGTGTACGAGAACACCCAGGTCTCACTGCACCTCCCCCTTTCCCAATCTATCGCCGTTCAGATAATAATCTACCTTTCTATTTTTGCCACCAAAGTGGATAACCTCACATTTATCCACATTATACTGCATCTGCCATGTATTTGCCCACTCACTCAACCTGTCTAAATCACACTGGAGTTTCTCTGCATCCTCCTCACAGCTCACCCTCCCACCCAGCTTTGTGTCATCTGCAAACTTGGAAATATTACATTTAATTCCCTCATCTATATCATTAATATATATTGTGAATAGCTGGGGTCATAGCACTGATTCCTGTGGTACCCCACTAGTCACTGCCTGCCACCCGGAAAAAGACCTGTTTATTCCTACTCTTTGTTTCCTGTCTGCCAACCAGCTCTCTTCTCATGCCAGTACCTACCCTCAATCCCATGTGCTTTAATTTTGCACGCTAATCTCTTTATGTGGGACCTTATCGAAAGCCTTCTGAAAGTCCAAATACACCACATCCACTGGTTCTCCCTTATTTATTCTACTAGTTACATCTTCAAAATTTCCAGTAGATTTGTCAAGCATGATTTCCCTTTCATAAATCCATGTTGACTTTGTCTGATCCTGTCATTGTTTTCCAAGTGCTCTGCTATTACATCTTTTATAATGGACTCTAGCATTTTCCACACTACTGATGTCAGGCTAACCGGTCTATAATTCCCTGTTTTCTCTCTACCTCCTTCTTTAAATAGTGGGGTTATATTAGCTACCCTCCAATCCATTGGAACTGTTCCAGAGTCTACAGAATTTTGAAAAATGACCTGCAATGCATCTACTATTTCTAGGGCCACTTCTTTAAGTACTCTAGGATGTAGATTATCAGGCCCGGGGGATTTATCGGCCTTCAATCCCATCAATTTCCCTAACACCATTTCCCGACTAATACTGATTTCATACAGTTCCTCCCTCTCACTAGACCCTATGTTCCCCAACATTTCTGGGAGGTAAATTTGTGTCCTCCTTTATGAAGACAGAACCAAAGTATGTATTTAATTGGTCTGCCATTTCTTTGTTCCCCATTATAAATTCCCCCGTTTCTGAATGTAAAGGACCTACATTTGTCTTCACTAATCTTTTTCTCTTCACATATCTGTAGAAGCTTTTACAGTCAGTTTTTATGTTGTCTGCAAGCTTACTCTCATACTCTATTTTGCCCTTCTTAATCAATCCCTTTGTCCTCCTTTACTGAATTATAAACTGATCCCAATCCTCAGGTTTGCTGCTTGTTCTGGCCATTTTATATTTCTCCTCCTTGGACCTAATACTATCCCTAATTTTTTTTGTAAGCTACGGTTGAGCCACCCTTCCTGTTTTATTTTTGTGCCAGACAGGAATGAACAATTGTTGTAATTCATCCATGTGCTCTTTAAATGCTAGCCATTGCCTATCCACTGTCAACCCTTTAGGTAATGTTCCCCATTCTATCATAGCCAACTTGCGCCTCATACCTTCATAGTTTCCTTTATTTAGATTCAGGACCCTAGTCTCGGAACCAACTCTCTCACTCTCCATCTTAATGAAGAATTCTATCATGTTATGGTCACTCTTCCCCAAAGGACCCCGCACAAGAAGATTGTAAACTAATCCTTTCTCATTACACAATACCCAGTCTAGGATGGCCTGTTCTCTAGTTGGTTCCTCAACGTATTGGTCCAAAAAACCATCACATATGCACTCCAGGAATTCCTCCTCTACAGTATTATTGTTAATTTGGTTTGCCCAATCTATATGTGGGTTACAGCCACCCATAATTACAGTTACACTCTCATTGCATGCGTCTCTAATTTCCTGTTTAATGCCATCCTCTACATTACCACTGCTGTTTGAGGGTCTATATACAACCCCCACCAACGTTTTCTGCCCCTTGGTGTTTCTTAGCTCCACCCATACAGATTCCACATCAGGATTCTCTGAGCTAATATCCTTCCTCACTATTGTATTGATTTCCTCCTTTACTAACAACGCTACTCCACCTCCTTTCCCTTTTTGCCTGTCCTTCCTAAATATTGAATACCCTTGGATGTTTAGTTCACATCCTTGGTCACCCTGCAGCCATGTCTCCATAATCGCAACTATATCGTATCCATTTACATCTATTTGTGCGGTTAATTCGCTGACCTTATTGCGAATACTCCGCACATTGAGACTCAATGCCTTTAGGCTTATCTTTTTAACATTCTTAGTCATCTTACCATTATTTCGCACTATGGCCCTATTTGTTTCTTGCCCTTGATTTCTATGCCTTCCACTTTTGTCTTTTTGTTTCCTGTCTTTCATTTCTACCCTTGTTTCCTCCTCCTCAGTCTCCCCACTCAGGTTCCCATCCCCCGCCATTCTAGTTTAAATCCTCCCCAACAACACTCGCAAACGCCCCAGCGAGGACATCGGATCCAGTCCTGCCTGGTGTAACCCGTCCCGCTTGTACAGGTCCCACCTTCCCCAGAACCGGTCCCAATGTCCCAGGAATCTGTATCCCTCCCTCTTGCACCATTTCTCCAGCCATGCATTCATCTGGTCTATTCTCCTGTTCCTATACTCACTAACACGTGGCACAGGAAGTAATCCTGAGATTATTACCTTTGAGGTCCTGCTTTTTAATTTAGCTCCTAATTCCTTAAATTCATCTTGCAGGACCTCATCCCTTTTTCTACCTATGTCGTTGGTACCAACATGTACCACAACCACTGGCTGTTCACCCTCCCCCTTCAGGATGTCCTACAGCCACTCCGAGACATCCTTGACCCTAGCACCAGGGAGGTAACATACCATCCTGGAGTCTTGTTTGCGGCCACAGAAACGCCTGTCTGTTCCCCTTATAATTTGAATCTCCTTTCACTATGGCTCTTCCAGTTTCCACCCCCCCCCCCCCCCCCCCCACACTGTGAAGCAGAGCCCTCCGTGGTGCTACGAACTTGGCTTTCCCCTGGGAGGCCATCCCCCTCAACAGTATCCAAAGCGGTATATCTGTTTGAGAGGGGGATGGCCACAGGGGACTCCTGCACTACCTGCCTGTGCCTCCTACTCCACCTGGTGGTCACCCATCCCTTTTCTGCCTGTGCAGCCATTACCTGCGGTGAGACCACCTCACTAAACATGCTATCCATGACGTCCTCAGCATCACGGATGCTCCACAGTGAATCCACCCGCAGCTCCAGCTCCGTAATGCGGGTAGTCAGTAGCTGCAGATGGATACACGTCCTGCACACATGGTCATCAGGGACACGAAGCGCAGGAGGAGCAGAGCACGGGGCTGAGCTCTCCTGTCATGACTTACCTTTAGATTAATTAGTTACTCCCTTTAAAAAAATACTACTTACAGTAAGGGTCTTGTTCTACTCCAAACACAACCCACTACAATCTAAAGTCCTTAATAAATTTCACCAATTTAAAAAAAAACACTTTAGTAGTACTAACCTTAACACTTATAAGGTAGGTTTAAAAAAAGAACTGATTTTTTTAAAGCTATTTACAGGCACTAACAGCTGTTACTCACCAACCATGCAGCCTTGCAGTTTTCCTGTGATGTCACTGTTGACTTTTCTTTTTAAATCCGGCCCACCTGGACTGCTCTCCACTCCCACAAGGTAAGCGACTGGGCCTCAATCCTCGGGCTCAATTTATCCTCTTCTCTCGCTCGGCGTTCTTCCCACAGGTCCGCTCCTCTCCCGGAAGGTAAGTCATCAAAAAACGCAATCAAGTTTGTTAAACATGACTTTCCCTTAAGAAATTCATGCCGGCTTTCCTTAATTAATGCGCATTTTTCCAAGTGACTGTTAATTTTGTCCCAGATTATTGTTTCTAGAAGCTTTCCCACCACCGAGTTAAACAGACTGATCTGTAGTTGCTGGGTTTATCCTTACACCGTTTTTTGAACAAGGATGTAACATTTGCAATTCTCCACTCCTCTGGCACCACCCCTGTATCTAAGGAGGATTGGAAGATTATGGCCAGTGCCTTCCCAATTTCCACCCTTACTTCCTTCAGTATCCTCAAATACATCTGATCTGGTCCTGGTGAATTATCAACTTTAAGTACAGCCTCCTCTTGATCAATTTTTACCCCATCCAGTGTCTTAACTACCTCTTCCTTCCTTATGACTTTGGCCGCATCATCTTCCTTGGTAAAGACAGATGCAAAGTACTCATTTAGTACCTCAGCCAAGCCCCCTGCTTCCATATATAAATCTCCATTTAGATCCCTCATCAGCCCACTCCTCCTTTTACCTCTCTTTTACTATTTATTTGCCTAATTAACCTAATGTGTGCCAGTAGTTTATCTCAGCTTGGGTTAGTGTGTCTGGGAGCGTTACCGGTGACCTCACCCTCCCCAAGCTGAAATCAGTCAATGTTCTCCATTCATCCAGCCCTTACTCAGTGGGTAGGGTCAGTTACCGGCACAGTGGCGCAGTGGTTAGCACCGCAGCCTCACAGCTCCAGGGACCCGGGTTCGATTCCGGGTGCTGCCTGTGTGGAGTTTGCAAGTTTTCCCTGTGACTGCGTGGGTTTCCTCCGGGTGCTCCGGTTTCCACCCACAGCCAAAGACTTGCAGGTGATAGGTAAATTGGCCATTGTAAATTGCCCTGAGTACAGGTAGGTGGTAGGGAATATGGGATTACTGTAGGGTTAGTATAAATGGGTGGTTGTTGGTCAGCACAGACTCGGTGGGCCGAAGGGCCTGTTTCAGTGCTGTATCTCTAAATAAATAGAATAAATAAATGTTTGTTTCTGGCCTCAGACTTGAAGGCAGAGACTGTGTGAGCCAGTGTGGAGCTGGCTTGCTCACTGAATTGTTGCTCAGCAGACACTGGCTGAAGGGCAGAGAGGGGAATCGTGCTGCAAAAGAACAAGGTGAGAACTGGAGTGGGGAGTGGACAAATTAACATTCAAGTTTTTTTTCTCTGTCCAGGTTGGAAGTTACAAAGACATCAGTGAGGACAGCCTGGCTCTGTTTCACATATTGGAACCCAAAATAGGTGGGGAAATATTCTGTGTCTCACCATGTGCACAAAGACAGAACACTGGAGTGTAAAGCTTAAATTATCAGGACAGGTGATATAACTTTGGCTTGTATTCTCTTCAGTTTAGAAGACTGAAGGTTGTCGGGGCCCCTCACCCTGTTATGTTTATATGTGCTTTCTGTCAGGGCCCCTCACGAACATATGAATTAGGAGCAGGAGTAGGCCACTCGGCCCCTCAAGCCTGCTCCGCCATTCAATAAGTTCATGGCTGAACTGATTACTCCACATTTCCACCTACCCCTGATAACCCGCCACCCCCTTCCTCATCAAGAATCTATCTACCTCTGCCTTAAAAATATTCAAAGACTCTGCTTCCACCACCTTTTGAGGAAGAGAATTCCAAAGACTCACGACCCTCTGGGAGAAAGAATTTCTCCTCATCTCTGTCTTAAATGGGCGACCCCTTATTTTTAAACAGTGACTCCTAGTTTTAGATTCTCCCACAAGGGGAAACATAATTTCCACATCTACCCTGTCAAGACCCCTCAGGATCTTATATGTTTCAATCAAGTTGCCTCTTACTTTTCTAAATTCCAGCGGATACAAGCCTAGCCTGTCCAACCTTTGCTCAGAAGACAGCCCGCCCATTCCAGGTATTATTACGGCTATAAACTGAGTGAGGGTTCATACACGAGACCTGTTCTCATACACAAGTCGCTGAAGGTAAGCATGCAGGTGAAACAGGCGGTAAAAAAGGCAAATGGTATGTTGGCCTTCTTAGCAAGAGGATTCGACTACAGGAGCAGGGATGTCTTGCTGCAGTTATACAGGGCCTTGGTGAGATTTTTCTTTCTTCTTTGGCCTCCTTGTCTCGAGAGACAATGGGTAAGCGCCTGGAGGTGGTCAGTGGTTTGTGAAGCAGCGCCTGGAGTGGCTATAAAGGCCAATTCTAGAGTGACAGACTCTTCCACAGGTGCTGCAGATAAAATTAGTTGTCGGGGCTGTTACACAATTGGCTCTCCCCTTGCGCTTCTGACTTTTTTCCTGCCAACAGCTAAGCCTCTTTGACTCACCATTCTTTAGCCCCGCCTTTATGGCTGTCCGCCAGCTCTGACGATCACTGGCAACTGACTCCCACGACTTGTGGTCAGTGTCACAGGACTTCATGTCGCGTTTGCAGACGTCTTTAAAGCGGAGACATGGACGGCTGGTGGGTCTGATACCAGTGACGAGCTCACTGTACAATGTGTCCTTGGGGATCCTGCCATCTTCCATGCGGCTCACATGGCCAAGCCATCTCAAGCGCCGCTGGCTCAGTAGGATGTATATGCTGGGAATGTTGGCTGCCTCAAGGACTTCTGTGTTGGAGATACGGTCCTGCTACCTGATGCCAAGGATTCTCCGGAGGCAGCGAAGATGGAATGAATTGAGCCATCGCTCTTGGCTGACATACGTTGTCCAGGCCTCGCTGCCGTAGAGCAAGGTACTGAGGACACAGGCTTGATACACTCGGACTTTTGTGTTCTGTGTCAGTGCGCCATTTTCCCACACTCTCTTGGCCAGTCTGGACATAGCAGTGGAAGCCTTTCCCATGCGCTTGTTGATTTCTGCATCGAGAGACAGGTTACTGGTGATAGTTGAGCCTAGGTAGGTAAACTCTTGAACCACTTCCAGAGCGTGGTCGCCAATATTGATGGATGGAGCATTTCTGACGTCCTGTTCCATGATGTTCGTTTTCTTGAGGCTGATGGTTAGGCCAAATTCGTTGCAGGCAGCCGCAATCCTGTCGATGAGTCTCTGCAGACACTCTTCTGTGTGGGATGTTACTGCAGCATCGTCAGCAAAGAGGAGTTCCCTGATGAGGACCCTCCGTACTTTGGTCTTCGCTCTTAGACGGGCAAGGTTGAACAACCTGCCCCCTGATCTTGTGTGGAGGAAAATTCCTTCTTCTGCATGTGAGAGCAGCAGGGAGAAGAAGATCCCAAACAGTGTAGGTGCAAGAACACAGCCCTGTTTCACACCACTCAGGATAGGAAAGGGGTCTGATGAGGCACCGCTATGCTGAATTGTGCCTTTCATATTGTCATGGAATGAGGTGATGATATTTAGTAGCTTTGGTGGACATCCGATCTTTGCTAGTAGTTTGAAGAGACCACATCTGCTGACGAGGTCAAAGGCTTTGGTGAGATCTATGGCCGAATGGTCTACTCCTGCTCCTATTTTCTGTTTCTATGTATTAGTCTAGTAAATTTTCTCTGTATTGCCTCCAACATATTTACATCCTTCTTTAAATAAGGACACCCGTACTGTATACAGTACTCCAGATGTGGTCTCACCAATGCCCTGTTTAGCTGAAGCATAACCTCCCTACTTTTGTATTTAATTCCCCTCGCGATAAACGATAACATTCTATTAGCTTTCCTAATTACTTGCTGTACCTGCATACTAACCTTTTGCAATTCATGCACTAGGACACCCAGATCCCTCTGCATCTTGGAGCTCTGCAATCTCTCACCATTTAGATCATGTGCTTTTTTATTCTTCCTGCTAAAATGGACAATTTCACACTTTCCCACATTATATTCCATTTGCCCACTCACTTATCTATATCCCTTTGTAGCCCCCTTATGTCCTCTTCACAAGTTACTTTCCTAACTATCTTTGTGTCATCATCAAATTTAGCAACCATACCTTCGGTCCCTTCATCCAAGTCATTTATCTAAATTGTAAAAAGTTGAGGCCCCAGCACACGACTCGTTACATTTTGCCAACCAGAAAATGACCCATTTATGCCTACTCTCTGTTTCCTGTTTGCTAGCCAATCTTCTATCCATGCCAATATGTTACCCCCTACACCATGAGCTTTTATTTTCTGCAATAACCTTTGATGTGGCACCTTGTCAAATGCCTTCTGGAAATCTAAGTACAATACATCCACCGATTCACCTTTATTCGCAGCACATGTAACTCCCTCAAAGAACTCCAATAAATTGGTTAAACATGATTTCCCTTTCACAAATCCATGTTGACTCTGCCTGATTAGCTTGAATTTTTCTAAATGCCCTGCTATAATATCTTTAATAATAGCTTCTAACATTTTCCCTAAGACAGATGTTAAGCTAACTGGTCTGTAGTTTCCTTCTTTCTGTCTCCCTCCCTTTTTGAATAAAGCAGTTACATTCGCTATTTTCCAATCTAACGGAACCTTTCCTGTATTGATGAAATTTAGGAAAATTTAAACTAACACATCAACTATCTCATTAGCCACTTCTTTTAACATCCGAGGATGAAGTCCATCAGGACCCGGGGACAGCTCCAACAATTTGTTCAGTACCACTTCCCTGGTGATTGTAATTTTCTTGAGTTCCTCCGTCCTTCCATTTCCTGATTTACAGCTAATACTGGGATGTTACTTGTATCCTCAATAATGAAGACCAATGCAAATATCTGTTCAATTCATCTTCCATCTCCTTATTATCCATTATTAATTCCCCAGACTCACTTTCTATAGGACCAACGCTCACTTTGTTATCTTTTTAAAAAATATCATGGGTGGTACAGTGGTTAGCACCACAGCCTCACAGCTCCAGGGACCCGGGTTCGATTCTGGGTACTGCCTGTGCGGAGTTTGCATGTTCTCCCTGTGTCTGCGTGGGTTTTCGCCGGGTTCTCCGGTTTCATCCCACATCCAAAGACTTGCAGGTGATAGGTAAATTGGCCATTGTAAATTGCCCCTAGTGTTGGTAGGTGGTAGGAAATATGGGATTACTGTAGGGTTAGTATAAATGGGTGGTTGTTGGTCGACACAGACTCGGTGGGCCGAAGGGCCTGTTTCAGTGCTGTATCTCTAAATAAAAATAAATCTATAGTAACTCTTATCTGTCTTTATATTTCTAGCTAGCTTTCCTTCATACTCTAATTTTACCTTCCTGATAAATCTTTGTCATTCTTTGCTGTTTTTTATATTCTGTTCAATCTTCTGACCTGCCGCCCATCTTTGTGCAATTTCTTTAAATTTGATACTATCTTTAACTGTTTTAGTTAACTACAGATGCCGGGTCCCACCATTGGGAATTTTTCTCGTTGAAATGGATCTATTTTGAGTATTCTGAAATATCCCCTTAAATGTCTGCCACTGCATCTCTATTAACCTATCCTTTAACCTAATTTAACAGTTCATTTTAGCTAATTCTGCTTTCATGCCCTCATAATTGCCCTTATTTAAGTTTAAAATACCAGTCTTGGACCCACTCTTCTCTTCCTCAAACTGAGTGTAAAATTCAAGCATATTATGATCGCTGCTACCTAGGAGCGCCTTAACTATGAGGTCATTAATTAATCTTATCTTGTTGCACAATACCAAGTCTAGTCTAGCCTGCTCTCTGGTTGGCTCCAGAACGTATTGTTCAAAGAAATTATCCCAAAAACATTCTATGTACTGCTCATCTAGGCTACCTCTCCCCGTCTGATTTTTCCTGTCTATATGTAGGTTAAAATCCCCCATAATTATCGCTGTACCTTTCTGACAAGCTGCCATTATTTCTTCCTTTATATCCCATCCTACAGTGTGGTTAATGTTAGGTGGCCTGTACACCACTCCCACAAGTGACTTCTTGCCTTTATGATTTCTCATCTCTACCCAAACTGCTTCTACATCCTGGTTTCCTGAACTTAGGTCATCCCTCTCTATTGCGCTGCCATCATTAATTAACAGAGATACCCCTCCACCTTTTCCTCGCTTCCTGTCCTTCCTAAATGCCATGTACTCTTCAATATTCAGGTCCCAATCTATGCCATCCTGCAGCCATGTCTCTGTAATGGCTATCAGATCATACTTATTTATTTCTGTTTGTGCTCTTAGTTCATCTGTTTTGTTTCGAATGCTAAGTGCATTCAGGTGCAGCAGGCAGTCAGGAAGGCGAATGGTATGTTGGCCTTCATTGCAAGAGGATTTGAGTACAGGAGCAAGGATGTCTTACTGCAATTACACAGGGCCTTGGTGAGACCACATTTGGAATATTGTGTGCAGTTTTGGTCTCGCCATGGAGGGAGTGCAATGAAGATTTACTAGGCTAATTCCTGGGATGGCAGGATTGACGTATGAGAGAGATTGGGTCAACTAGGCCTATATTCAATAGAGTTTAGAAGAATGAGAGGGGATCTCATAGAAACCTATACAATTCTAACAGGACTAGACAGGCTAGATGCAGGGAGGATGTTCCCGATGGCTGGGGAGTCTAGAACCAGGGGTCACAGTATCAGGATACGGGGTATGCCATTTAAAACCGAGATGAGGAGAAGTTTCTTCACTCAGAGGGTGATGAACCTGTGGAATTCTCTACCGCAGAAGGCAGTGGAGGCCAAGTCATTACGTATATTCAAGAAGGAGATCGATACATTTCTTAATGCCAAAGGGATCAAGGGATATCAGGAGAAAGCGGGAACAGGGTACTGAATTGGACGATCAGCCATGATCTTTTTTGAGTGGTGGAGCAGGCCTGAAGGGCCGAATGGCCTACTCCTATTTTTCTATGTTAGATATAGAGCCTTTAGTTTTGTCCTTTTATTATTTTTGTAACCTCTAGCCTTATCTGTTGATTTACTTGTAGATTTGTATGCTCTGTCCCTTCCTGTCACAGTCTGTTTATTATTTCCCATATTAATACCTTTCTCCCTTGCCTTGTCTCTACTCCTTGATTTACCATATCTTCCCAAATTTGATCCCTTGCCCGCACTATTCAGTTTAAAACCCTCTCTAATTCCCTAGTTATGCAGCTTTCTAGAAGATTGGCCCCAGTATGGTTCAGGTGTAGACCATCCCAACAGAACACCCACCACTTTCCCCAGTACTGGTGCCCGTGCCCCACGAACTGGAACCCACTTCTACCACACCAGTCTTTGAGCCACGCATTAATTTTTCTAATCTTATTTGCCCTATGCCAATTTGCACGTGGCTCAGGTAATAATCCAGACATTATTACCTTTGAGGTTCTGCTTCTTAATTTGGTGCCTAGTTCCTCATACTGACTATGTAGAATCTCTTTCCTTGTCCAGCCTATGTCGTTGGTACCTACATGGACCACGACAACTGGATCCTCCCTCTCCTACTATAAGTTCCTCTCCAGCCCTGAGCAGATGTCCTGAACCCTGGCAACACAGGCTTCTGGACTCTCACTCGTTGCTGCAGAGAACAGTGTCAATCCCCCTAACTATACTGTCCTCTACTATCACTACATTCCTTTTTTCTCCCTCTACTTGAATGTCTTCCTGTACCATGGTGAGGTTGCTCATCCACCCTGCAGCCCTCACTCTCATCCAAACAAGCTGAAAACCTCAAACCTGTCGGACAAACGCTGAGGCTGTTGCCCTCTGGGTCCCCTTACCTGCCTCAGGGACACTCTCCTGTCCCTGCCCAAATCCGAAGACCCTATCCTAAGGCCTCCTGCTACAAAATGTCCAGGTAACTTTCTCCCTCCCTGATGTGTCGCAGTGTCTGCAGCTCGGACTCCAGTTCAATGACTATGAGTCGAAACTCCTCGAGCCGCAAACACTTACTGCAGACGTGTTTGCCCTGGATCACAGTGGCATCCAGGAGCTCCCACATACTGCAGCCGTGACATCACCTGTCCTGCCATCCTTAATGTGTTTTAATTAACTACTTAATTATTTATTTTCCTTTTTTAAAAGATATTTTATTAAGCTTACCACTAGTTACTTTACTATTATAAATGTTAGGATTAGAATGGACCTTAATCACTTACCAGATACTCACCAAACAGGTAGCTTCTTCCCAAACCAATTACCCAGCTGCTTGCCTGTGATGTCACACTTGATTTTCTTGACCAAGCTCTTTCCACTGAACAGAGGACCCGGTCCGATAGGATATAGGATCCAATCGGATAGAGGAGAGGATAGGATTTCGGGTAGTCTCTCCATGCTCTTTTCAATGAAGCCTCTCCCAGCACTGTGTATTCTGATGTGTTGCTCTTATTGCTGCACAGCTGACTTGTATTGTGTTGCAGAGATTCTGGTTTTGGGCCTGGGTGAGAGAAGCCAGAGGCTGGACCCCAAACTGTTAATGTTTATGAGGAGCAAGGGGATTGCTGTGGAGGTACAGGACACGGTGAGTGACTCAACACAAGTGAGAAGGGACATAACCACAGGGCACAAGAGTTAGTTGGAACTATTATCTGTTTTCTGCCTATTCATACAAGAGTGAAGCAAAATTATTTTCCCACTCCAGAGACACTGACTCTCACTGGGATTCATGGGCTCCCAAGTGCCTAGCTCATGTGTAGGGCGCGAAACTGCAGGAATGGAGACAGGGCCTAGTGGCTGCAGTATTGTAGAGCTGTAACACATGATTGTTGCTTCGATTCCTTTCTGTGTTGCGCTGAATTACTGATCTTGGCTGCCAGCCAGGAGGGAGGACTCAGTGGAGTTCTCATCACCAGGCCCCTGCTGAGGGGCTTCACTGGAACGCATGGAGCCCATCATCAGGCCTGAGATTTATCCCAGCTGCACTGACCACTGCTCTTCTCTCTACAGCCGAATGCCTGTGCGACCTATAACTTCTTGACGAGTGAGAAAAGGCGTGCAGCAGCTGCCCTGATCCCACCTCTCCATCTCTCTGGGGACCTGGAGTAAAACTCACAGCAACAGCAGTGTTTGAAGAGGCTTTATCAGATTGTACAGAATAATTAAACTATGTCAAGAAGCTGTTGAGGTTGGTTTGTGTTTCTCTGACTCGCCTTCCATATCTGATTCTGTTTTGAACGTCACACATCAATCAGTCAGGAGAAAGAACCATCAGGCCCTGTTCCTGTCTCTCCGTCTTGCTCCCTCCCAAGATGCTCTCCTCTCCTCTTCTAAAGCAGCTCTGAACAAACAGTCATCCTGTGCAGGGGCTGATCCCATCTTGCCATCAATACTTTCCTGTGGATTCAATCCTCAACCATTTCCAGGCTAAATAAAGACAATGGAGCAAGGAACAGAGACCGTGTTATTGAAGAGGGTTGGGAGGAGGCTTTACATGGAGCATTTTCACCAGCATGAACGAACTGAGCTAAATTATGTGTTTCAGTATTGGCTCACATTGTGAGACATTTCCTTTCATGGATTTGACAACTCGATAGTTCAAAGTAGCTGTCACCTGGCATACAAAAATCAACATTTGCTTTTACAGCGAGTCACTATATGCCAAAGGAGAAGCTGTGACTCTTCTGGAGAGAAATGGGTTCCTGTGGCAGAAGGACATTCTGAAGCTTCACTTCCTGTCCTTTGTATTCCAGCTCTCTCCAGATAAAGGCACTATTATAATGCTTTTAATAGTAGTGAAGGAGGCATTTTGGCCTATCGAGTCCATGCCAGCTCTCTGTAGAGCAATCCAATCAGTCCCATTCCCCCCCACACTCCATCCCCGAAGCTCTGCAAGTTTTTTCCTTTTGAAATCATTGATCGTTTCCACCACCCGTGGAGGCAGCAAGTTCCAGGTCATTACCACTCACCGTGTACAAAAGTTCTTCCTCACATCCTATCTAATACCTTCAACCTGTGTAGTCCTTGTGCCATCAGCTAATGGGCACAGCTTTTCTTTGTCGAACTTATCTAAACCTGTTATCATCTTGTACACCGCTATCAAATGTCTCCTTTGCTCCAAGAACAACCTCAGCTTCTCCGAATTAACCTTGTAACTAAAGTCCCCTCTGCACCTTCTCAAGGACCCCTACATCCTTCCTGAAGTGCGGTGACCACAACTGATGCAATACTTCAGTTGTGGCTTAACCAGAGCTACATAAAGGTTCATTAGTGTCTTTGATTACTCTTTATACTAAGCCATGGTGATCTGTGTTCATGTACCTATTCATTCATGAACCAAGTCAGAAGATTGCACGTTATTAGACTGTAGAAGCATCAGAACAGGGCTCTCCAGGGGGGTGGGGGAATGCTGGATAGGTCAGTGCCAGAGGAAAGCATTTCTTGTTTAATGGGAAGCTCATAGTTTTGCTCAAGGCCCCAAGGGTCTATGGCTCAGGCCCAAACTATTTCAAACACATTCTTTTTTAATACAATTTCAAACAGCGTCATTATCTGTACATTTAAAAAAAGCATGAACTTTTAGAGCTTCTTAAACCACCATCAGTAGCCTGTGTAAGCTAATGAATCACCAATTACACAACCAGAGATCCCATGTTTAAAATTTATGCTATTCATCTGTAAGCAATTTGAACCATTAATTATTCTGCAAACAAGGATCTTCCAGTTAAACAGCTTCACGGACACGTGTCCTGCTTAGATTGCATTTCAAAAAACACCCGTTCCATAACGTTCTGGAGAGTCACTGCTTGAGTAACTGTGACAGATGCAAAGGCACCAGTCATAGTCATAAACACAGTACATAAGCAATCTTGTAGCTGAGAACAGATACTCGGGCCATGTAGGGCTGGGGGAATCCAACATATAAACAGCTGCAGTGACACCAGCACTGACAAACTCAGTGACAAAGTGCTATGGTCAGTAGCAGCTTTGAGGTTTAAAGGTGCAGATATTACGGCAAACAATCTCATTCCATTTTAACAAAAATAAAACACATTTGGTGAAAGTATCTGCACAATGCAGCAATCCGAGACATCAGACACACAGAATCAAACAGCTACAGTGTGAATCCCAGAGTCCCACATCCTCTCATCCCGTTCGGATATTAGTTTGAAGCCGACAGAAGGCTGTAACAGGATGTTTGTAAATTTGGCCAGAAAAGATGGATGGCAAACAATCCTGGAGTAAGACTGGAATTCTTGGCCAGGATTCAGTAAAGTCTCTTCTCATATCTGGAAAAAAAGGAAGATGCAGGAAAATGACACGCTGTTCCCTGGATATTAAATGGCTCATTACTGTCCAGTCAGACAGCTGCACAGGTTTGGATAGAGAAAGGCAGTGGGGTTTCCTGGCTGCTTCTGTTCTGACCTGGGGTTTAAAAACATTTTAAAGAATTTGGGGTGTGGAAAGGAGACAGAGCAATGACTACACAGTACATATCCTGTCGGAGTCTGAGAGGAGAGAGAGAGCTGGTGTGGTACTGAGACACACACAGCATGTGTCACTGTCTGTGTCAGCTAAATATGAAGAATGATCACTTGGCAAAAGAGGAGAAAAACTCAGTAAAGAAAATTTGCCCAAATGATTTCAGTGGGAAATATTCAAATAGAATCCCAGTTCCACATCACCGAGCAGCCACATTCTGTACAATAGGATTGGCCGCAGGCTGTAATTGGTGTTTCTATAGAGTGTGTTAACACAGAAAAAACAGGTCAAAGCTCACAGACTCAAAAGGGAAATGGCCAGTACACTGAAGGAGGAGTTACCGGGAGAGGTGGCTACAAGCTCAGCAAGAAGATGGGCTTTAAGGAGAGGGGAAAGGATACTTACGAGTGCAGCCCATGAACACCGCCTTCCATCTGAGCACACAATGTCCTCTTTTCAAACTTTAGCTCTCCAGAATACATCATCGCCCTAAAAACAGCACAGAACAAAGTCAGTCACTGACACCAGATCACAGGGAGGAGAGAGCTGAGGGAGGGAGAGAGTGGAGGGGAGTAAAGACAAGATGGTGAGACAGAGGAGGACAGGAGAGAGGAGAGGAGAGGACAGGGAAAACGTGGAGTCATGCTCGTACCTGAGTAGTGTCAGACTTTTGGCCCCAATATCCTGGCAGCCATGTTGGATTCCAGCAATCAGATATGGAACAAACTTGTGGATGGAGCCCTTATCCTGAACAGCTCCAGACACACCCTGAGCCACTTTAATCTTATCCAACTCACTGGGAAGGAGGACAGAGTTACTTTGGGTCAGTAAATAGATGATTCCAGTTCAGACACAACAGTCCCCTTGTACTCCTGCAGTACGTGTACCCCAGCAACACCCAGCCCATCCAAACATCCTGTGAAGGAATGCTGTCCCGTATGGCTGCCTTCCCTAAAGGGCAAGTCATTCAGTTGGGTTTTTATAACAATGCAACAGTTGAGAGCCTTTTCTGCAGCAGTGCCAGAAAAATCACCAGATTTATTAAATCCATGCCCACAACCTGTTGCAGTCAGATTTGAACTATGGCCTCTCGATTTATGCTCCTGCACTAAACTCCTGCTCAACTCCCTCGTCCCTTGTGAGGATGTGTAAATTGGTACTGAGGCAATTATTGATGTAAATTTCTGGTTGCTCTAGGTGATGTCAAAGTTAGAAAAATGCTTTTTTTGTAAACTTGTTAAATTCAGTAACTTTGTGATGGAAATTTCAGAAGTTTATACAAACAGATTTACTGTAGATACATTGACACCTCCAAGATTTACACCTACACACAACTAACCTAAAGTAGCGGTTCTGACTCCCCACGTGCTTGTCCATTGCATCTAAGGAGCCCATTCCTCGATATTTCTTCAGCCTCACTCCATCTGTGAAGAAATACTCGCCAGGGGCTTCACTTGTGGCTGCGAGGAGAGATCCCATCATCACTGGGAGGCAGGAGGGAAGGATCAGCATTACAAACCAAAGCATTTCCACTCAATCACCATTTCCCTCCACAATTTCCCAAAAATCTTGCATTGCTATAGCACCTCTCATGACCTCATGTCCCACAGAAACATAGAAAATAAGAGCAGGAGTAGGCCATTCGGCCCTTCGAGCCTGCTCCGCCATTCATTATGATCACCCAACTCAGTAACCTGTTCCTGCTTTCCCCCCATACCTTTTGATCCCTTTCGACCCAAGAGCTATATCTAACTCCTTCTTGAAAACATACAATGTTTTGGCCTCAACTGCTTTCTGTGGTAGCAAATTCCACAGGCTCACCACTCTCTGGGTGAAGAAATTTCTCCTCAACTCAGTCCTGAAAGGTTTACCCTGTATCCTTAGACTATGACCCCTGGTTCTGGACTCCCCCACCATCGGGAACATCCTTCCTGCATCTACCTCTCCGGCTGTGCGGCGCTCCCTCAGTACTGACCCTCCGACAGTGCGGCGCTCCCTCAGTACTGACCCTCCGACAGTGCAACGCTCCCTCGGTACTGACCCTCCAACAGTGCGGCGCTCCCTCGGTACTGACCCTCCGACAGTGCAGCACTCCCTCAGTACTGACCCTCCAACAGTGCGGCGCTCCCTCAGTACTGACCCTCCGACAGTGCGGCGCTCCCTCAGTACTGACCCTCCGACAGTGCGGCGCTCCCTCAGTACTGACCCTCCGACAGTGAGGCGCTCCCTCAGTACTGACCCTCCGACAGTGCGGCGCTCCCTCAGTACTGACCCTCCGACAGTGCAGCGCTCCCTCAGTACTGACCCTCCGACAGTGCGGCGCTCCCTCAGTACTGACCCTCCGACAGTGCGGCGCTCCCTCAGTACTGACCCTCCGACAGTGCGGCGCTCCCTCAGTACTGACCCTCCGACAGTGCGGCGCTCCCTCAGTACTGACCCTCCGACAGTGCAGCACTCCCTCAGTACTGACCCTCTGACCATGCAGCACTCCCTCAGTACTGACCCTCCGACAGTGCGGCGCTCCCTCAGTACTGACCCTCCGACAGTGCGGCGCTCCCTCAGTACTGACCCTCCGACAGTGCGGCGCTCCCTCAGTACTGACCCTCCGACAGTGCGGCGCTCCCTCAGTACTGACCCTCCGACAGTGCGGCGCTCCCTCAGTACTGACCCTCCGACAGTGCAGCACTCCCTCAGTACTGACCCTCTGACAGTGCAGCACTCCCTCAGTACTGACCCTCCGACAGTGCAGCACTCCCTCAGTACTGACCCTCCGACAGTGCGGCGCTCCCTCAGTACTGACCCTCCGACAGTGCGGCGCTCCCTCAGTACTGACCCTCCGACAGTGCGGCGCTCCCTCAGTACTGACCCTCCGACAGTGCGGCGCTCCCTCAGTACTGACCCTCCGACAGTGCGGCGCTCCCTCAGTACTGACCCTCCGACAGTGCGGCGCTCCCTCAGTACTGACCCTCCGACAGTGCGGCACTCCCTCAGTACTGACCCTCCGACAGTGCGGCACTCCCTCAGTACTGACCCTCCGACAGTGCGGCGCTCCCTCAGTACTGACCCTCCGACAGTGCGGCGCTCCCTCAGTACTGACCCTCCGACAGTGCGGCGCTCCCTCAGTACTGACCCTCCGACAGTGCGGCGCTCCCTCAGTACTGACCCTCCGACAGTGCAGCACTCCCTCAGTACTGACCCTCTGACAGTGCAGCACTCCCTCAGTACTGACCCTCCGACAGTGCGGCACTCCCTCAGTACTGACCCTCCGACAGTGCGGCGCTCCCTCAGTACTGACCCTCCGACAGTGCGGCGCTCCCTCAGTACTGACCCTCCGACAGTGCGGCGCTCCCTCAGTACTGACCCTCCGACAGTGCGGCGCTCCCTCAGTACTGACCCTCCGACAGTGCGGCGCTCCCTCAGTACTGACCCTCCGACAGTGCAGCACTCCCTCAGTACTGACCCTCTGACCATGCAGCACTCCCTCAGTACTGACCCTCCGACAGTGCGGCGCTCCCTCAGTACTGACCCTCCGACAGTGCGGCGCTCCCTCAGTACTGACCCTCCGACAGTGCGGCGCTCCCTCAGTACTGACCCTCCGACAGTGCGGCGCTCCCTCAGTACTGACCCTCCGACAGTGCGGCGCTCCCTCAGTACTGACCCTCCGACAGTGCAGCACTCCCTCAGTACTGACCCTCCGACAGTGCAGCACTCCCTCAGTACTGACCCTCCGACAGTGCAGCACTCCCTCAGTACTGACCCTCCGACAGTGCAGCACTCCCTCAGTACTGACCCTCCGACAGTGCGGCGCTCCCACAGTACTGACCCTCCGACAGTGCAGCACTCCCTCAGTACTGACCCTCCGACAGTGCAGCACTCCCTCAGTACTGACCCTCCGACAGTGCGGCGCTCCCTCAGTACTGACCCTCCGACAGTGCGGCGCTCCCTCAGTACTGACCCTCCGACAGTGCAGCACTCCCTCAGTACTGACCCTCCGACAGTGCGGCGCTCCCTCAGTACTGACCCTCCGACAGTGCAGCACTCCCTCAGTACTGACCCTCCGACAGTGCGGCGCTCCCTCAGTACTGACCCTCCGACAGTGCAGCACTCCCTCAGTACTGACCCTCCGACAGTGCGGCGCTCCCTCAGTACTGACCCTCCGACAGTGCGGCGCTCCCTCAGTACTGACCCTCCGACAGTGCAGCACTCCCTCAGTACTGACCCTCCGACAGTGCGGCGCTCCCTCAGTACTGACCCTCCGACAGTGCAGCACTCCCTCAGTACTGACCCTCCGACAGTGCGGCGCTCCCTCAGTACTGACCCTCCGACAGTGCAGCACTCCCTCAGTACTGACCCTCCGACAGTGCAGCACTCCCTCAGTACTGACCCTCCGACAGTGCGGCGCTCCCTCAGTACTGACCCTCCGACAGTGCGGCGCTCCCTCAGTACTGACCCTCCGACAGTGCAGCACTCCCTCAGTACTGACCCTCCGACAGTGCGGCGCTCCCTCAGTACTGACCCTCCGACAGTGCAGCACTCCCTCAGTACTGACCCTCCGACAGTGCGGCGCTCCCTCAGTACTGACCCTCCGACAGTGCAGCACTCCCTCAGTACTGACCCTCCGACAGTACAGCACTCCCTCAGTACTGACCCTCCGACAGTGCAGCACTCCCTCAGTACTGACCCTCTGACAGTGCGGCGCTCCCTCAGTACTGACCCTCCGACAGTGCAGCACTCCCTCAGTACTGACCCTCCGACAGTACAGCACTCCCTCAGTACTGACCCTCTGACAGTGCGGCGCTCCCTCAGTACTGACCCTCCGACAGTGCGGCGCTCCCTCAGTACTGACCCTCCGACAGTGCGGCGCTCCCTCAGTACTGACCCTCCGACAGTGCAGCACTCCCTCAGTACTGACCCTCCGACAGTGCGGCGCTCCCTCAGTACTGACCCTCCGACAGTGCAGCACTCCCTCAGTACTGACCCTCCGACAGTGCGGCGCTCCCTCAGTACTGACCCTCCGACAGTGCAGCACTCCCTCAGTACTGACCCTCCGACAGTGCAGCACTCCCTCAGTACTGACCCTCCGACAGTGCGGCGCTCCCTCAGTACTGACCCTCCGACAGTGCGGCGCTCCCTCAGTACTGACCCTCCGACAGTGCAGCACTCCCTCAGTACTGACCCTCCGACAGTGCGGCGCTCCCTCAGTACTGACCCTCCGACAGTGCAGCACTCCCTCAGTACTGACCCTCCGACAGTGCGGCGCTCCCTCAGTACTGACCCTCCGACAGTGCAGCACTCCCTCAGTACTGACCCTCCGACAGTACAGCACTCCCTCAGTACTGACCCTCCGACAGTGCAGCACTCCCTCAGTACTGACCCTCTGACAGTGCGGCGCTCCCTCAGTACTGACCCTCCGACAGTGCAGCACTCCCTCAGTACTGACCCTCCGACAGTACAGCACTCCCTCAGTACTGACCCTCTGACAGTGCGGCGCTCCCTCAGTACTGACCCTCCGACAGTGCAGCACTCCCTCAGTACTGACCCTCCGACAGTACAGCACTCCCTCAGTACTGACCCTCTGACAGTGCGGCGCTCCCTCAGTACTGACCCTCCGACAGTGCAGCACTCCCTCAGTACTGACCCTCCGACAGTGCAGCACTCCCTCAGTACTGACCCTCCGACAGTGCAGCACTCCCTCAGTACTGACCCTCTGACAGTGCAGCACTCCCTCAGTACTGACCCTCCGACAGTGCGGCGCTCCCTCAGTACTGACCCTCTGACAGTGCAGCACTCCCTCAGTACTGACCCTCCGACAGTGCGGCGCTCCCTCAGTACTGACCCTCCGACAGTGCGGCGCTCCCTCAGTACTGACCCTCCGACAGTGCAGCACTCCCTCAGTACTGACCCTCCGACAGTGCGGCGCTCCCTCAGTACTGACCCTCCGACAGTGCAGCACTCCCTCAGTACTGACCCTCCGACAGTGCGGCGCTCCCTCAGTACTGACCCTCCGACAGTGCAGCACTCCCTCAGTACTGACCCTCCGACAGTGCAGCACTCCCTCAGTACTGACCCTCCGACAGTGCAGCACTCCCTCAGTACTGACCCTCTGACAGTGCAGCACTCCCTCAGTACTGACCCTCCGACAGTACAGCACTCCCTCAGTACTGACCCTCCGACAGTGCAGCGCTCCCTCAGTACTGACCCTCCGACAGTGCAGCGCTCCCTCAGTACTGACCCTCTGACAGTGCAGCGCTCCCTCAGTACTGACTCTCCGACAGTGCAGCTCTCCCTCAGTACTGACCCTCTGACAGTGCAGCATTCCCTCAGTACTGACCCTCTGACAGTGCAGCGCTCCCTCAGTACTGACCCTCTGACAGTGCAGCGCTCCCTCAGTACTGACCCTCTGACAGTGCAGCGCTCCCTCAGTACTGACCCTCCGACAGTGCGGCATTCCCTCAGTACTGACCCTCTGACAGTGCAGCGCTCCCTCAGTACTGACCCTCTGACAGTGCAGCGCTCCCTCAGTACTGACCCTCTGACAGTGCAGCATTCCCTCAGTACTGACCCTCTGACAGTGCAGCGCTCCCTCAGTACTGACCCTCTGACAGTGCAGCATTCCCTCAGTACTGACCCTCTGACAGTGCAGCGCTCCCTCAGTACTGACCCTCTGACAGTGCAGCGCTCCCTCAGTACTGACCCTCTGACAGTGCAGCATTCCCTCAGTACTGACCCTCTGACAGTGCAGCGCTCCCTCAGTACTGACCCTCTGACAGTGCAGCGCTCCCTCAGTACTGACCCTCTGACAGTGCAGCACTCCCTCAGTACTGACCCTCTGACAGTGCAGCATTCCCTCAGTACTGACCCTCTGACAGTGCAGCGCTCCCTCAGTACTGACCCTCTGACAGTGCAGCACTCCCTCAGTACTGACCCTCTGACAGTGCAGCACTCCCTCAGTACTGACCCTCTGACAGTGCAGCATTCCCTCAGTACTGACCCTCTGACAGTGCAGCGCTCCCTCAGTACTGACCCTCTGACAGTGCAGCACTCCCTCAGTACTGACCCTCCGACAGTGCAGCACTCCCTCAGTACTGACCCTCTGACAGTGCAGCACTCCCTCAGTACTGACCCTCCGACAGTGCAGCACTCCCTCAGTACTGACCCTCTGACAGTGCAGCATTCCCTCAGTACTGACCCTCTGACAGTGCAGCGCTCCCTCAGTACTGACCCTCTGACAGTGCAGCACTCCCTCAGTACTGACCCTCTGACAGTGCAGCACTCCCTCAGTACTGACCCTCTGACAGTGCAGCACTCCCTCAGTGCTGACCCTCTGACAGTGCAGTACTTGGAGTGCTGGTCTGGATTATGTGCTCTGAAGTTCTCAGAGGTGAGAGTGTGGTACCCACTGAGCCACATTTACATTTTGGCTCCTAAACTGGGAGACTGTTCCATAGGCACTGGCTTCCTGTTTCTCCAAGTACAGATGGCCTAATCAAAACGAGATATCAATGGCAAATTTCAATGGGGAATCACTGACTGATCGGGGCAGGAACTCCGGCCATGGTCCAGCTGCTGGTTCAGCAGAGATCAGTGAGTTAATACAGACAGGGACAGGGTCTTAGAGTTGGGCCCTTCCTGCTCTGTTTGATGGTGAACATATTCAGAGATAGCCAGAGTTTTGCCTCTTTTGCCACCCTGGAGTCAATAATTCACTCACCCGTCGATGCCCCCAGTGCCAAGGCCTTGGCAATGTGGCCAACGGTCTGAATCCCACCGTCTGCTATTACAGGGACTCCAAATCTCCTTGCGTACTCAGCAACCTTGTAAACCGCAGTGGCCTGAGGTCTCCCCACAGCCAGCACTGGAGCAAGGAATAAACAAGAGATCAATCAGTGTGAGGGGTCATGCACTTTGACCTGAGGCAGCTCAGATCAGCAACATTTTATGATTAGTTTAACTCATTCATGCTTGGCAAGGCTGTTTATTGCCCATCCCTACTTGTTCTCAGGCGTCGGTAGTGAGCCACCTTCTTGAACCACTGGTAATGTGCTTGATACAACGCAGTGTCTCATTGGGTCACTCCACAAAGCAGTTAAGAGTCACCCACATTGCCGTGGGTCTGGAGTCACATATAGGTCAGACCGGGTAAGGACAGCAGATTTCCTTCCCTAAAGGACATTACGGAACAAGCTGGGTTTTTGTTTTTTTACAACAATCTCAGCTTCATGGTCACTTTTACTGAGACCAGTTTTTTATTTCCAGATTTAAAAAAACTAAATTCAAACACATGTTCCCTGGATTATTACTGCAGTAATATTAACTGCTCTGTGCCTGCAACTCAGTTTACTGCAGAGTTAAACATTAGAAACACACAATTAATGGGAAAATACTGAGAGGTGTAGAGGAAGTGAGGGACCTTGGAGTGAATGTCCACAGATCCCTGAAGGTATCGACAGGTCGATAAGGTGGTTAAGAAGGCATATGGTATCCTTTCCTTTATTAGCCGAGGTATAGAATACAAGAGCAGGGAGGTTATGCTGGAACTGTATAACTCATTGGTTAGGCCACAACTTGAGTACTGTGTGCAGTTCTGGTCACCACATTACAGAAAGGATGAAATTGCACTAGAGAGGGTACAGAGGAGATTTATGAGGATGTTGCCAGGACTGGGAAAATGCAGCTATGAGGAAAGATTGGATAGGCTGGGGTTGTTCTCCTTGGAAGAGAGAAGGCTGAGGGGAGATCAGATTGAGATATACAAAATTGTGAGGGGCCTGGATAGAGTGGAGGTGAAGGGTCTATTCACCTTAGCAGAGAGGTCAGTGACAAGGGGCATAGATTTAAAGTGATTGGTAGAAAGATTAGAAAAGAGATGAGGAAAATCTTTTTCACCCAGAGGGTGGTGGGGGTCTGGAACTCACGGTCTGAAAGGGTAGTTGAGGCAGAAACCCTCAACTCATTCAAAAGGAGTCTGGATATGCACCTCAAGTGCCGTAACCTGCAAGGCTACGGACCAAATGCTGGAAGGTGAGATTAGGGTGGCTGGATCGTTTTTTGGCTGGCACAAACACGATGGGCCGAGTGGCCTCTCTTTGTGCCATAAACTTACTGTGATTTCTAAAAATAGTGTTTAATAGGTAAGAACAGTTGGCAGCTTCAGTTATTTGTTGTAATATTTCATGTTTGCTGCAAATTAAAACTGAACACATTTACAGTGATGAACCCAGTAATCTATATCTGCACCTCACTGACACTGCTCCGTGTGAGAGTCCGAGACCCTGTCTCACTGACACTGCTCCGTGTGAGAGTCCGAGACCCTGTCTCACTGACACTGCTCCGTGTGAGAGTCCGAGACCCTGTCTCACTGACACTGCTCCGTGTGAGAGTCCGAGACCCTGTCTCACTGACACTGCTCCGTGTGAGAGTCCGAGACCCTGTCTCACTGACACTGCTCCGTGTGAGAGTCCGAGACCCTGTCTCACTGACACTGCTCCGTGTGAGAGTCCGAGACCCTGTCTCACTGACACTGCTCCGTGTGAGAGTCCGAGACATGTCCGGAAGGACTGGAGTGTGGCAAATTTGACAGGGTTATTCAAAAAACGGTGTAAGGACATTCCTAGCAGTTAGGTTATCATTGGTGGATAATGTTTTAGAAACAATAATCAGGGTAAAAAAAAAAAAAATCAGACATTTGGAGAGGCTTGAGTTAATTAAGGATAGCCAGCACGGATTTGTAAAAGGCAGATCATGCTTGACGAATCAAATTGAATTTTTTGATGAGATAGCAGAGAAGGTGATCAAGGGAATGCAGTGGAATGCAGTTGTTTATATGGATTTTAAGAAAGTGTTTGATAAAGTACCACATAAAAGGCTGGTTCACAAAATTGAGGCTCATGGAATAGGAGGGTCAGTGTCCAATTAGATAAAAAATTGGCTTGAGAGAAAACAGTGAGTTGTAATAAATGGTTGTTTTTCAGACTGGAGGATGGTCGACAGCGGTGTTCCCCAAGGGTGAGTGCTGGAACCACTGCTTTTTTTTGCTATATTTAAAGGACTTGGATCTTGGAATAGAGTAGAATCTCAAAATTTGCCTATTACACCAAACCTGGAGGTGTGGCAAACAGTGAGGATGATATGAACCACCTGTAACAGGACATAGATAGGCTAGCAGAATGGGCAGAGAGATGGCAGATGGAATTTAATACAGACAAATGTGAGGTGATACATTTTGGCAGAAGGAATAGGGAGAGGCAATATATACTTAATGGCACAGTTCTAAATAGTGTGCAGGAACAGAGAGACCTGGGGGTGTATGTGCATCGATCTTTGAAGGTGACAGGACATATTGAGAGAGTGATTAGTAAAGCATATGGGATCCTGGGCTTCATAAATAGAGGTATTGAGGATAAAAGTAGGGAAGTTATGCTGAACCTTTCTCAAGCTCTGGTTAGGCCCGAACTAGAGTATTGCATCCAGTTCTGGTCACCCCACTTTAGGAAGGATGTGAGGGTCCTTGAGAGGGTGTAGAGGAGATTTATCAGAATGATTCCTGGGATGAGGGATTTTAGTTACAGGGTTAGGTTGGAAAAGCTGGGTTTGTTCCCTTTAGAACAAAGGAGATTGAGGGGAGATTTAATAGGAGTGTACAAGATTATATAAGGTAGACAAGGAAAAACTGTTCCCATTAACAAATGGTACAAGGACTCGGGGACACAGGTTGAAAGCTTTGGGTGACAGATGCAGGGGGAATATGAGGAAGAACTTTTTTATGCAGTGGGTGGTAATGACCTGGAACTCGCTGCACACGAGGGTGGTGGAAGCGGAGACAATTAATGACTCCAAGAGGAAGCTGGATGGCCATCCGAGAGAAGCAGAATTGCAGGGATGGAGCATGGGAGTGAGACTGACCAGAGTGCCCCACGGAGAGATGGCATGAACTCAATGGGCTGAATGGCCTCCTCCTGTGCTGTAAATGATTCTATAACTCTATGCTCAGTATGTGACCCCTAGACCCTGTCTCACTTATACCAGGATTCACCTCCCAGGACCGTGTCCAGCTGAACAGGGCTATGATTGGTCTCGCTGGTTCTTTAAGGTGGTCCCAAAATTCCCAATTGAGAAGAGCGCCAAATATCACCACAAATTGTTTACATGAAAATTCTTTGATTATTAAAGCATGTCTGGGTTATAACGCAGCTCCAGAAATAACCACAACATGCTTTGTGATCCCACACAGCAATCGGGTGACAGACTGTCGATGGACTGGAAATTTTAGATACGGAATCTGGAGCAGTAGCGCCAGGAATTTCAAGCAGGCGACAGTGAACCAGACACACAGTCAGATGCTCACACAAACCAGTCAGTCACTGCAACACATGCGAAACAACATTCCCAGGGCAGGTACAGCACGGGGTTAGATACAGAGTAAAGCTCCCTCTACACTGTCCCCTATCAAACATTCCCAGGGCAGGTACAGCACAGGGTTAGATACAGAATAAAGCTCCCTCTACACTGTCCCCATCAAACACTCCCAGAACAGTCCACAGTAGGTGTGACATCACAGAATCATAGAATAGTTACAACACAGGAGGCCGCCATTTGGCCCATCATGTCTGTGCTGGCTCTCTGAAAGCACAATTATCTAGTGCCACTTCCCCATAACCCTGTACATTCTTCCTTTTCAGATAACAATCCAATTCCCTCTTGAATGTCTCGATTGAACCTGCCTCCACCACACTCTCAGGCAATACATTCCAGATCCTAAACACTCACTGAACCTGCCTCCACCACACTCTCAGACAGTGCATTCCAGATCCAAAACACTCACTGTCGCTGTTGCTTCTTTTGCCAACTACCTTAAATCTGTGCCCTCTTATTCTCGATCCCTCCACCAATGGGAACAGTTTCTCTCTCTCTACTCTGTCCAGACCCCTCATGTTTTGAACACCTCCATCAAATCTCCTCTCGACCTTCTCTTCTCCAAGGAAAACAGTCTCAACTTCTCCAATCTATATATGTAACTGTAGTTCCTCATCCCAGAAAACAATCTTGTGAATCTTTTTTGTACTCTATGCAATGCCTTTTCATCTTTCCAAAAGTGCGGCACCCAGAACTGGACACAATGTTCTAGTTGAGGCTGAACCAGTGTTTTATACAAGTTGAACATAACTTCCTTGCTCTTGTACTCTATGTCCTGATTAATAAAGCCCAGGATACTGAATGCTTTATTAACCGCTCTCTCAACCTGTCCTGAACCTTCAATGGTTTATGCACATATACACCCAGGTCCCTCTCTCTGGCACCCACTTTAGACATGTACCCTTTATTCTATATTGTCTCTCCATATTCTTCATACCAAAAAAAACACTTCCCACTTCTCTGCATTGAACTTCATCTGCCACCTGTCTGCCCATTCCACCAACTTGTCTATGTCCTATTGAAGTTCTACACTGTCCTCGCAGTTCACAATGTTTCCAAGTTTCATACCATCCACAAATTTTGAAATTGTGCCCCGTACACCAAGGTCTAGGTCATTAATATATATCAGGAAAAGCAAGGGTCCCAACACTGACCCCCGGGGAACTCCACAACAAACCTTCCTCCAGCCCAAAAAACATCCATTAACCATTACTCTCTGCTTCCTGTCTATCCGCCAATTCCGTATCTATGTTGTTACTGTCCCTTTTATTCCATGAGCTATAACTTTGCTCCCAAGTCTGTTGTGTGGCACTGTATCAAATCTCTTTTGAAAGTCCATGTACACCACATCAACTCCACAGCACTGTCCTCATCAACCCTATGTTACCTCCTCAAAAAACTGAAGCAACTTAGTTAAACACAATTTGCCCTTCAAAATCCATGCTGGCTGGCTTTCTTTAAATAACCTACATTTGCCCAAAAAGCTATTAATTTTGTCCTGAATTATCATTTCTAGAAGTTTTCTCACCGCTGAAGTTAAACTGACTGGCCTGTAGTTGCTGGGCTTATCTTTACACCCTTTTTTGAACAAGGGTGTACCATTTGCAATTCTCCTGTCCTCTGGCACCACCCCCGAGTCTAAGGAAGATTGGAAAATTACGGCCAGTGTCTCTGCAATTTCCACTCTCATTTCAGTTTAAGCCCAGCCAGCGCTTCTCCCTAGGATTACCAGATAGATTAGAGGTAAGGGCCGTGTAGACCTGTGACAGTTTCCTCAATGCACTGGGGTGGGACTACGCAAACCCTTTTCAAATTACAAGCATACAGGCAGCAGATGGGAGAGTTCTGAACCCAGGCCCCACTTGTGAAATGTCAGTGAGTCATAAACCTCAGCCACATTCACTGCACATAGATCAGAGCGGACAAGAGAATAAGATGTATAAAGGTGCTCATTGCTGAAATACTCCAACCAGTGTGAAACTGGGCTAGGCAAAGCAAGATACCAGCAGAGCAAATAGGCTTCAGCATCCCTGGCCTGAGCATGAGTACACAAGCATCTACACTCTGACGAGGGAATGTGCATGAGTGCACATCATTGAGGATAGAACGGACTATGAGATTTCACTCACAGGCAGGCAACCTACACTCTAGCCCGGTGAGAGTCAGTGCGTGTGGAACTGCACCCCGGTGAGAGTCAGTGCGTGTGGAACTGCACCCCGGTGAGAGTCAGTGCGTGTGGAACTGCACCCCGGTGAGAGTCAGTGCGTGTGGAACTGCACCCCGGTGAGAGTCAGTGCGTGTGGAACTGCACCCCGGTGAGAGTCAGTGCGTGTGGAACTGCACCCCGGTGAGAGTCAGTGCGTGTGGAACTGCACCCCGGTGAGAGTCAGTGCGTGTGGAACTGCACCCCGGTGAGAGTCAGTGCGTGTGGAACTGCACCCCGGTGAGAGTCAGTGCGTGTGGAACTGCACCCCGGTGAGAGTCAGTGTGTGTGGAACTGTACCCCAGACAGAGTCTGGTACGAGAACTAGTTGGGGAGGAAATTGTGGCTCACTCAATGAGTCTGGTCTCAGGTCACCAGCCCTCGCTGACAATATCAGACTGATCAGCAGCTGCAGACACTGAGTCAGAGAAGTTAGTCTCAACAGAACCACAGTCACGAAAACCGTATTGAGCACAAACTGATTTCTCTCGGCCGCTGGATCAGGCAGTGGGGGAGGGGTGGGACAACAAATAAAAGCAAATGGTCAGAGCACAACCAATCACGTTCAGCCTGTAACACAACAGGGTTGGAAAAAAACTTACTAAAAGAGCCTGAGACGGTAGATGGGAGTTTGGGGCTGAGTGACCTAAAGTCTGGAGGAATCTTGGGTGCTGCTGAAGATCAGACAGAGAGAGACAGATGGAGATTATAGCAGAAAGCCATGTAACACCAGGGTGAGCGAGATGGGAGCAGAGCTGGAGGGAGAGGAGAGAGCAGCTCTGACATACCAGAAACAGTACACAATCTAATCATCCCAACACTTATCAAACTGCTGTGCTCACTGCCCTCTGAACTCTTGTCCAATAACCCCTCCCTGCACACTCCCTCCTCCTTGTGCTGAAATCCAGACCCATCGCACCTCCTTCCAGTCAAACTCAGCGATTCATAACTCGCTGCAGAAAGTAAGTTCTCAGGCAGCACCTCTGGCTCTTTTGCCAATTACCTGAAAACTCTGTCCCTCTGGTTACTGACCCTCCTGCCACTGGAAATAGTTTCTCCTTATTTACTCTATCAAAACCCTTCATGACTCTGAATACCTCTATTAAATCCCCCTTAACCTTCTCTGCTCTAAACAGAACAATCCCAGTTTCTCCAGTCTCTCCACATTAACTGAATTCCCTCATCCCCAGTACCATTCCAGTAAATCTCCTCTGCACCCTCTCCAAGGCCTTGACATCCTTCCTAAAGTGTGCTGCCCAGAATTGAACACAATCCTCCAGCTGCGACTGAACCAGTGTTCTATAAAGTTTTAGCACAACTTCCTTGCTTTTGTACTCTGTGACTCTGTTTATAAAACCAAGGACCCCATATGCCTTATGAACTGCTTCATCAAACTTTCAATAATATAATATATAAATGATTTGGAGGAAAATGTAGCTGGTCTGATTAGTAAGTTTGCGGACGACACAAAGGTTGGTGGAGTTGCGGATAATGATGAGGATTGTCAGAGGATACAGCAGGATATAGATCGGTTGGAGACTTGGAGAAATGGCAGATGGAGTTTAATCCGGACAAATGTGAGGTAATGCATTTTGGAAGATCTAATGCAGGTGGGAAGTATACAGTAAATGGCAGAACCCTTAGGAGTATTGACAGGCAGAGAGATCTGGACCTCCAGGTCCACAGGTCACTGGAAGTGGCAACGCAGGTGGATAAGGTAGCCAAGAAGGCATACGACATGCTTGCCTTCATCAGTCGGGGCATAGAGTATAAAAATTGGCAAGTCATGTTGCAGCTGTACAGAACCTTAGTTAGGCCACACTTAGAATATTACGTGCAATTCTGGTCGCCACACTACCAGAAGGACGTGGAGGCTTTGGAGAGGGTACAGAGGAGGTTTACCAGGATGTTGCCTGGTCTGGAGGGCATTAGCTATGAGGAGAGGTTGGATAAACTCGGATTGTTTTCACTGGAACGACGGAGGTGGAGGGGCGACATGATAAAGGTTTACAAAGTTATGAGCGGCATGGACAGAGTGGATAGTCAGAAGCTTTTTCCCAGGGTGGAAGAGTCAGTTACTAGGGGACATAGGTTTAAGGTGAGAGGGGCAAAGTTTAGAGGGGATGTGCGAGGCAAGTTCTTTACACAGAGGGTGGTGAGTGCCTGGAACTTGCTGCCAGGGGAGGTGGTGGAAGCAGATACGACAGCAACGTTTAAAAGACATCTTGACAAATATATGTATAGGAAGGGAATAGAGGGATATGGGCCCCGGAAGTGCAGAAGGTGTTAGTTTAGGCAGGCATCAAGATCGGCGCAGGCTTGGAGGGCCGAATGGCCTGTTCCTGTGCTGTTCTTTGTGCACATATACCCCCAGGTGCCTCTGCTCCTGCACCTCCTTTAGAATTGTTACCTTTATTTTATATTGTCTTTCCCTGTTCTATCTAACAAATGTATCACTTCAAACTTCTCTGCCTTAAATTTCATCTGCCACTTGTCTGCCCATTCCACCAGCCTGTCTATGTCCTCTTGAAGTCTATCACCATCCTCCTCACTGTTTAGTACATTTCCCAGTTTTGTCTCATTACGTGGTTCAGCAGTTAAGAGAAACCCTGAGTGAAATATTCAGGTCCTGTCAGTCGCAGTCGCACCCACCCCCAATCCCACCACACCACCCCAGGCAGCTGCTGCTTCACTCCTCCCACGAGCAGTGATGTGGACGGTCAGGAAAGAACACATTTTCTGAATCTGTCGTCAGATAAACTCCAAAGTCAGTGAGAAAACATGAAAATTCTCACGCTGCACTTTTTCAAGCTCGATTGAAACCTCAAAGGGAGAGAAAATAAAAATGGCATTAAATCTGTGGAGCCTGATATAAACTAACATCACCCCAAATGTTACATGGGAGGACCGTGAAAATGCCACCTGTCAAAACCAGCCCAAAGTTAATGACCAACACATCACAGCATGAAGTAAAGAGCTTACAGGGAGCGGGGCAGGGCAGGGTGATCAAGAGAATCCTGGTCTCAATCTGTTGGAGGCAATTCAATGAACCACACTTTGCAAAATTAGAAATAAATCACAAGACTTTAGGAAATCTGCCAACTGGAGAATTAGTGGAGAAAGAAATTATAAACATGAAGTTCAAAATGTGGGCAGTGTCTGACCTGGTGTAAAGCCTCATGTGCATAGAACAGGAACTGGGACAAGGTCCTGTCCAGGTACAAACCAGGAGCGCAGCTGGGCAATCCCCTACACCAAACATTGGAACAGCCCCACAAGCACAGGAGGATCCCAGGGCAGGGTTACCCAGAGCAGAAAATAAGATAAGTAGATCCCAACCCCACGAGCACTCTGATTGGCTGCTGCGGGCACCCCCCCCACTACCCTTCCCCACTCCAGGCTCCTCCTCCCTACCCCCACTCCTGACCCCTCCCCGGGCTTGTTACCTTCCTGTGTAATGCAGATAGAGCCGCTTCCCATTCCAACCCTCAGAGCATCCACTCCTGCATCAATCAGATTCTTCGTCTGTGCTGCAGTCACAACTGTGGAGAAGGGAGGACATCGAAAGAAGAAAATGGTCAGTTTTACCAGAAAAGACAAAAAGGTCAATCATTTGCCTTGGACAGGGAGTACAAGTGATTTACAAGAATGGGATCAAGGATGCGGACTTTAGTTATGTGGAGAGACTGCATTAACTAAGATTGTTCTCCTCAGGGCAGGGAAGGTTTGGAGGAAATTTAATCGCATCAGCCTTGGCTCCAAGGGCAACACACTCACCGAGTCAGAAGTTGGTGGGATTAAGTTCAGAGACTTGAGCACAAAAACTCAGTTGACGATCCAGTGAAGTACAGAGGAAGTGCAGCACTGTCAGAGGTGCCGTCTTTTGGATGAGATGTTACATCAACCAAGAACCAAGAAAATTACATCACAGGAACAGGCCCTTCGGCCCTCCAAGCCTGCACCGATCCAGATCCTCTTTCTAAACATGTCGCCTATTTTCTAAGGGTCTGTATCTCTTTGCTTCCTGCCCATTCATGTATCTGTCTAGATACATCTTAAAAGACGCTATCGTGCCCGCGTCTACCACCTCCGCTGGCAACGCATTCCAGGCACCCACCACCCTCTGCGTAAAGAACTTTCCACGCATATCCCCCCTAAATTTTTCCCCTCTCACTTTGAACTCGTGACCCCTAGTAATTGAATCCCCCACTCTGGGAAAAAGCTTCTTGCTATCCACCCTGTCTATACCTCTCATGATTTTGTACACCTCAATCAGGTCCACCCTCAACCTCCGTCTTTCTAATGAAAATAATCCTAATCTAGAATAATCAAGATCTGTTACACCCTCAGGTGGATGTAAAAGATCCCATGACACTTCTTTGAAGGAGAGCAGGGTGTCCTGGTCAATACTCATCCTTCAACCAATATAACAAAAACAGATATCCTGATCGGTACCACATTGTTGTTCATGGGAACTTGCTGTGCACAAACTGGCTGCCATGACTACACTTCGAAAGTACTTCACTGATTCTAAAGTGCTTGGGAAATCGGGAAGTCATGAAATGCACTGTAGAAAAGCAAAATCAAACTTTCATTCTTTCTGAAGTTTTTTTAAATTCATTCGTGGGATGTGGGCATCGCTGGCCAGGCCAGCATTTATTCCCCATCCCTAACTACCCTTGAGAAGGTGGTGGTGAGCTGCCTTCTTGAACCGCTGCAGTCCATGTGGGGTAGGTACACCCACAGTGCTGTTAGGAAGGGACTTCCAGGATTTTGACCCAGTGACAGTGAAGGAATTGTGATATAGTTTGAAATCAGGATGGTGTGTGACTTGGAAGGGAACTTGCAGGTGGTGATGTTCCCATGCATCTGCTGCCCTTGTCCTTGCAGGTGGTAGAGGTCGCGGGTTTTCGACAGAGTTGACAGCAAGCGCCCTTCCAGTGGCAGGAGAGTCGGTAACCAGAGGACACAGATGTAAAATAATTGGCAAAAGTATCAGAAGGGGAGATGAGATTTTTTTTTTCACAGTGAGTTGTTGTGATCTGGAACGCGCTGCCTGAAAGGGCAGTGGAAGCAGATTCAATAGTAACTTTCAAAAGAGAATTGGATAAATATTTGAAAAAGTAAATTTTGCAAGGCTATGGGCAAAGAGCAGGGGGAGTGGGATTAATTGGATAGCTTCATCAAAGAGCCAGCACAGGCACACTGAATGGCCTCCTAGTGCACTGTAAGGTTCAATGATATTACACAAACTGGGCACATAAATCACAACACCGAGCACATATCACTGAGGGAAGTTTCAGACATGTGATAAGCTGTTGCAATTCATCAACAGTAATGGATGGCCATACCCTGCAATAATTATTCAGATCAATTACCGTTCCCACCAATGACTTGGAGCTCCGGGTACTTGTCCTTGATGTGTTCAATCATCTCAATTTGAAAGATGGAATTCCCTTGAGAGGAATCCTGTGGACAGGCGGGGAGGTGGGGGGGGGGGGGGGGGGGGGAAGAGAAGTGGGGGAGGGGGGGGGGGGGGGGGGGGAAGAGAAGTGGTGGGTGTGGGGGGGAAGAGAAGTGGTGGGTGTGGGGGGGGGAGAGAAGTGGTGGGTGGGGGGGGGGGAAGAGAAGTGGTGGGTGGGGGGGGGGGGGAAGAGAAGTGGTGGGTGGGGGGGGGGGGAAGAGAAGTGGTGGGTGGGGGGGGGGGGGGGGAGAGAGAAGTGGTGGGTGTGGGGGGAGGGGGGGGGAGAGAAGTGGTGGGTGTGGGGGGGGAGAAGTGGTGGGTGTGGGGGGGGGGGAGGAGAAGTGGTGGGTGTGGTGGGGGGGGGAGAGAAGTGGTGGGTGTGGTGGGGGGGGGGGGGGGGAGAAGTGGTGGGTGTGGGGGGGGAGGAGAAGTGGTGGGTGTGGTGGGGGGGGAGGAGAAGTGGTGGGTGTTGGGGGGGGGGGGGGGGAGAGAGAAGTGGTGGGTGTGGGGGGGGGGGAGAGAAGTGGTGGGTGTGGGGGGGGGGAGAGAAGTGGTGGGTGTGGGGGGGGAAAGAGAAGTGTGGGGGGGGGGGGGAGAGAAGTGGTGGGTGTGGGGGGGGGGGGGGGGAGAGAAGTGGTGGGTGTGGGGGGGGGGGGGAGAGAAGTGGTGGGTGTGGGGGGGGGGGGAGAAGTGGTGGGTGTGGGGGGGGGGGGGAGGAGAAGTGGTGGGTGTGGTGGGGGGGGGAGGAGAAGTGGTGGGTGTGGTGGGGGGGGGAGGAGAAGTGGTGGGTGTGGTGGGGGGGGGGAGAGAAGTGGTGGGTGTGGGGGGGGGGGGGGAGAGAAGTGGTGGGTGTGGGGGGGGGGGGGGAGAGAGAAGTGGTGGGTGTGGGGGGGGGGGAAGAGAAGTGGTGGGTGTGGGGGGGGGGGGGGGGAGAGAAGTGGTGGGTGTGGGGGGGGGGGAAGAGAAGTGGTGGGTGTGGGGGGGGGGGGGGGAAGAGAAGTGGTGGGTGTGGGGGGGGGGGGGGGGGGGAGAGAAGTGGTGGGTGTGGGGGGGGGGAGAGAAGTGGTGGGTGTGGGGGGGGGGGGGGGAGAGAAGTGGTGGGTGTGGGGGGGGGGGGGGAGAGAAGTGGTGGGTGTGGGGGAGAGAAGTGGTGGGTGTGGGGGGGGGTGGGGGAGAGAAGTGGTGGGTGTGGGGGGGGGGAGAGAGAAGTGGTGGGTGTGGGTGTGGGGGGGGGGGGGGAGAGAAGTGGTGGGTGTGGGTGTGGGGGGGGGGGGGGGAGAGAAGTGGTGGGTGTGGGTGTGGGGGGGGGGGGGAGAGAAGTGGTGGGTGTGGGTGTGGGTGTGGGGGGGGGGGGGGGAGAGAAGCGGTGGGTGGGGGGGGGGGGGGAGAAGCGGTGGGTGGGGGGGGGGGGGAGAAGCAGTGGGTGGGGGGGGGGAGAAGCGGTGGGTGGGGGGGGGGGGAGAAGCGGTGGGTGGGGGGGGGTGGGGGGAGAAGCGGTGGGTGGGGGGGGGTGGGGGGAGAAGCGGTGGGTGGGGGGGTGGGGGGAGAAGCGGTGGGTGGGGGGGGGAGGAGAAGCGGTGGGTGGGTGGGGGAGGGGGGGAGAGAAGCGGTGGGGGGGGGGGGGAGAGAAGCGGTGGGGGGGGGGGGAGAGAAGCGGTGGGGGGGGGGGGGGAGAGAAGCGGTGGGTGGGTGGGGGGGGGGAGAGAAGCGGTGGGTGGGGTGGGGGGGGGGGAGAGAAGCGGTGGGTGGGGTGGGGGGGGGGGAGAGAAGCGGTGGGTGGGGTGGGGGGGGGGGGAGAAGCGGTGGGTGGGGTGGGGGGGGGGAGAAGCGGTGGGTGGGATGGGGGGGGAGAGAAGCGGTGGGTGGGGTGGGGGGGGGAGAGAAGCGGTGGGTGGGGTGGGGGGGGGAGAGAAGCGGTGGGTGGGGTGGGGGGGGGGAAGAAGCGGTGGGTGGGGTGGGGGGGGGGAGAAGCGGTGGGTGGGGGGAGAGAAGCGGTGGGTGGGGTGGGGGGGGGAAGAAGCGGTGGGTGGGGTGGGGGGGGGAAGAAGCGGTGGGTGGGGTGGGGGGGGGGAAGAAGCGGTGGGTGGGGTGGGGGGGGGAGAAGCGGTGGGTGGGGTGGGGGGGGGAGAAGCGGTGGGTGGGGGAGAAGCGGTGGGTGGGTGGGGGGGGGGGGGAAGAGAAGCGGTGGGGGGGGGAGAGAAGCGGTGGGTGGGGTGGGGGGGGAAGAAGCGGTGGGGGGGAGAAGCGGTGGGTGGGGGGGGAGAAGCGGTGGGTGGGGGGGGAGAAGCGGTGGGTGGGGTGGGGGGGGGGGGGAGAAGCGGTGGGTGGGGGGGGAGAAGCGGTGGGTGGGGTGGGGGGGGGGAGAAGCGGTGGGTGGGGTGGGGGGGGGGGAGAAGCGGTGGGTGGGGTGGGGGGGGGGGAGAAGCGGTGGGTGGGTGGGGGGGAGAGAAGCGGTGGGTGGGGGGGGGGTGGTGAGAGAAGTGGGGGGGGGGGGGGTGGTGAGAGAAGTGGGGGGGGGGGTGGTGAGAGAAGTGGGGGGGGGGTGGTGAGAGAAGTGGGGGGGGGGGTGGTGAGAGAAGTGGGGGGGGGGGTGGTGAGAGAAGTGGGGGGGGGGTGGTGAGAGAAGTGGGGGGGGGGGTGGTGAGAGAAGTGGGGGGGGGGGTGGTGAGAGAAGTGGGGGGGGGTGGTGAGAGAAGTGGGGGGGGGGGTGGTGAGAGAAGTGGGGGGGGGTGGTGAGAGAAGTGGGGGGGGGGGTGGTGAGAGAAGTGGGGGGGGGGTGGGGGGGGGGAGAGAAGCGGTGGGTGGGGTGGGGGGGGGGGAGAAGCGGTGGGTGGGGCGGGGGGGGGAGAAGCGGTGGGTGGGGGGGGAGAGAAGCGGTGGGTGGGGTGGGGGGGAGAAGCGGTGGGTGGGGGGGAGAAGCGGTGGGTGGGGGGGAGAAGCGGTGGGTGGGGGGGAGAAGCGGTGGGTGGGGTGGGGGGGAGAGAAGCGGTGGGTGGGTGGGGGGGAGAGAAGCGGTGGGTGGGTGGGGGGGAGAGAAGCGGTGGGTGGGGTGGGGGGGGGAGAAGCGGTGGGTGGGTGGGGGGGAGAGAAGCGGTGGGTGGGGGGGTGGTGGTGAGAGAAGTGGGGGGGGGTGGTGAGAGAAGTGGGGGGGGGTGGTGAGAGAAGTGGGGGGGGGTGGTGAGAGAAGTGGGGGGGGGTGGTGAGAGAAGTGGGGGGGGGTGGTGAGAGAAGTGGGGGGGGGTGGTGAGAGAAGTGGGGGGGGGTGGTGAGAGAAGTGGGGGGGGGTGGTGAGAGAAGTGGGGGGGGGTGGTGAGAGAAGTGGGGGGGGGTGGTGAGAGAAGTGGGGGGGGGTGGTGAGAGAAGTGGGGGGGGGTGGTGAGAGAAGTGGGGGGGGGTGGTGAGAGAAGTGGGGGGGGGTGGTGAGAGAAGTGGGGGGGGGGTGGTGAGAGAAGTGGGGGGGGGTGGTGAGAGAAGTGGGGGGGGTGGTGAGAGAAGTGGGGGGGGTGGTGAGAGAAGTGGGGGGGGTGGTGAGAGAAGTGGGGGGGGGTGGTGAGAGAAGTGGGGGGGGGTGGTGAGAGAAGTGGGGGGGGGGTGGTGAGAGAAGTGGGGGGGGGGGTGGTGAGAGAAGTGGGGGGGGGGTGGTGAGAGAAGTGGGGGGGGGGTGGTGAGAGAAGTGGGGGGGGGGGTGGTGAGAGAAGTGGGGGGGGGGGTGGTGAGAGAAGTGGGGGGGGGGGTGGTGAGAGAAGTGGGGGGGGGGGTGGTGAGAGAAGTGGGGGGGGGGGTGGTGAGAGAAGTGGGGGGGGGGGGTGAGAGAAGTGGGGGGGGGGGTGGTGAGAGAAGTGGGGGGGGGGGGTGGTGAGAGAAGTGGGGGGGGGGGGGTGGTGAGAGAAGTGGGGGGGGGGGTGGTGAGAGAAGTGGGGGGGGGGGGTGGTGAGAGAAGTGGGGGGGGGGGTGGTGAGAGAAGTGGGGGGGGGGTGGTGAGAGAAGTGGGGGGGGGGTGGTGAGAGAAGTGGGGGGGGGGGTAAGAGAAGCGGTGGGGGAGGGGGGGGGGGAAGAGAAGCGGTGGGGGGGTGGAGAGAAGTGGTAGGTGGGGGGGGGGGGGGGGGAAAGAGAGAGGGAGGAGGGAGAGAGAGACAGGTACAGCAAACACATGAGGATAGAGCAGAGAAAGCAGCAATGTATTAGATGCAGGACCGAATGACTTTTCTTCACCCACCCCCCGAAGACACTGACTCTCACTGGGGTACAGTGTTTTTTTAGTTTAAGGTACAACACTGAAACAGGCCCTTCGGCCCACCAAGTCTGTGCCGACCATCAACCACCCATTTACATAAATCTGACACTAATTCCATATTCCTACCACATCCCCACCTGTTCCTATATTCCCCTACCACCGACCTATACTAGGGGTAATTTATAATGGCCAAGTTACCTTCTTTCTTTTGGGCCTCCTTATCTCGAGAGAGAATGGATACGCGCCAGGAGGTGGTCAGTGGTTTGTGAAGCAGCGCTTGGAGTGGCTATAAAGGCCAATTCTGGAGTGACAGGCTCTTCCACAGGTGCTGCAGAGAAATTTGTTTGTCGGGGCTGTTGCACAGTTGGCTCTCCCCTTGCGCCTCTGTCTTTTTTCCTGCCAACTACTAAGTCTCTTCGACTCGCCACAATTTAGCCCTGTCTTTATGGCTGCCCGCCAGCTCTGGCGAATGCTGGCAACTGACTCCCACGACTTGTGATCAATGTCACAGGATTTCATGTCGCGTTTGCAGACGTCTTTATAGCGGAGACATGGACGGCCGGTGGGTCTGATACCAGTGGCGAGCTCGCTGTACAATGTGTCTTTGGGGATCCTGCCATCTTCCATGCGGCTCACATGGCCAACCAGCAACCAGCAAGTCTTTGGCATGTGGGAGGAAACCTACACAGTACCTACCCAGAATTGAACCCGGGTCGCTGGAGCTGTGAGGCTGCGGTGCTAACCACTGCGCCACTGTGCCGCCCGTCTCTGCAAGAGCAACTCGGTTAGTTCAACTCCCCTGCCTTTCCCATAGCCCTGTAATTTTATTCTCTTCAGATTCTTAACCTTTTGAAAGCCTTGATTGAATCTGCCTCCACCACACTCAAGCAGTGCATTCCAGTTCCACACACACTGACCCTCACTGGGGGACAGTCCCACACACACTGACCCACACTGGGGGACAGTCCCACACACACTGACCCACACTGGGGGACAGTCCCACACACACTGACCCACACTGGGGGACAGTCCCACACACACTGACCCACACTGGGGGACAGTCCCACACACACTGACCCACACTGGGGGACAGTCCCACACACACTGACCCACACTGGGGGACAGTCCCACACACACTGACCCACACTGGGGGACAGTCCCACACACACTGACCCACACTGGGGGACAGTCCCACACACACTGACCCACACTGGGGGACAGTCCCACACACACTGACCCACACTGGGGGACAGTCCCACACACACTGACCCACACTGGGGGACAGTCCCACACACACTGACCCTCACTGGGGGGCAGTCCCACACACACTGACCCTCACTGGGGGACAGTCCCACACACACTGACCCTCACTGGGGGACAGTCCCACACACACTGACCCTCACTGGGGGACAGTCCCACACACACTGACCCTCACTGGGGGACAGTCCCACACACAGTGACCCTCACTGGGGGACAGTCCCACACACAGTGACCCTCACTGGGGGGCAGTCCCACACACAGTGACCCTCACTGGGGGGCAGTCCCACACACAGTGACCCTCACTGGGGGGCAGTCCCACACACAGTGACCCTCACTGGGGGGCAGTCCCACACACAGTGACCCTCACTGGGGGGCAGTCCCACACACAGTGACCCTCACTGGGGGGCAGTCCCACACACAGTGACTGACTGGGGTGCAGTTCCACACACAGTGACTCTCACTGGGGTGCAGTTCCACACACAGTGACTCTCACTGGGGTGCAGTTCCGCACACAGTGACTCTCACTGGGGTGCAGTTCCGCACACAGTGACTCTCACTGGGGTGCAGTTCCGCACACAGTGACTCTCACTGGGGTGCAGTTCCGCACACAGTGACTCTCACTGGGGTGCAGTTCCGCACACAGTGACTCTCACTGGGGTGCAGTCCCGCACACACTGACTCTCACTGGGGGGCAGTCCCGCACACACTGACCCTCACTGGGGGGCAGTCCCGCACACACTGACCCTCACTGGGGGACAGTCCCGCACACACTGACCCTCACTGGGGGACAGTCCCGCACACACTGACCCTCACTGGGGGACAGTCCCGCACACACTGACCCTCACTGGGGGACAGTCCCGCACACACTGACCCTCACTGGGGGACAGTCCCGCACACACTGACCCTCACTGGGGGACAGTCCCGCACACACTGACCCTCACTGGGGGACAGTCCCGCACACACTGACCCTCACTGGGGGACAGTCCCGCACACACTGACCCTCACTGGGGGACAGTCCCGCACACACTGACCCTCACTGGGGGACAGTCCCGCACACACTGACCCTCACTGGGGGACAGTCCCGCACACACTGACCCTCACTGGGGGACAGTCCCGCACACACTGACCCTCACTGGGGGACAGTCCCGCACACACTGACCCTCACTGGGGGACAGTCCCGCACACACTGACCCTCACTGGGGGACAGTCCCGCACACACTGACCCTCACTGGGGGACAGTCCCGCACACACTGACCCTCACTGGGGGACAGTCCCGCACACACTGACCCTCACTGGGGGACAGTCCCGCACACACTGACCCTCACTGGGGGACAGTCCCGCACACACTGACCCTCACTGGGGGACAGTCCCGCACACACTGACCCTCACTGGGGGACAGTCCCGCACACACTGACCCTCACTGGGGGACAGTCCCGCACACACTGACCCTCACTGGGGGACAGTCCCGCACACACTGACCCTCACTGGGGGACAGTCCCGCACACACTGACCCTCACTGGGGGACAGTCCCGCACACACTGACCCTCACTGGGGGACAGTCCCGCACACACTGACCCTCACTGGGGGACAGTCCCGCACACACTGACCCTCACTGGGGGACAGTCCCGCACACACTGACCCTCACTGGGGGACAGTCCCGCACACACTGACCCTCACTGGGGGACAGTCCCGCACACACTGACCCTCACTGGGGGACAGTCCCGCACACACTGACCCTCACTGGGGGACAGTCCCGCACACACTGACCCTCACTGGGGGACAGTCCCGCACACACTGACCCTCACTGGGGGACAGTCCCGCACACACTGACCCTCACTGGGGGACAGTCCCGCACACACTGACCCTCACTGGGGGACAGTCCCGCACACACTGACCCTCACTGGGGGACAGTCCCGCACACACTGACCCTCACTGGGGGACAGTCCCGCACACACTGACCCTCACTGGGGGACAGTCCCGCACACACTGACCCTCACTGGGGGACAGTCCCGCACACACTGACCCTCACTGGGGGACAGTCCCGCACACACTGACCCTCACTGGGGGACAGTCCCGCACACACTGACCCTCACTGGGGGACAGTCCCGCACACACTGACCCTCACTGGGGGACAGTCCCGCACACACTGACCCTCACTGGGGGACAGTCCCGCACACACTGACCCTCACTGGGGGACAGTCCCGCACACACTGACCCTCACTGGGGGACAGTCCCGCACACACTGACCCTCACTGGGGGACAGTCCCGCACACACTGACCCTCACTGGGGGACAGTCCCGCACACACTGACCCTCACTGGGGGACAGTCCCGCACACACTGACCCTCACTGGGGGACAGTCCCGCACACACTGACCCTCACTGGGGGACAGTCCCGCACACACTGACCCTCACTGGGGGACAGTCCCGCACACACTGACCCTCACTGGGGGACAGTCCCGCACACACTGACCCTCACTGGGGGACAGTCCCGCACACACTGACCCTCACTGGGGGACAGTCCCGCACACACTGACCCTCACTGGGGGACAGTCCCGCACACACTGACCCTCACTGGGGGACAGTCCCGCACACACTGACCCTCACTGGGGGACAGTCCCGCACACACTGACCCTCACTGGGGGACAGTCCCGCACACACTGACCCTCACTGGGGGACAGTCCCGCACACACTGACCCTCACTGGGGGACAGTCCCGCACACACTGACCCTCACTGGGGGACAGTCCCGCACACACTGACCCTCACTGGGGGACAGTCCCGCACACACTGACCCTCACTGGGGGACAGTCCCGCACACACTGACCCTCACTGGGGGACAGTCCCGCACACACTGACCCTCACTGGGGGACAGTCCCGCACACACTGACCCTCACTGGGGGACAGTCCCGCACACACTGACCCTCACTGGGGGACAGTCCCGCACACACTGACCCTCACTGGGGGACAGTCCCGCACACACTGACCCTCACTGGGGGACAGTCCCGCACACACTGACCCTCACTGGGGGACAGTCCCGCACACACTGACCCTCACTGGGGGACAGTCCCGCACACACTGACCCTCACTGGGGGACAGTCCCGCACACACTGACCCTCACTGGGGGACAGTCCCGCACACACTGACCCTCACTGGGGGACAGTCCCGCACACACTGACCCTCACTGGGGGACAGTCCCGCACACACTGACCCTCACTGGGGGACAGTCCCGCACACACTGACCCTCACTGGGGGACAGTCCCGCACACACTGACCCTCACTGGGGGACAGTCCCGCACACACTGACCCTCACTGGGGGACAGTCCCGCACACACTGACCCTCACTGGGGGACAGTCCCGCACACACTGACCCTCACTGGGGGACAGTCCCGCACACACTGACCCTCACTGGGGGACAGTCCCGCACACACTGACCCTCACTGGGGGACAGTCCCGCACACACTGACCCTCACTGGGGGACAGTCCCGCACACACTGACCCTCACTGGGGGACAGTCCCGCACACACTGACCCTCACTGGGGGACAGTCCCGCACACACTGACCCTCACTGGGGGACAGTCCCGCACACACTGACCCTCACTGGGGGACAGTCCCGCACACACTGACCCTCACTGGGGGACAGTCCCGCACACACTGACCCTCACTGGGGGACAGTCCCGCACACACTGACCCTCACTGGGGGACAGTCCCGCACACACTGACCCTCACTGGGGGACAGTCCCGCACACACTGACCCTCACTGGGGGACAGTCCCGCACACACTGACCCTCACTGGGGGACAGTCCCGCACACACTGACCCTCACTGGGGGACAGTCCCGCACACACTGACCCTCACTGGGGGACAGTCCCGCACACACTGACCCTCACTGGGGGACAGTCCCGCACACACTGACCCTCACTGGGGGACAGTCCCGCACACACTGACCCTCACTGGGGGACAGTCCCGCACACACTGACCCTCACTGGGGGACAGTCCCGCACACACTGACCCTCACTGGGGGACAGTCCCGCACACACTGACCCTCACTGGGGGACAGTCCCGCACACACTGACCCTCACTGGGGGACAGTCCCACACACACTGACCCTCACTGGGGGACAGTCCCACACACACTGACCCTCACTGGGGGACAGTCCCACACACACTGACCCTCACTGGGGGACAGTCCCACACACACTGACTCTCACTGGGGGACAGTCCCACACACACTGACCCTCACTGGGGGACAGTCCCACACACACTGACCCTCACTGGGGGACAGTCCCACACACACTGACCCTCACTGGGGGACAGTCCCACACACACTGACCCTCACTGGGGGACAGTCCCACACACACTGACCCTCACTGGGGGACAGTCCCACACACACTGACCCTCACTGGGGGACAGTCCCACACACACTGACCCTCACTGGGGGACAGTCCCACACACACTGACCCTCACTGGGGGACAGTCCCACACACAGTGACTCTCACTCGGGTGCAGTTCCACACACACTGACTCTCACTGGGGTGCAGTTCCACACACACTGACTCTCACTGGGGTACAGTCCCACACACACTGACTCTCACTGGGGTACAGTCCCACACACACTGACTCTCACTGGGGTACAGTCCCACATACATTGACTCAGTGGGGTACAGTTCCGCACACACTGACTCTCACTGGGGTCCAGTTGCACACACTGACTCTCACTGGGGTCCAGTTCCCCGCACACTGACTCTCACTGGGGTACAGTCCCGCACACACTGACTCTCACTGGGGTACAGTCCCACACACACTGACTCTCACTGGGGTACAGTCCCACACACACTGACTCTCACTGGGGTACAGTCCCACACACACTGACTCTCACTGGGGTACAGTCCCACACACACTGACTCTCACTGGGGTACAGTCCCACACACACTGACTCTCACTGGGGTACAGTCCCACACACACTGACTTTCACTGGGGTCCAGTTCCACACACAGTGACACTCACTGGGGTACAGTTCATCATACACTGACACTCACTGGGGTACAGTTCATCATACACTGACTCTCACTGGGGTACAGTTCCACACACACTGACTCTCACTGGGGTACAGTTCCACACACACTGACTCTCACTGGGGTCCAGTTCCACACACACTGACTCTCACTGGGGTCCAGCAGTTCCACACACACTGACTCTCACTGGGGTCCAGCAGTTCCACACACAGTGACACTCACTGGGGTACAGTTCCACACACACTGACTCTCACTGGGGTCCAGCAGTTCCACACACAGTGACACTCACTGGGGTACAGTTCCACACACACTGACTCTCACTGGGGTCCAGCAGTTCCACACACACCGACTCTCACTGGGGTCCAGTGCCACACACACCGACTCTCACTGGGGTCCAGTGCCACACACACCGACTCTCACTGGGGTCCAGTGCCACACACACCGACTCTCACTGGGGTCCAGTGCCACACACACCGACTCTCACTGGGGTCCAGTGCCACACACACCGACTCTCACTGGGGTCCAGTGCCACACACACCGACTCTCACTGGGGTCCAGTGCCACACACACCGACTCTCACTGGGGTCCAGTGCCACACACACCGACTCTCACTGGGGTCCAGTGCCACACACACCGACTCTCACTGGGGTCCAGTGCCACACACACCGACTCTCACTGGGGTCCAGTGCCACACACACCGACTCTCACTGGGGTCCAGTGCCACACACACCGACTCTCACTGGGGTCCAGTGCCACACACACCGACTCTCACTGGGGTCCAGTGCCACACACACCGACTCTCACTGGGGTCCAGTGCCACACACACCGACTCTCACTGGGGTCCAGTTGCACACACACTGACTTTCACTGGGGTCCAGTTGCACACACACTGACTCTCACTGGGGTCCAGTTGCACACACACTGACTTTCACTGGGGTCCAGTTGCACACACACCGACTCTCACTGGGGTCCAGTTCCACACACACTGACTTTCACTGGGGTCCAGTTCCACACACACTGACTTTCACTGGGGTCCAGTTCCACACACAGTGACACTCACTGGGATACAGTTCCACACACACTGACTCTCACTGGGGTACAGTTCCACACACACTGACTCTCACTGGGGTACAGTTCCACACACACTGACTCTCACTGGGGTACAGTTCCACACACACTGACTCTCACTGGGGTCCAGCAGTTCCACACACAGTGACACTCACTGGGGTACAGTTCCACACACACTGACACTCACTGGGGTACAGTTCCACACACACTGACTCTCACTGGGGTCCAGCAGTTCCACACACACCGACTCTCACTGGGGTCCAGTGCCACACACACCGACTCTCACTGGGGTCCAGTGCCACACACACTGACTCTCACTGGGGTCCAGTTGCACACACACTGACTCTCACTGGGGTCCAGTTGCACACACACTGACTCTCACTGGGGTACAGTTCCACACACACTGACTCTCACTGGGGTACAGTTCCACACATACTGACTCTCACTGGGGTACAGTTCCACACACACTGACTCTCACTGGGGTACAGTTCCACACACACACTGACTCTCACTGGGGTACAGTTCCACACACACACTGACTCTCACTGGGGTACAGTTCCACACACACACTGACTCTCACTGGGGTACAGTTCCACACACACACTGACTCTCACTGGGGTACAGTTCCACACACACACTGACTCTCACTGGGGTACAGTTCCACACACACACTGACTCTCACTGGGGTACAGTTCCACACACACACTGACTCTCACTGGGGTACAGTTCCACACACACTGACTCTCACTGGGGTACAGTTCTACAGAGCAGACAAGGGCGTATTGGTAATGTCACTTGGCTCATAATCCCAGTAGCCCAGGCTAATGCTCTGGGAACACCTGTTTGAATCCCAGCATGGCAGATGGTAAAATGTAAATAAAAAAATGTCGAATTCAAAAATTAATCTTCAGGTGACCAGGAAACGCACTGTGAAGTGCTATAAAACCTATCCAGCTCACTAATGTCCTTTAGGGAAGCAAATCCGCTGTCCTTACCTGGTCTGGCCTACATGTGACTGCAGACACACAGCGATGTGTTTGTCTCTCCAATGCTCTCTGAAATGGCCGAGCAAGACACTCAGTTCCAGGGCAATTAGGGATAGGCAACAAATGCTGGTCTAGCCAGTGACGCCGTCATCCCATGAACAAATAAAAAAAAACGTAGCAAGAAATGCTGGAAATACTCAGCAGGTCTGGCAGTATCTGTGGAGAGAGAAGCAGAGTTAACGTTTCAGGTCAGTGACCCTTCTTCAGAACTAGCAGATATTCGAAATGTGAAAGGTTTTAAGCAAGTAAAGCGGGGGTGGGGCAAGAGATAACAAAGGAGAAGGTGTAGCTAGGACAAGGTCACAGAATAGCTGACCAGAAGGTCATGGAGCAAAGGCAAACAATATGTTAATGGTGTGTTGAAAGACAAAGCATTAGTACAGATAGGATGTTAACGGACTGAATATTGAACAGCTGCAAGTACAAACATGAAAAAAACAGTGGGTAGACAAACTGAACAAACTAAGATAAAATAAAATAAACCCCAATGGAGAGGAGATCACATTGTGAGCAGTGAATACAGTATACTACAATGAAAGTACAAGAAGTAAATCACTGCTGCACCTGAAAGGAGTGTTGGGGGCCTGGGATAGTGAGGACAGAGGAGGTAAATGGGCAGGTATTACACCTCCTGCGATTGCTGGGGAAGGTGCCGTGGGAAGGGGATGAGGTGGTGGGGGTAATGGAGGAGTGGACCAGGGTGTCGCAGAGGGAACAATCACTTTGGAATGCTTACAGGGGAAGGGAGGGGAAGATGCATTTGGTAGCCCCCCATTTTACTTTTATTTTCAGTTTTTGTTTTTTTCTCCTTTTTTATATATATTCATTTGTGTTTATTTTATTCCATCTTAGTTTGTTCAGTTTGCTTACCCACTGTTTTTTTCATGTTTGTACTTGTGGCTGTTCAATTTTCAGTCCGTTAACACCCTCTCTGTACTAATGCTTTGTCTTTCAAGACACCATTAACATATTGTTTGCCTTTGCTCCATGACCTTCTGGTCAGCTATTCTGTGACCTTGTACTATCTACACCTTCTCCTTTGTTATTTCTTGCCCCACCCCCGCTTTACTTGCTTAAAACCTTTCACATTTCTAATATTTACCAGTTCTGAAGAAAGGTCACTGACCTGAAACGTTAACTCTGCTTCTCTCTCCACAGATGCTGCCAGACCTGCTGAGTATTTCCAGCATTTCTTGTTTTTATTTCAGATTTCCAGCATCCGCAGTATTTTGCTTTTATTTTAGTGAATACAAAAACACTGACTCTCACTGGGATACAGTTCCACTGACATTTCTAGTCTTTGTTAATGTCAAGCCCTGTCCAGCAACTCAAATCATCCGTCTTTTGGACAAGATATTAACCCCTCTCAGGTGGATATAAAAGATCCAGCGGCCACTACGGATGAGCAGGAGGGGAGTTCTCTCAAGTGTCCTGGGCAATCCTTATCCTCAAACTACATCACTAAAACAGAGCATCTGATGATTATCTCATTGCAATTTGTGGGACCTTGGTGTGCACAAATTGGCTGCTACGTTGCCTATCACAATGACTACACTTAAAAAATTTTTCATTGGCTGGGAAGCACTTTGGGACTTTGAGGTTGTCAAAGGCGCTATGGAAATGCAAGACTTCCTTTCAGATATTCGGACAAGTCCTGCTTTCTTTGCAGGCATTGACACACCAGAGTGGATTCAGAGTAGCAGTGATTGGTGCAAGAGAAACTCACCAGGACCACAGCATCCACACCGGCCTGGACCAGGAGGTCAAGCCGGTATCTGTCATCAGCATGAGTGCCAATTGCAGCTCCGCACAGCAGCTGCTTCCTGGAGTCTTTCGATGCCAGTGGGTAATCCCGATTCTTCTTCAGGTCAGTGCGGGCGATAATGGCCACCAGCTGATCATTATCATTCACGATGGGCAGTTTCCCTGAGGGAGACAGACAGAGACAGGGTCAGAGTGACAGTGAGGGGTCAGGTGGGGCACGGTTCAGCAGACTGCAGGGACGGGGGATATTTACCAGTAGCTCCCAGATCAGCCTCACCGTAATCTGCTACTGAACTGAGTGACAGTTGTCAATCAAAATTAGCATCCACAACAGCAGGAAGCTGCGAGTTACTGAATCTCAAACATTACAGCACATAAAGGGCCATTCAGCCTATCATATCAATGCTACCTCTTCAAATGGAGCAATCTCCTGAAAACCCATTGTCCAGTTCACTAAACTAATCAGCCAGGAATAACTCACCTCCCTATTAGCCCCAGTTTCAAATTGTATGGAGTTCACCTTTTGTAGAAACCAGTAAATCCCCCCCAATCCCCTCGCTGCATTCTGACCAGCTCTCCCCAACCGCCAATCCCCTCGCTGCATTCTGACCAGCTCTCCCCAACCGCCAATCCCCTCGCTGCATTCTGACCAGCTCTCCCCAACCGCCAATCCCCTCGCTGCATTCTGACCAGCTCTCCCCAACCGCCAATCCCCTCGCTGCATTCGGTACAGCTCTCCCCAACCGCCAATCCCCTCGCTGCATTCTGATCAGCTCTCCCCAACCGCCAATCCCCTCACTGCAATCTGCTGATCCCTCTTCCCCCATGGGCCATTCTTCAAGGGAGGGGGGGGGGGGGGGGGGGGGGGGACAGAGGGAGAGCGGCCGACAGAGGGAGAGAGGGAGAGCGGCCGACAGAGGGAGAGAGGCCGACAGAGGGAGAGAGGGAGAGCGGCCGACAGAGGGAGAGAGGGAGAGCGGCCGACAGAGGGAGAGAGGGAGAGCGGCCGACAGAGGGAGAGAGGGAGAGCGGCCGACAGAGGGAGAGAGGGAGAGCGGCCGACAGAGGGAGAGAGGGAGAGCGGCCGACAGAGGGAGAGAGGGAGAGCGGCCGACAGAGGGAGAGCGGCCGACAGAGGGAGAGAGGGAGAGCGGCCGACAGAGGGAGAGAGGCCGACAGAGGGAGAGAGGGAGAGAGGCCGACAGAGGGAGAGAGGGAGAGCGGCCGACAGAGGGAGAGCGGCCGACAGAGGGAGAGCGGCCGACAGAGGGAGAGCGACCGACAGAGAGAGAGAGGGAGAGCGACCGACAGAGAGAGAGAGGGAGAGCGACCGACAGAGAGAGAGAGGGAGAGCGACCGACAGAGAGAGAGAGGGAGAGCGACCGACAGAGAGAGAGAGGGAGAGCGACCGACAGAGAGAGAGAGGGAGAGCGACCGACAGAGAGAGAGAGGGAGAGCGACCGACAGAGAGAGAGAGGGAGAGCGACCGACAGAGAGAGAGAGGGAGAGCGACCGACAGAGAGAGAGAGGGAGAGCGACCGACAGAGAGAGAGAGGGAGAGCGACCGACAGAGAGAGAGAGGGAGAGCGACCGACAGAGAGAGAGAGGGAGAGCGACCGACAGAGAGAGAGAGGGAGAGCGACCGACAGAGAGAGAGAGGGAGAGCGACCGACAGAGAGAGAGAGGGAGAGCGACCGACAGAGAGAGAGAGGGAGAGCGACCGACAGAGAGAGAGAGGGAGAGCGACCGACAGAGAGAGAGAGGGAGAGCGACCGACAGAGAGAGAGAGGGAGAGCGACCGACAGAGAGAGAGAGGGAGAGCGACCGACAGAGAGAGAGAGGGAGAGCGACCGACAGACAGAGACAGAGGGGGAGATCTCAGCGCCAGAGTGGCGCAGCAAGAGAGAGAGAGAGATTTTCTTGTGACCCCTTTCCAGCAACTGTGAGTTACTGCTTCAATTTGTTCTCCCTGGTTCCCATGCTGCTCCATTTACCTTTCTTGCTGCGCTGGAGTATCTCGTTTGCCTCTTTCAAAGTGACAGCAGCCGGTGCAACCACCAAATCCTCCCTCTTCGTCATCACCTGGTGCAGAGACAGGGAAACAGTGAACACAGTCTGAGCTTCAGCGTAACGTATGACTGAACAAAGTATAGAGTCCCGGGAAAGGAGCTCAGAACTCAGCCATTTCAAGCTGAGGCCTGACACTCAGAAGGAGGGGAAGGTCCAGAGACAGAGGTGAGGGGGGTGGAGGCACCAAAGGGTGGGCATCGGTGGTGGGGGGGGGGGTGTGGTGTGAGGTGTCGGGGACGGGGAGGCGGTGACATCGGGGCCGGGGACAGTTGCAGCTGAATGATGAAACAGATTATTTCACCGATATGAAGTGGGTTCCTCAGCTCATATTTACTCCACTTCCCTGATGGCACAGGCTCTGAGGACTGTTCTGTGGGCTCTGACCCATTTGCTTCTCCCTCAAGGTCCCATTGTCATTTCTGAATCTGGGCCGTGTCTTTTCCACTGTCTGTTAATCTCATTTCAATCAGAATTAGTTGCACTACCACCCATCCTCACCCTGGCTACAGGGAGTTGAGCTGTTGCAGTGAGTACACTGTCTCTGTGCAGGAGGCCTCTACTCCAGTAAACACCGTATTTCTGCACTCAGCCTAACACCCAAACTGTATGGGTAGATCATGTGAAGAACACTGCAGCTTCCCATGACTGTTTCAAGCCACATGGTCACTGGCTATTGGTCACAGTGAGTCTGAACCACGCACTGAGAACCTGCAGCTCACAGCAATATTCACAGACCAGACCTGCTGCATCGTGAACAGGAGACGACATATTTACACTAGATTCAGGCGGTAACACTTACAACCTGGAATAGGTTGCACACTGACCCTACCTCAGCCAGGTGATGGTCACGCTCCTTTTCCGTCAGGAAGTCGATGTCACGAGAGGAAATGATGCCCATCAGTTTCCCACCCAGCTTCCCAGTGTCTGTGATGGGAATGCCACAGAATCCATGGCGAGCTTTTGCTTCAAACACGTCCCGTACCTTTTCTGAGGGGCTCATGACAACGGGATCGGTGATGAACCCCTGCTCGTATTTCTGAAAAAATTTTAAAACACAGACACAAATCGTGAGGAGAGAAACAAAGGGGGATGGCAACAACAATTACATTGTTTTCCAATATTACCCTGTGGTTATGACACAGCAGGTCAGAGGAAGCAGGAGGAGAGTTTCCAGGGAAAGCTGAGTGACTGGTAATGGAAACACCATTCCCTTTACTAGCCAGTACGAAACAGAAACTTAGGAACAGTTACAGAAACTCGAATGGGATGGTTTAAACAAGCTTGGCAGGGGGATGGGAATCTGAGCGCAGTCTTAGATAGGACATTTTCAGGGCAGGGAACTGGAGGCAGAAAATTAGTGAATGGCTCAGATAGACAGAATATGCAAAGGTTAAAAAGTGTGCAGCACAAGAATTTGGCAGTGTTAAAGGGTATTTATTTAAATGCAAGGAGTATAGTAAATAAAGCCAATGAGCTGAGGGCACAGATATCGTTGCTATAACGGAAACTTGGCATAAAGAAGGGCAAGAATGGCAGCTCAACATCCTTGGATAGAGTGTTTTCAGGCAGGATAGAGAGGGGGATAAAAAAGGAGGGGGTGTAGCATTATTGGTTAAGGAATCAATAACACCTTTGAGGAGGGATGATATGCTAAATGAATCATCAAATGAGGCCATACGGGTGGAGCTCAGAAATTTAAAAAAGAGCAGCCACACTACTAGGAGTGTACTATAGACCCCCAAATAGTGAGAGAGAGATAGAACAAATATGTAGGCAAATTTTTGAGTGCAAAAACAATAGGGCAGTAATAGTTGGGGATTTCAACTTCCCCAATATCAACTGGGATACAGTGTGAAGGGTAGAGGGCACAAAATTCTTGAACTGCATGCAAGAGAACCTTTTTAGCTAGCATGTAACAAGCCCAACGAGAGGGGGCACAATTCTAGATTTAGTCTTTGGTAATGAAGCTGGGCAAGTGGGTGACCATTTTGGAGATAGTGATCATAATACAGTTAATTTTAGCATAATCATGGAAAAGGACAAAGATAAAACAGGAGTAAAAGTTCTAAATTGGGGGAAGGCAAATTCTACAAAACTGAGGTGACCTGGTGAAAGTGGACTGGACACAACTACTTGAAGGAAAATCAGTGGCAAACAAGTGGGAGGCATTGAAAAGCGAGATACTACAGGCACAGTGTAGCCATATCCCCACAAAGATAAAGGGTGGTACTGCCAAATCTAGAGCCCCCTGGTTATCTAGAAGCTTACTGGTTAAGTTAAAGCAGAAAAAGAAAGCTTATGACTATCACAAAAAACTTAATACTTCAGAAAGCCAAGAGGAGTATAGAAAGTGCAAAGGTGAAGTAAAAAAGGAAATTAGAAAAGCAAAGAGAGGACATGAAAAATTATTGGCAGGTAAAATCAAGGAAACCCAAAGATGTTTTATCAGTACATTAAGAGCAAGAGGATAACTAAAGAAAGGGTACAGCCAATCAGAGATGTGCAAGGGAACTTATGCATGGATGCAGAAGATGTGGGCAGGGTTCTTAATGAGTTTTTTGTCTCTGTCTACACAAAGGAGGGGGTTGATGTAGACTTTGAAGTTAAAGAGGAGGAATGTGAAATATTAGATACGATGAGCATAATGAGAGAGGAAGTACTAGAGGGTCTGACATCCTTGAAAGTGGATAAATCACCAGGGCCGGATGGATTGCATCCCAGATTGTTAAAGGAAGCCAGGGAGGAAATAGGGGATGCTCTGAGGATCATCTTTAAATCCTCATTAGATACAGGCCAGGTACCAGAGGATTGAAGGTCTGCGAACGTTGTACCATTGTTTAAAAAGGGTGTGAGGGATCGGCCAAATAATAATGGGCTGGTCAGTCTGGCCTCGGTGGTGGGTAAATTATTAGAATCAATTTTGAAAGATAGGATAAACTGCCACTTAGAAAGGCACGGATTAATCAGGGATAGTCAGCATGGATTTGTTAAGGGAAGGTCATCGCTTACTAGAATTAGAACATTACAGCGCAGTTACTAACTTGATTAAGTTTTTTGAGGAAGTAACAAGGAGGATTGATGAGGGTAGTGCAGTGGATGTGGTCTACATGGATTTTAGTGAGGCATTTGATAAGGTCCCACATGGCAGACTGGTCAGTAAAATGAAAGCCCATGGGATACTGGGGAATGTGCAAGTTGGATCCAGAATTGGCTCAGTGACTGAAAACAAAGGGTAGTAGTCGACAGATGCATTTGTGAATGGAAAGCAGCTTCTAGTGGCATTCCACAGGGCTCAGTGGTGGGTCCCTTGCTGTTTGTGGTATATATTAATGATTTGGACTTAAATGTGGGAGGCATGATTGGGAAATTTGCCGATGACACAAAAACTGGCCGTGTAGTTGATAGTGAAGAGGATAGCTGTAGATTCCAGAATGATATCAATGGTTTGGTTGAGTGGCAGGAAAGTGGCAAATGGAATTCAATCCAGAGAAGTGTGAGGTAATGCATTTGGGGAGGGCAAATAAAGCGAAGGAATACACAATAAACGGGAGGATATTGAGAGGGGTAGAGGAAGTGAGAGACCTTGGAGTGCATGTCCACAGGTCCCTGAAGATGGCAGGACAGGTAGATAGAGTGGTGAAGAAGGCATATGGAATGCTTTCCTTTATTGACTGAGGTATAGAATTCAAAAGCAGGGATGTAATGCTGGAACTGTATAAAATGCTGGTTAGGTCACACCTGGAGTATTGTGTACAATAGGTCACCACATTACAGGAAGGTCATAATTGCTCTGGAGCGAGTACAGAGGAGATTTACAAGAATGTTACCAGGGTTTGAAAGTTGCAGCTATGAGGAAAGATTGGATCGGCTAGGATTGTTTTCCTTAGAACAGAGGAGGCTGAGGGGTGACTTAATTGAGGTGTACAACGTTATGAAGGGCCTAGATAGAGTAGACAGGAAGGACCTGTTTTCCCTAGCAGAGAGGTCAATTACTGGGGGCACAGATTTAAGGTGATTGGTAGAAGGATCAGAGGGGACATGAGGAAAAACCTTTTCACCCAGAGGGTGGTGGGTGTCTGGAATTCACTGTCAGGAACGGTGGTGGAGGCAGAAACCCTCAACTCATGTAAAAGGTACCTGGACCGGCACCTGAAGTGCTGTAATTGGCAAGAATATGGACCAAGTGCTGGAAGGTGGGATTAGATTGGGTGGCTAGTTTCTTCGGCTGGCACAGACACAACGGGCTGAATGGCCTCCTTCTGTGCCGTAATTTTTCTATGGTTCTAGAAAACACCCCCACCTCACTGCCTCCCAACCCTGCCCCCTAACCCTGCCTCCATCTGCTCTATGATTCGACAAAGACCATTTCTCTCCAGTTAACACACCGGATTCTCTCCTGATCCCATGGACACTGCCTGCTTCACTGTCCTTGCCTGGATTATTAAGAACATAAGAAATAGGAGTAGGCCACTTGGCCCCTCGAGCCTGCTCCGCCATTCAATACTATTTGAGCCCTTCGCCCCAGAAAGCTATTGCCCCAGATCTTTCTGTCAATCCCTCGCTGATGTCAGTTCACTGTCAAGTCTCCTGCTCGCTAAAGAAAGGAAACAAAACGTCCTGAATTTTTCCTCAGAACTGAAACTCCTGAATTCAGGAATTGCCTTGTTAGCCCAATGGAGGGGAATCACATTCAGCAGACATTGGAGTCTGTACCTTAACTTTGCGCACTTCATTTGCCTGGAACTCTGGAGTACAGTTATGGTGGATGAATCCAATTCCTCCCATCAGCTGTAGTTTAAAGAGAAAATAACAGCAGTTAGCAACAATACTACTCACACACACTTGGAATATGAACCATCCACAGGGTGAGGGAGGGGAGGAGTTTACACAGCCCTCACCAACAATATTAAAATCACTGACTAATCACTGGAGCCTCTCAATTTGAAAAAGAGAATGCAATTCACTGGCAGATTGCAGACTGCAGTGAGACACGAACAGATCACGACACGACAGGTGGAAAATGGCCCCTTGGTTGGGGGGGCGTGGAAGAATGCGCCCAGGAACTGCCACCCAAGTGAGAGGGGCTGCAGCGTTTGGGAGGTGAGTGGAGACAAGTGGGTAAAAGACGGATGGGCTCCTGTGATGTCTCAGGTCAGTAAACGTAAGTGAGTTAGCAAGGTGCACAGATCAAATATGTCAAGTTCCATTTCTGACCTGTGTTAACCTCAGCCAGAGTTACAGTTGGGTCACAACTGGATATAGTTCTTCAGTGAATGGGAGTGGGGAAAATTCCCCGTCAGCCCAGGCTCTGGCTCCTGGTCATTGCTTGGTTGTGAGAAAGATAGTGAGGACAGGACAGTAAGAACCACCCTCCTCAGGATCAAACACCTGACTGACCCTCACCCTATAGGATGGTGCACGGAGAACAGCCACTTGGGTGGGATATTAAAAAGCAGCAAAGACAATGAACCAATCACAGGCAAAGGTCGAGAACCCCGGGACTGCAAGTGAGAAAGTAAAAGGTCAGGGAATAATAAAAGGCTGGAACAGCCTCCCTGAGATGGGCTGGAAGCTGAACCATGGGAGGAAGCACATGCAGCTGTGATTAATTGATTTGCTGCAGACGTGTGACCATCAGGCTGCGAGTGCCATTGTCAGAAGCAGCCGTAGCTGCAGACCAAGCGTGTTGGAAAACACCACCACCCAGGAAGGTGGAGGTTTGCTTCAAATCAACATCCAGGACATAGAGAAAATAACTTTTTTTTTAAAAATTCCTACAACTAATAGTAATCTCATGTCTGCTGACACTTCCTGTGTACATTTTCGCAGTACAAATTCTCACGGCCAGATCTATAATGGATTTTCAATCTAAACCCAACGGTTCAATGAGAAATGCATCTGAATGAGTTGGGGATGTCTGATACCAACAGATGCACAAAACTGTTTTGCTGGATCTTTCTCTCTCTCCTGTTTGCAGTCTCTTACTCTCCTTCGTAGCCTCACCTTAACAGCCCACCTGGAAATGGCAGAGTGGGGCAACAGACTCCAAACCAGTGATCAGGGCAGGGATTTTATTCAGACAATGGGATCTCGACCTCCAGCAAAAGCACCACGAGAACGCTGCATCGCCCCTTTTGTAGGAGGCCTACCAAATCTAGTGCCAATTAGGCGACGGAAGTTCTGCCCTCAGACAGCTGCTGACCAAAGGCCAGCAGCTCTTTAACTGAGCAGCACCATTGTAGAGGCAGTGACTGCTGCCAGTGTAGTACCCACGCGAGGCCCAGGAGCAGCACTGCACCAAGGCCACAGGTAGGTCAGGGCGGGAGTCGCAGGTCCCCTCCCTTCCTGATGCTGGGTCCCTCATTCAGGCATGAAGTGCCTTTCTTGCTGTGCTTCCTGAGCAGCGACAGGCCCGCCCGCCTCTGGCTAATTGCAGCAGGATGAGGCTCTTAATTGGGCATTATTGCTCACTTATAAGGGTCTCAATTGGTGCCAGGGCGGGAAGGCCATTCACAGGCCTTCCCGCTGCGGACGTAATTTCAGCGGAGCTGGGAAGGTGGCAAAATCTCTCCCACCTCCAAACCCGCCATAGGGTACAGTGTAAAATTCCTCCCCGGACAGCGCTCAGGAGCAGGAATACTGGCTGATTTCCCCTCAACACTCTTGCTAAAAGCAGCTAACAGCACGGAGCAGGGATTCAGAAAAGTTTCCAGCAATAGAAATATTCAGTTACATTGGTGTCTGCAACAGATTCAGAAGCATCACACCCCGAAATGTGAAAGCAGTAATTAGTCCTCGTGAATTGTCAGCATCACATACTAGAATATTGTCAACAGACGTCTCTGGGTATGGGTCGAATGTTACAAAATGATTTTACTTACTGCCATAGCTATAGCCATGTTAGCCTCGGTCACTGTGTCCATCGGAGAGGAGACCAGAGGTGTCTTTAATGTGATCTTCTTGGTAAGGGCTGAGGTGAGATCCTACACAGAGACAGAGAGGTCAGCAATTGCCATGCTGGATTGTCAGATGGGCCCAGACAGTTGAGTTACTTTCAATTAAAACCTCCCCCGCCAACGTCCAGTGATTTTCAATGAAGTTCAAAGCAGCCAAGATTGTCACAAACCCGTGAACTTGCAACATACCTCAACCGCCCCCCCCCACACTGTGCCAAAAATACAGCAACCCCCTCCCCACACACACACAGCACTAAAAATACTACTTACTGCTGGAAACACTTACCTGTCAATTAGAAAGTAGGGTCAGCAGTTAGCATCTCAAAAACAACTGACAATCAGGTCACCAAACACATGGAAATGCAGTGACTAGTGTGTGGACAAACTAGAACCCGAATTAAAATAAAATTAAACTAGAACTAGCAGTTCAACACCAGTTGCAACTCCTCAGATACTGAAGCAGTCCGTGCCCACGTGCAGCAAGACGTGGACAACAGAAAGGCTTGGGCTGATAAGTGGCAAGTAACATCCGTGCCAGGCAATGACCATCTCCAATAAGAGAGAATCTAACCATCTCCCCATGACATTCAACGCATTACGATTGCTGAATCCCCCACTATCAATATCCTGGGGGGCTAGCATTGACAAGAAACTGGACTGGTGTAGCCATATAAATACCATGGCTACAAGAGCAGGTCAGAGGCTAGGAATCCTGTGGCGAGTAACTCACCTCCTGACTCCCCAAAGCCTGTCCACCATCTACAAGGCACAAATCAGGAGTGTGATGGAATACTCTCCACTTGCCTGGATGGGCGCAGCTCCAACAACACTCAAGAAGCTCGACACCATCCAGAACAAAGCAGCCCGCTTGATTGGCACCCCATATACAAACATTCACTCCCTCCATCTCCGACGCACAGTGGCAGCAGTGTGTACCATCGACAAGCAGCACTGCAGCAATGCACCAAGGCTCCTTCGACAGCACCTTCCAAACCCTCGACCTCTACCACCAAGAAGGTCAAGGGCAGCAAATACATGGGAACACCACCACCTGCAAGTTCCCCTCCAAGTCACACACCATCCTGACTTGGAACTATATCACCATTCCTTCACTGTCGCTGGGTCAAAATCCTGGAACTCCCTTCCTAACAGCACTGTGGGTATACCTACCCCACATAGACTGCAGAGGTTCAAGAAGGCAGCTCACCATCACCTTCTCAAGGGCAATTAGGGATGGGCAATAATGCAATAAAGTGAACTAGGAATAATCAAGAACTAAACTCAAACTTTCGCGGCGGACTGTTCCTATTCACGTGACTCTGAGAAATGGTAAAAATGTCTGATAGAGGAAAAGTGAGTATAAAGTAGGGAGTGGGTGGTGCCCTTGAAGGATCAAACTGGAGAACCTATTCCAAATGGAATTACCCTCGCAGGATCAGTGAGCTGAGCTGTTCCAAGCAGCATGTTATCAGATGGCCCAGGATAGCACTCCATGCAATGGTTATACTCCCACCAAACAGTCCCAAATGCCAGCTTCAAAGGAGCCACTTCCTAGTCTGATCTCAAGATCAGAACCTCTCACAGAAATCCTGTGAAAACATCTGAGCCACAGACAACTGTCCTTCCTCACACCACAGCGACAGTCAGTGTACAACTAAGAGGTGAGCAGCTTTTAATCCTCATTAAACACACACCTCACATGCATTACAATCTTCAAAAATTGTTTTATAAAGCATCGAAAATCCAGGGCTTTGAGAGGCATAGGGAGTACAAAAGGAAGTTATGATGAAACTTCATAAAACACTGGTTAAACCCCAGCTGCAGGATTGTGTCCAATTCTGGGCACCACACTTTAGGAAGGATGTCAAGGCCTTGGAGAGGGTGGAGAGGAGATTCACTGGAATGGTACCGGGGATGAGGGATTTCAGTTAATGTGAAGGGACTGGAGAAACGGGGATTCTTCTCCTTAGATCAGAGAAAGTTAAGGGAAGTGACAGAGGTGCTCAAAATCATGAAGGGCTAAAACAGAGTAAATAAGGAGAAACGGTTTCCAGTGCAGAAGGTTGGTAACCAGAAAACAGATTTAAGGTAATTGGCAAAAGAATCAGAGGAAAGATGGAGAGAATTTGTTTCATGCAGTGAATTGTTGTGATCTGGAACATGCTGCCTGAAAGGGTGGTAGAAGCAGATTCAATAATAACTTTCAAAAGGGAATTGGAGAAATACTTGAATGAGAAAAATTTGCAGGGCTGTGGGGAAAGAGCAGGGGGAGGAGGAGTAATTCGATAGCTCTCAAGAGCCAGCACAGACATGATGGGCTGAACGGCCTCCTTCTGTGCTGCAAGATTGTATCCATAAAGGCAACCAATGTTTCTCCTTTTCCAGCAGCTTCAATCTTAATACTCACCACTTGGTCAGAGGTGAAATCAATGTACCCGGGCAAGATGAGGAAATCACTGAAAGAGATCAAGACAGTAACATCAGCAACACTTAAACAGCTACTTAATCCAGGTTCAAAATCATCTCCAACAGCCACTCAAAGTTTCACATGAGCATTCCCTGCAGCAATAGCCGCTGAGCGGTGATGGATTGGTTTAAATGTGGTGTTGAGGTAGAACACAGGCTACAGCCGGGATTGAATCCACCAGGCAGCTTTGCTGTGATTGTTCTGGGGGACAGCAGACTGACCAAGCACTTGTACAGATCCGCCTTCTTCTGTGCTGTACATTCAGCCCATGAGCCCATGCTGGTGTTTCTGCTCGACACGAGCCTCCTCCCCACCCCCTCTTCATCTCACCTTATCAGAATCCTTCTATTCCTTTCTCCCTCGTGTTTATCCAGCTTCCCCTTCCAACGCATCGATACTATTCACCTCAACCACTCCCTGTGGTAGTGAGTTCCACATTCTCACCACTCTCTGGGTAAAGAAGTTTTTCCTGAATTCCCTATTGGATTTATTAGTGACCAACACATTTATATTTATTTTTATAGCCCCCAAGTTTTGGTCTTCCCCAAAAGTGGAAACACATCTCTCCATCTGCCCTTTCATGATTTTTAAGATCTGTATCAGGTCACCGAGCCTTCTCTTTTCTGGAGAAAAGAGCCCCCAGTCTGTTCAATCTTCCCTGATGATTATAACCTCAAGTTCTGGTATCACCCTTGTAAATCCTTTTTTGCACCTTCTCTAGTTCCGCCATATCCTTTTTTATAATATTGAGACCAGAACTGTTCAGAGTAACTCCAGTGTGATCTAACCAAGATTCTATACATGTTTAACAGAATTGCTCTGCTTTTCAATTCTATTCCTCTAGATGAACCCCAGTGCTTTGTTTGCATTTTTGTGTCACAACTTTAAATAATTTGAGTATCTGAACCACCATCTGTTCCTCTACCCCATTTAGACTCTTACTTTCTGAGGAAGAGATCCATCAGACACCCTTTCCCCTTACTCCACTGCTAGTGAAATGACCACCCACTGGGGGGGCCCAATCAAACTGAGCACAATCAGCACTGGTCCCTGTGGGAGTTTAGTAATGGAGTGTGGGCCACCCATGTCAGCATTGCTGGGTACACACTATTATGGGATTATCAGCCAGGCTACGACAGAGCCCTCAGTCCTGTGACATATCCCGTGCAATCTCACTGCATCAATTATCAATGCACAGAAACAGTTTTCAGCCTTAACTGAAATTAATCAAATTCAACCAGCTCCTGCACAATTCCATTTCCCATTAACACTCTTTTGATGCTGATTATTAAACTGGATCATAGTCAATTGAATAATCATCTCAGCATGACCAAAATATGCAGTTCGATGGAATTTCCCTGTCGAATCTGTCACCGGCGTGCCTACACCACTCTCAGCCCCCAACCCTGTGAGGCACAGACAAGGAAGCAGATTCTACAGGGACTGGCTTCCCTCCAGCTGGAGTATCAGCAAGCTATTCGACTGTGGGGGGCTGAGCATCATCATGTGCACCGTCAGGCAGTGACCAGCCCGACTGATTCAGTCTCCACCACCTGAGCCTGAGGCTGAGCCTTGCTCTCACAGCCTCCCGTGCAATTTTTAAACCCCAATTGATATTCAAAGCTGACGGAGCTGTGCAGCTGCTCAGTGGAAGAGACAGATACTCAGCCTTACCTACATACAGCTTCAGGAACCAGAGTCTGTAACTTAGCGCAGGCACTGGGTGCTCTGTCCCTCCTCCCAGCACCTGGATTGGGCTCCAAACCCACTGACACCTTCACCTCGGTCATTCTCAGTTGGTATTATAAAAACTGACCGCACTAGGAAGCTGGGCCCGAGCAGTCTGAGGCATTGGGAGAGGTTAGGGCAACAGCATTTGGGAGCAGTGGGCTCCAACACACACAACATTCCCCGACAGTACTGGGAGGGGAGGGTGGGGGCGGGGTGCGGTCACAGACTCCCCGGTTACTGAACTGCCCAGACAGGAGCTGCTTTATTAATGTAAGTGCCCTGATCGGGAGTTGGTCAGGAGACAGACCGGGGAATGACGCTCCAATCAATTCTCTACATTGTAAAGTAATTGAATTAAATGTAGTTAAGTCATACTGCGAGTGCAAACACAAGATTCTATTTAGTAGTTTTCAATCTTCTCAACCAGAACTTTTCCTCCCCATTCTCTAACAGGCAGAATTACAACATACCATGACCACACTCAAACCAACGTGCATTTATATAGAGCCTTTCAATTCCTCAGGACACCTCTGAGCTCTTAACAACTAATGGGATCACCCCTGAAGTGTATTCAAGTGACAGCCAATTTGTACACAGCAAGATCCCACAAACATCAAATAAATTACCAATTAGACTTTTACAATGTTTGGCATCTAAATAGTGGCCACAGGACCTTTTACATCCTAAAGATGGCCCCTCCAACAGCGCAGTGCTCCCTCGGTACTGCCCCTCCAACAGCGCAGTGCTCCCTCGGTACTGCCCCTCCAAGAGCGCGACACTCCCTCAGTACTGCCCCTCCGACACTGCGACGCTCCCTCGATACTGCCCCTCTGACAGTGCGACGCTCCCTCGATACTGCCCCTCCGACAGTGCGACACTCCCTCAGTACTGCCCCTCCGACAGTGCGACACTCCCTCAGTACTGCCCTTCCGACAGTGCGACACTCCCTCAGTACTGCCCTTCCGACAGTGCGACACTCCCTCAGTACTGCCCTTCCGACAGTGCGACACTCCCTCAGTACTGCCCTTCCGACAGTGCGACACTCCCTCGACACTGCCCCTCCGACAGTGCGACACTCCCTCGGTACTGACCCTCCGACAGTGCGACACTCCCTCGGTACTGCCCCTCCGACAGCACAGCACTCCCTCAGTTCTACCCTGAAATGTCAACCTTGATCACGAGCTCAAGTCTCTGGGGTGAGACTTGAACCTAGACTCTTCTGACTATTCAACTCTGAAGTGCTGAACCTATAGGGGTGGATGGGTCTGGAAGAGAAGAGAAATGGGCAAATCAGCTGAGCTCAAGTGCCCTCCTCACCAAGCTTCCACACACAGTTCAACCAGATCCCTGGGTCTGTAGCTGGACGTGTGCTGAACTAACCCAGAGACACGGAGTCTAATTGCTGTGCCCCCCAATGCAGTCACCACTGTTGTCACTAATTCACTGACAGATGAGGAATAGTCAGCAACATTCCTGAGGAAGCTTGGCTATAGCCATATCATGGTTTTGTACAGAAATGGGGCAATTTAAATAAGGGCATGAAATCAGAGCTAGCTAAAGTGAACTGGCAAATTAGATTAAGGTCAATAGAGATGCAGTGGCAGACATTTAAGGAATATTTCAGAATAATTCAAATAGAGTCATAGAGTTATACTGCACAGAAAGAGGCCCTTCATTCCAATGAGAAAGAAAAATTCCACTATACGTGGTTAACTAAAACAGTTAAAGGTTGTATCAAACTTGAAGGAAAAGCCGATAATTGCGCAAAGATGGGAGGCAAGTCAAAAGATTGGACAGAATATAAAAAGCAGTAAAGAATGACGAATAAGATTAATAAGGAGGGAAAAATTAGAGTACGAGAGAAAGCCAGCTAGAAATATAAAGACAGATAGTAAGAGTTTCTATAGATATTTTTTTAAAAAGAAAAAAAGAGTCAACAAAGTGAGCGTTGGTCCTAAAGAGAGCCTGGGGACATTAATAATGGATAATAAGGAGATGGCAGATGAATTGAACAGATATTTTGCATCGGTCTTCACTATTGAGGATACAAGTAACATCCCAGTATTAGCTGCAAGTCAGGAAATGGAAGGGAGGGAGGAACTCAAGAAAATTACAATCACCCGGGAAGTGGTACTGAACAAATTGTTGGAGCTGCGGGCTGAGAAGTCCCCGGTTCTGATGGACTTCATCCCAGGATGTTAAAAAGTGGCTGGTGAGATAGTTGATGCGGTAGTTTTAATTTTCCAAAATTCCCTAGATTCGGAGAAGATTCTGTTAAATTGGAATATAGCGAATGTAACTCCTTTATTCAAAAAGGGAGGGAGACAGAAAGCAGGAAACTACAGACCAGTTAGCTTAACATCTGTCTTAGGGAAAATGTTAGAAGCTATTATTAAAGATGTTATAGCAGGGCACTTAGAAAAATTCACGGTAATCAGGCAGAGTCAATGTGATTTTATGAAAGAGAAATGGTGTTCAACCAATTTAATGGAGCTCTTTGAAGTAACATGTGCTGTGGATAAAGGGGAACCGGTGGATGTATTGTACATGGATTTCCAGAAGGCATTTGATAAGGTGTCACATCAAAGGTTATTGCGGAAAATAAAAGTTCATGATATAGGGGTTAACATATTGGCATGGATAGAAGATTGGCTAGCTAACAGGAAACAGAGTAGGCATAAATGGGTCATTTTCTGATTGGCAAGATGTAACGAGTCATGTGCCACAGGAATCCGTGCTGGGGCCTCAACTTTTTACAATTTATTTCAATGACTTAGATGAAGGGACTGAAGGTATGGTTGCTAAATTTGCTGATGACACAAAGATAGGTAAGAAAGTAACTTGTGAAGAGGACATAAGGGGGCTACAAAGGGATATAGATAGGTTAAGTGAGTAAGACCTGGCAAATGGAGTATAATGTGGGAAAGTGTGAATTTGTCCACTTTGGCAGGAAGAATAAAAATTAAAGCAAAATATTGCAGCTGCTGGAAATCTGAAATAAAAACAGAAGGTCCTGGAAGTACACATCAGGTCTGGCAGCATCAGTGGAGAGAGAAATAGAGTTAACGTTTCAGGTCTGTGACCTTTCATCGGTTAACTCTGTATCTCTCTCTCTCCACAGATACTGCCAGACCTGCTGAGTATTTCGAGAATAAAAAAGCATATTATCTAAATTATGAGAGATTGTAGAGCTCTGAGATGCAGAAGGATCTGGGTGTCCTAGTGCATGAATCACAAAAGGTTAGTATGCAGGTACAGCAAGTAATTAGGAAAGCTAATAGAATGTTATCGTTTATTGCGAGGGGAATTGAATACAAAAGTAGGGAGGTTATGCTTCAGTTATACAGGGCATTGGTGAGATCACATCTGGAGTAGTGTAAAAATAAGGGGTCGCCCATTTAAGACAGAGATAAGGAGAAATGTTTTCTCTGAGTCTTTGGAATTCTCTTCCTCAAAAGGCGGTGGAAGCAGAGTCTGAATATTTTTAAAGCAGAGGTAGATAGATTCTTAATAAGCAAGGGGGTGAAAGGTTATCAAGGGTAGGTGGAAATGTGGAGTAATCAGTTTAGCCATGAACTTATTGAATGGCAGGGCAGGCTCGAGGGGCCGAATGACCTACTCCTGATACTAAATTGTATGATAGTTGCATGGTCACCATTACTGAGATGAGCTTTTTATGCCTGATTCCAAAGTGAGAGACTCCGTCCGCGACCGAGTGAATCTCTGTTCAAACTAACAGCTGAGAAAATAGAAACCACTTCACACAGGAGTTTCAGCCCAAACAGCCTCCCCCCCTCCCTCACACACTCCCCCTCCCCCCCTCCCTCACACACTCCCCCTCCCCCCCCTCCCCTCCCCCCCCTCCCTCACACACTCCCCCTCCCCCCCTCACTCCCCCTCCTCACTCACCCTCCCTCCCTCACACACTCCCCCTCCCCCCCTCCCCCACACACTCCCCCTCCCCCCCTCCCTCACACACTCCCCCTCCCCCCTCCCTCACACACTCCCCCTCCCCCCTCCCTCACACACTCCCCCTCCCCCCTCCCTCACACACTCCCCCTCCCCCCCTCCCTCACACACTCCCCCTCCCCCCCCCCCTCACACACTCCCCCTCCCCCCCCCCCTCACACACTCCCCCTCCCCCCCCCCCTCACACACTCCCCCTCCCCCCCCCCCTCACACACTCCCCCTCCCTCACACACTCCCCCCCCCCCTCCCTCACACACTGCCCCTCCCCCCCCTCCCTCACACACTCCCCCTCCCCCCCCTCCCTCACACACTCCCCCTCCCTCACACACTGCCCCTCCCCCCCCTCCCTCACACACTCCCCCTCCCCCCCCTCCCTCACACACTCCCCCTCCCCCCCCTCCCTCACACACTCCCCCTCCCCCCCCTCCCTCACACACTCCCCCTCCCCCCCCTCCCTCACACACTCCCCCTCCCCCCCTCCCCTCCTCACTCACCCTCCCTCCCTCACACACTCCCCCTCCCCCCCTCCCCCACACACTCCCCCTCCCCCCCTCCCTCACACACTCCCCCTCCCCCCCTCACTCCCCCTCCCCCCCCTCCCTCACACACTCCCCCTCCCCTCCACTCACTCCCCCTCCCCTCCTCACTCACCCTCCCTCCCTCACACACTCCCCCTCCCCCCCTCCCCCCCACACTCCCCCTCCCCTCCCCCCCTCACACACTCCCCCTCACTCCCCCCCTCCCCTCCTCACTCACCCTCCCTCCCTCACACACTCCCCCTCCCCCCCTCCCCCACACACTCCCCCTCCCCCCCTCCCTCACACACTCCCCCTCCCCCCCTCTCCCCCCCCCTCCCTCACACACTCCCCCTCCCCTCCTCACTCACTCCCCCTCCCCTCCTCACTCACTCCTCCTCCCTCACTCCCTCCCCCAGCCCGGACTCACTTGTAGGTCAACCCCTCTCCGGCCCCAAACAGTTGCTGGCCGCTCTGCCCGTCCTCTGGGACGTACCCGGTGCCGCCGCTGATGAGATACTCGGCGCGGGGGCCGGGGGGAGGCCGGGCACTGGCCTGCGAGGAGCAGCCGCTCTCCGGGCTCTGGGAGCCGGACTCGACAGACCGCCGCTCCGACATGACAGCAGCACGCGTCTCCGGCCGGATATCCGGCAATTAACTGCGTCCGCTCGCCGGCCGGATATCCGGCGATTCACTCTCTCTATTCGCAATGTTTCCTCTTTTTTTTAGGGACTTTCTTTATTGCAGCCTCTCCCCTCCTCCCCCCATCCCTCCTCCCCCCTCCCCCCTCCCCCCATCCCTCCTCCCCCCTCCCCCCATCCCTCCTCCCCCCTCCCCCCTCCCCCCATCCCTCCTCCCCCCTCCCCCCTCCCCCCATCCCTCCTCCCCCCTCCCCCCATCCCTCCTCCCCCCTCCCCCCATCCCTCCTCCCCCCTCCCCCCATCCCTCCTCCCCCCATCCCTCCTCCCCCCTCCCCCCTCCCCCCATCCCTCCTCCCCCTCCCCCCATCCCTCCTCCCCCCTCCCCCCTCCCCCCATCCCTCCTCCCCCCTCCCCCCATCCCTCCTCCCCCCTCCCCCCATCCCTCCTCCCCCCATCCCCTCCTCCCCCCATCCCCTCCTCCCCCCATCCCCTCCTCCCCCCATCCCCTCCTCCCCCCATCCCCTCCTCCCCTCCTCCCCCCATCCCTCCTCCCCTCCTCCCTCCTCCCCTCCTCCCCCCATCCCTCCTCCCCCCATCCCTTCTCCCCTCCTCCCCTCCTCCCCTCCTCCCCCCATCCCTCCTCCCCCCATCCCTCCTCCCCTCCTCCTCTCCTCCCCTCCTCCCCCCATCCCTCCTCCCCCCATCCCTTCTCCCCTCCTCCCCCCATCCCTCCTCCCCCCATCCCTTCTCCCCTTCTCCCCTCCTCCCCTCCTCCCCCCATCCCTTCTCCCCTCCTCCCCTCCTCCCCCCATCCCTTCTCCCCTCCTCCCCTCCTCCCCCCATCCCTTCTCCCCTCCTCCCCTCCTCCCTTCTCCCCTCCTCCCCTCCTCCCTTCTCCCCTCCTCCCCCCATCCCTTCTCCCCTCCTCCCCCCATCCCTTCTCCCCTCCTCCCCCCATCCCTTCTCCCCTCCTCCCCCCATCCCTTCTCCTCTCCTCCCCCCATCCCCTCATCCCTTCTCCCCTCATCCCTTCTCCCCTCATCCCCCCATCCCTTCTCCCCTCCTCCCTCCTCCCTTCTCCCCTCCTCCCTTCTCCCCTCCTCCCTTCTCCCCCCATCCCTCCTCCCCTCCTCCCCTCCTCCCCCCATCCCTCCTCCCCTCCTCCCCCCATCCCTCCTCCCCTCCTCCCCCCATCCCTCCTCCCCTCCTCCCCCCATCCCTCCTCCCCTCCTCCCCCCATCCCTCCTCCCCCCATCCCCCCATCCCTCCTCCCCTCCTCCCCCCATCCCTCCTCCCCCCATCCCTCCTCCCCCCATCCCTCCTCCCCTCCTCCCCCCATCCCTCCTCCCCCCATCCCCCCATCCCTCCTCCCCTCCTCCCCCCATCCCTCCTCCCCTCCTCCCCCCCTCCCTTCTCCCCTCCTCCCCCCCCATCCCTTCTCCCCTCCTCCCCCCCCATCCCTTCTCCCCTCCTCCCCCCCCATCCCTTCTCCCCTCCTCCCCCCCCATCCCTTCTCCCCTCCTCCCCCCCCATCCCTTCTCCCCTCCTCCCCCCCCATCCCTTCTCCCCTCCTCCCCCCCCATCCCTTCTCCCCTCCTCCCCCCCCATCCCTTCTCTCTCCTTTTCCCCCCTTATCCCTTCTTCCGCCCTCCCTCTCCCTCCCCCAAAGCCTGTCCGCCATCTACAAGGCACAAGTCAGGAGTGTGATGGAATACTCTCCACTTGAGTTGTGGATAGTGCCGAAGGATGTTGTAGGGTACAGAGGGACATAGATAGGCTGCAGAGCTGGGCTGAGAGATGGCAAATGGAGTTTAATGCGGAAAAGTGTGAGGTGATTCACTTTGGAAGGAGTAACAGGAATGCAGAATACTGGGCTAATGGGAAGATTCTTGGTAGTGTAGATGAGCAGAGAGATCTTGGTGTCCAGGTACATAAATCCCTGAAAGTTGCCACCCAGGTTACTAGGGCTGTTAAGAAGGCATATGGTGTGTTAGCTTTTATTAGTAGGGGGATCGAGTTTCGGAGCCACGAGGTCATGCTGCAGCTGTACAAAACTCTGGTGAGACCGCACCTGGAGTATTGCGTGCAGTTCTGGTCACCGCATTATAGGAAGGATGTGGAAGCTTTGGAAAGGGTGCAGAGGAGATTTACTAGGATGTTGCCTGGTATGGAGGGAAGGTCTTACGAGGAAAGGCTGAGGGACTTGAGGTTGTTTTCGTTGGAGAGGAGGAGGAGGAGAGGTGACTTAATAGAGACATATAAGATAATCAGAGGGTTAGATAGGGTGGATAGTGAGAGTCTTTTTCCTCGGATGGTGATGGCAAACACGAGGGGACATAGCTTTAAGTTGAGGGGTGATAGATATAGGACAGATGTCAGAGGTAGTTTCTTTACTCAGAGTAGTAGGGGCGTGGAACGCCCTGCCTGCAACAGTAGTAGACTCGCCAACTTTAAGGGCATTTAAGTGGTCATTGGATAGACATATGGATGAAAATGGAATAGTGTAGGTCAGATGGTTTCACAGGTCGGCGCAACATCGAGGGCCGAAGGGCCTGTACTGCGCTGTAATGTTCTATGTCTGGATGGGTGCAGCTCCAACAACACTCAAGCAGCTCGACACCATCCAGGACAAAGCAGCCTGCTTGATTGGCACCCCATCTACAAACATTCACTCCCTCCACCACTGACGCACAGTGGCAGCAGTGTGTACCATTTACAAGATGCACTGCAGCAATGCACCAAGGCTCCTTAGACAGCACCTTCCAAACCCCATGACCTCTACCAACTGGAAGGACAAGGGCAGCACATACAAGGGAACATCACCACCTGCAAGTTCCCCTCCTGACTTGGAACTATATCAATGTTCCTTCACTGTCACTAGATCATAATCCTGGAACTCCCTTCCTAACAGCACTGTGGGTGTACCTACCCCACATGGACTGCAGCGGTTCAAGAAGGCAGCTCACCACCACCTTCTCAAGGGCAATTAGGGATGGGCAATAAATGCTGGCAGAGCCAGCGATGCCAATATCCCATGAATGAATTTAAAAAAAAGCTGAGGTATTATCCTGTCTATCCCTTAATGGTCCTATTCCCATCACAAACTTTTTTATTGATGTGCCTGTAAAATATTTTACTATTTTGTTTTATGTTCTTTGATAGTTTAATTTCATAGTTTCTCTTTGCCTTCCTAATTGTTTTTGTCTTCTCTCCTAATCTTTTCATATTCTCTCTTTGCATGCACTCCACTGCCGTCTATGTATTGAATTTATTTCCTATTCCTCAGTTGTTCTCATGACTTTATTCATCCATGGAGTGTTTAGTTTGTTTTTTCCTTTTAGCTGAATATATTTTTCCTGTGCTATGTTGAAGACTATTTTAAATGTTTCTTGTTCTGCATTGTTGTTTGCCAATATTGTTGCCCATTTTATTTTCCCAAGTTCTATTCTCTGCCCCTCAAAATCAGCTTTTCTCCAATCTAATAACCTTGTTTGTGTTACACTTATGTCATTCACTATCATCTTAAAGTCTATTATATTATGGTCACTATTGCCTATATGTCCCCTACTTTTTCTTCTCTGCTCTGGTTCATGCCCCATTACCAGATCCAATAGCGAATCTTCCCTTGTTGAATATTTTACATACTGGGTTAGAAAGGAGTCCTGTACACATTGTAGAAACTCCATTCCCTTATCCTCTTCTGTCCAATTAATATCAGGGGAGTTGAAATCTCCATGATGATTATTCTATGTTTTTTACTCAATTCCCAAATTTGTCTACATATTTCTTCCTCCACCACCCTTCCAATATTAAGTGGTCTGTAGACTGCACCTATTAATGTGATTGATCCTTTATTATCTTTTACCTCTATCCACATGGATTCTATTTTGACTTGCTAATTGCTCTATCCCTTTTTTCTACTGCATTCTATTTTCCCGAATATGTACAGCTGCACCACCTCCCCTTTTTCCACTCTTTCTTTTCTAAATATAGTCATTTGGTAGTACCAAACTCGAGTATTGCTGAAAACAGAGACGTTTAGTCGAAGCTGTTTGTCTTGCACTCATCAGGACAATTTGTAAGAATACTGATGTAAGGGAAAATCAACAGATTTATACTACATAAGAGTGCTGATTGGTAGAGGCGTTGCCATGAAGAATATGTTATACCCTGTGATGTTTAATTCCCTGATGTTTTTGTTGCCATGTCTCAGTAAACCTGACCATGTCTGGTTCCTCCAATTGCTTCCAGCTCCAGTTTATTTTGGACACATGAACATGGAGCAGGAGTAGGCCATTTGGCCCCTCCCACCTGCTCCGCCTTCAACAGAACATGGCTGATCTGATCGTAACCTCAACTCTACATTCCCGCCTACCCCCAATAACCTTTCACCCCTTTGCTTATCAAGAATCTATCTACCTCTGCCTTAAAAATATTCAAAGACTCTGCTTCCACTGCCTTTTGAGGAAGAGAATTCCAAAGATTCACGACCCTCTGAGAGAGAAAAATTCTCATCTCTGTCTTAAATGGGTGACCCCTTATTTTTAAACAGTGACCCCTAGTTTTAGATTCTCCCACAAGGGGAAAAACATCCTTTCCACATCCACCCTGTCAAGACCCATCAGGATCTTCAATCAAATCACCTCTTATTCTTCTAAACTCCAGTGGATACAAGCCTAGCCTGTCCAATCTTTCCTCATAAGATGACCCGTCCATTCCAGGTATTAGTTTAGTAAACCTTCTGCTTCCAACGCATTTACATCCTTCCTTAAATAAGGAGACCATTACTGTACACAGTTCTCCAGATGTGATCTCACCAATGCCCTGTTCAGCTGAAGCATAACCTCCCTACTTTTGTATTCAATTCCCCTCGCGATAAACGATAACATTCTATTAGCTTTCCTAATTACTTGCTGTACCTGCATACTAACCTTTTGCGATTCATGCACTAGGACACCCAGATCCCTCTGCATCTCAGAGCTCTGCAATCTATCACCATTTAGATAATAGGCTTCTTTTTTTTAATTAATCCTGGCAAAATGGATAATTTCACGTTTTCCCACATTATATTCATTTTCCAGATCTTTTCCCACTCACTTAACCTACCGATATCCCTTCGTAGCCTCCTTATGTCCTCTTCACAAGTTATTTTCCTACCTGTCTTTGTGTCATCAGCAAATTTAGCAACCATACCATCGGTCCCTTCGACTAAGTCATTTATATAAATTGTAAAAAGTTGAGGCTCCAGCACAGATCCCTGTGGCATACCACTCGTTACATCTTGGCAACCAGAAAATGACCGATTTATGCCTACACTCTGTTTCCTGTTAGCTAGCCAATCTTCTATCCATGTCAATATGTTACCCCTACACCATGAGCTTTTATTTTCCACAATAGCCTTTGATGTGGCATCTTATCAAATGCATTCTGGAAATCCATGTACAATACATCCATCGGTTCCCCTTTATCCACAGCACATGTTACTTCTTCAAAGGAACTCTAATAAATTGGTTAAACATGATTTCCCTTTCACAAAACCATGTTGACTCTGCCCGATTACCGTGAATTTTTCTAAGTGCCCTGCTATAACCTCTTTAAAAATAGCTTCTAACATTTTTCCTAAGACAGATGTTAAGCTAACTGGTCTGTAGTTTCCTGCTTTCTGTCTCCCTCCCTTTTTGAATAAAGGAGTTACGTTCGCTATTTTCCAATCTAATGGAACCTTCCCTGATTCTGGGGAATTTTAGAAAATTGAAACTAACACATCAAGTATCTCACTAGCCACTTCTTTTAACACCCTAGGATGAAGTCCATCAGGACCCGGGGACTTGTCAGCCCACAGCTCCAACTACTTGATCAGTACCACTTCCCTGGTGACTGGAATTTTCTTGTGTTCCTCCCTCCCTTCCATTTCCTGATTTACAGCTAATACTGGGATGTTACATGTATCCTCTGTGGTGAAGACCAATGCAAAATATCTGTTCAATTCATCTGCCATCTCCTTATTATCCATTATTAACTCCCCAGACTCACTTTCTATAGGACAAATGCTCACTTTGTTAACTCTTTTCTTTTTAAAATATCTATAGAAACTCTTCCTATCTGTTTTAATATTTCTAGCTGGCTTTCCCTCATACTCTAATTTTTCCCTCATTAATATTTTAGTCATTCTTTGCTGCTTTTTATGTTCTGTCAAATCTTCTGACCTGCCTCCCATCTTTGCACAATTATATGTTTTTTCTTTAAGTTTGATACTATCTTTAACTGTTTTAGTTAACCACGGATGGTGGGTCCCACCTTTGGAATTTTTCTTTCTCGTTGAAATGTATCTATTCTGTGTATTCTGAAATATCCCCTTAAATGTCTGCCACTGCATCTCTATTGACCTATCCCTTAACCTGATTTGCCAGTTCACTTTAGCTAGCTCTGCTTTCATGCCCTCATAATTGCCCTTATTTAACTTTAAAACACTCGTCTTGGACCCACTCTTCTCTCCCTCAAACTGAATGTAAAATTCAATCATATTATGATTGCTGCTGTCTAGGAGCGCCTTCACTATGAGGTCATTAATTAATCCTATCTTGCTGCACAATACCAGGTCTAGTATAGCCTGCTCTCTGGTTGGCTCCAGGACGTGCTGTTCTAAGCACTATCTAGACACTCTATGCATTGCTTCACAGACATTTTAATTCATTTTTTAAAACTGGATTTCCTTTCTCTTTACGTTTAACCATCTTTTTAGACTCCTGTTCTACAACTCTATTTGTTCCCTTGCCATCATGGTCCTCCCTTCTTTATTCTTTCCTATGCTTTCCTTCCCTATTTTGTTTACATTTAGGCTGCTTGTAATTCTTGTAGATCTCCTCCTCCTCTGCAACCCCCCAAATCTTACAAGTTTAAAGCCTTTTCCACCTCCCTATTTACTTCTGCTGGGGCATGGGTCCCATCCTGTTCAGGTGGAGCCCGTCCCATCGATACAGCTCTTTCTGTCCCAGAACTAGGGCCAGTGTCCAATGGAAAAGTACCCCTCTTTCCCACACCAACCATTTAGCCATGTATTAATACTCTTGATCGGTCTACTCCCATGCCAGTTTGCACGTGGCTCAAGCAGTAATCCAGAGATTATTACCCTCTAGGTCCTGCTTTTTAATTTAGTGCCTAACCCCTGATACTCTTTCAGCAGGACCTCCTCCCTGTTCCTACCGATGTCATTTGCTCCAACGTGAACCACGACAACTGGATTTACCCCCTCCTTTTCCAAGTTCCTCTCCAGTCACCGTGAAATTCCTTACCGGGTAGGCAACACACTATTCAGGGTTCTTGTTCTTGGCTGCAGAGGACACTATCTATCTCCCTAATTATAGAGTCCCCGATTACTACCACATTTCTATTCTGCTCTTGCCCACCTTGGGCAGCCTTCTGAGCCAGTGGCTTTCTTCCCTGCAGTTTTTCCCCTTGTCCTTACAGGTAGCAAGTACATTGTACTTGTTGGACAGGACCAGTGTCTGCAGGGATCTCCTTCTCAACCTCTCTGAAATCCCCGCTACTTAGTTCCCTAACTGTCACACCCTCCCTTTCCTGAACCTGTGTTTTCCTCTGGCGTGTGACTACATTCTGGATAAAACTGTCCAGAAATTCCCCTCCCTCCCTTGTGTCGGAGTCTCCCCAACTCGCACTCCAGCTGTATGACTCTGAGCCAGAGAGATTCGAGATGGAGACATCTCCTGCAAGGATTAGCTTAGGACAGTTTCGTCATCCACAGATTTCCATATTCTGCAGCTCAGACCCTGCTCTGTTATATCTTAGACTAGCCTATTTTGTTTATTTAAAGTCTTTATTCAACAATTATTTGTAGTTATATTAAATAGTTTAATTAGTTACACAATAAATTTAATACAGTACTGATACTTTCCTGGTCAGAGTTCAAACTACAGCTTTAGTTTAGAGGAAACTCACCAACTAATCACCTACATGCTCACCTAATTAATACCTCGGGATTTCAGCTCTCAAGTCTTGCTGTTTCCCATTCCCTCTCTCGGACCGCTCTTTGTTTTGTAAAATATCAGAACAGTATCTCTTACCTCATTGCACTGAATACCTTCACTCAACAACTTCCCCAAGTTAAGTACTCTCTTGAGCTGGACTTCATGCTATTTACTCTCCTGTTGGGACGGGCTTCATCGAACCATGCTTGGACCAGTGTCCTGATAAATTGAATAATGAGAGCTGTAGATAGGGTTTAAACTAAATAGCTGAGGGGAGGGTTCAAGTGAGCAGAAATTTAGACAGTTAAAGAGAAAGGAAAACGTGTGCAGGGTAATGATAACCAGAGTGTGACAGGAAGGAACAGAGCTTACAAACATAAGAGTTCACTAGTAATTAGGGTTAGAGAAGCGAAAATTGGTAAAAAGACTAAATTAAAAGCCCCTTTATCTGAATGCATGCAGGATTCATAACAAGGTGGATGAATTATTGGCATAAATAGGTATGATCTGATAGCTATTACAGAGATATGTTTACAAGATGACCAAGGCTGGGAACTGAATATTCAGGGGTACTCGTCACTTTGGAAGGATAGGCAGAAAGGGAAAGGAAGTGGGGCAGCTCTCTTAATAAGGGATGAGATCTGAACAGTTGTGAGAAATGGTCTTGGCTCAGAAAATCAAGATGTAGAATCAGTTTAGGTGGAGATAAGAAATAGCAAGGGAAAGAAGTCACTGGTTGGAGTAATCTACAGGCCCCCTAATAGTAAGTACACTGTAGGACAGAATATAAATCATGAAATAATGGGGGTAAAAAAGGTACTGCAATAATTGTGGATGACTTTAATCTTCATATAGATTGGACAAATCAAATTGGTAACAGTAGCCTTGAGGACTATTCCATAAAGAGTATTCGGGACAGTTTCTTAGAACAATATATTGTGGAACCAACCAGGAAGTTGGCTCTTTTAGAGCTGGTAATGTGTAATGAGACAAAATTAATGAATGATCTCATAGTAAAGAATTCTCAAGGAAGAGTGATCATAATGTGATAGAATTTTACATTCACTTTGGAAAAAGTGAGTGGTAGAAGGAGGAAGTGAGAAAAGTGCACTCAGCCCACTCGTCTCTCCCTGGGTTCTTGCAACTGACCCTCAGTGCCAAGTGTATAGCCGCTGCTCCAAGTCAGGAATCTGCCATCTTATTTAGGAATAGGAGAATGTAGGGTCTGTGATCTTCAACGGTGGGACATGACTGGGATCTCAAGATCCAGTAATCTAGAGACTTGGACTAATAATCCAGAGCACGTGAGCTCAAGCATCTCCAGGGCAGTTTGAGAATAGAATTGTTAAGAAAAGCCAGAAATAAAAAGTTAGTCTCAGTACAAGTGACCATGAAGCTGTCGGATTGTTGTAAAACACAACTGGTTCACTAATGTCCTGATGCCATCGTTACCTTGTCAGGGCCTATATGTGATCCCAGTCCCAGAGCAATGTGGTTAACTGCCTTCTGGAGTGGCTCAGAAAGACACAGTTTCATCAAACTGCTCACCTTCACCACACGGACAGCAGTGGTTCAGGAAGAGCCGCCATCATCACCCTCTCTGGGTGACTAGGAATGGGCAATAAACACCAGCCTTGACGGAAATGTCCACATGCTTTAAAAACAGCATGGAGGTACTGCTGAGTGCTAGTGTTTTGGTCTGTAACCCCAAAGTCACATGAGAAATCCTGCCAAATGCTGTTACATAGCTCTATAATCTTGCCAATTTGGGAACACTCTGTTAGATGAGGGTTTGAGGCTGCTACTCACGGATATCACTGATTTCCCTGTCCACGTGTGGTAAAGCACTGAGGTACGTCACCACAAGGAAGAAGGAAAATGATACATTACCACAGTGCAAGTACCTACGTCCTGATGATATTGGTAGAGTTTTGGGAGCTGGTCACTTGCAGAAAGAGCATGGAGCAGGGGAAAATGAGGAGCCATGGTCTTACACAGTGATCTGGAATATGTAGCTGGAAGGGCAGTGGAAGCAGATTCAATAGTAACTTTCAAAAGAATTGGGTAAAGACTTGAAAAGACAAAATTTGCAGGGCTATGGGGAAAGAGCAGGGGAGCAAAGAGCTAGCACAGGCACAATGGGCCGATTGGCCGCCTTCTGTGCTGTTAATTTCTATGATTCTAACTGATTGAATTTGAGGGTGAGAAACATTAGGGGAGGCGGTGGCATACTGGTATTGTCACTAGACTAGTAACCCAGAGACCCAGGTATTGCTCTGGGGACATGGGTTCGAATCCCACCACAGCAGAAGGTGCAAATTGAATTCAGTTAATAAATCTGATGGCCATGAAACCATTGTCGATTGTTGTAAAAACCCATCTGGTTCACTAATGTCCTTTAGAGAAGGAAATCTGCTGTCCTCACCTGGTCTGGCCTACATGTGACTCCAGACCCACAGCAATGTGCTTGACTCTTACATGCCCTCAAAATGGCCTAACAAGCCACTCAGTTCAAGGGCAATTAGGGATGGGCAGTAAATGCTGGCCTGGCCTGCGACGCCCAAATCCCATGAATGAATAAAAAAATAAATAAAAGGGACTTGGGTCTGAAACTAGTGCCTAAAACTTAAATAAAGACAATTACAAAGGTATAAGACAGAGTTGGCTAAAGTGGACTGGGAAAATAAGTAAAAAGGTAAGACAGTAGAGAAGCAGTGATAGACATTTAAGGAGACAGCTCATAACTCTCAACAAAGATATATTCCATTGAGAAAGACTCTACGAGAAGGATGAACCATCCACAGATATTTAAGGACGTTAAGAATCATATAAAATTAAAAGAGAAGGCATACAATGTTGCGAAGATTATTGGTAGGCCAGAACACAAGAACATATGAACTTAAGAAAAAGGAGCAGGAGTAGGCCATTCGGCCCCTCAGGCTTGCCCCGCCATTCAATAAGATCATGGCTGATCGGCCCCAGATCACAACTCCTCTTTTGTGCCAGCTCCTCATAGCCCTCAACTTTCCAATATTTCAAAAATCTATCTACCTCCTCTTTAAATACTTTCAGTGATCTAGCCTCCACAACTCTCTGGGGTAGAGAATTACAGAATCATCACAGAATCACAGAATAATACAGTGCAGAAGAGGCCCTTCGGCCCATCGAGTCTGCACCGATGCTTTAAAAACACCTGACCTGTCTACCTAATCCCATTTGCCAGCACTTGGCCCATAGCCTTGAATGTAATGACGTGCCAAGTGCTCATCCAGGTACTTTTTAAAGGATGTGAGGCAACCTGCCTCTACCACCCTCCCAGGCAGGGCATTCCAGACCGTCACCACCCTCTGGGTAAAAAAGTTCTTCCTCAAATCCCCCTTAAACCTCCCGCCCCTCACCTTAAACTTGTGTCCCCTCGTAACTGACCCTTCAACTAAGGGGAACAGCTGCTCCCTATCCACCCAGTCCATGCCCCTCATAATCTTGTACACCTCGATCAGGTCACCCCTCAGTCTTCTCTGCTCCAGTGAAAACAACCCAAGCCTATCCAACCTCTCTTCATAGCTTAAATGTTCCATCCCAGGCACCATCCTGGTGAATCGCCTCTGCACCCCCTCCAATGCAATCACATCCTTCCTATAATGTGGTGACCAGAATTGCACACAGTACTCCAGCTGTGGCCTTACCAAAGTTCTGTACAACTCCAACATGACCTCTCTGCTTTTGTAATCTATGCCTCGATTGATAAAGGCAAGTGTCCCATATGCCTTTTTCACCACCCTATTAACCTGCCCTTCTGCCTTCAGAGATCTATGGACAAACACGCCAAGGTCCCCTTGTTCCTCGGAGCTTCCCAGTGTCAGGCCATTCATTGAATACTTCCGTGTCACATTACACCTTCCGAAGTGTATCAGCTCACACTTTTCAGTGTTAAATGCCAGCTGCCACTTTTCTGCCCATTTGACCATCCCGTCCATATCTTCCTGTAACCTAAGACACTCCACCTCACTGTTAACCACTCGGCCAATCTTTGTGTCATCTGCGAACTTACTGATCCTACCCCCCACATAGTCATCTATGTCGTTTATATAAACGACAAATAGGGGACTCAGCACAGATCCCTGTGTTACGCCACTGGACACTGGCTTCCAGTCACTAAAACAGCCGTCTGTCATCACTCGATTCTCCTACAGCTAAGCCAATTTTGAATCCACCTTATCAAGTTACCTTGTATCCCATGCGGGACCTTGTCAAAGGCTTTGCTGAAATCCATGTAAACTACATCAACTGCACTACCCTCATCTACACACCTGGTCCCATGCTCAAAAAATTCAATCAAATTTGTTAGGCATGACCTCCCTCTGACAAAGCCGTGCTGACTATTCCACAACTGACACAAACTTTGCCTCTCCAAGTGGAGATAGATTCTCTCCTTCAGAATTTTCTCCAATAGTTTCCCTACCACTGACGTGAGACTCACTGGTCTGTAGTTCCCTGGCTTATCTCTACAACCTTTCTTAAATAGTGGGACCACATTAGCTGTTCTCCAGTCCTCTGGCACCTCCCCTGTGGCCAGAGAGGAATTAAAAATTAGGGTCAGAGCCCCTGCAATCTCCACCCTCACCTCCCACAGCATCCTGGACCTGGAGATCTGTCCACTTTTAAGCCTTCCAAAACCTCCAATACCTTGTCACTCCCTATGACAATTTGCTCAAGTACCTCACAGTCTCTCTCTCTAAGTTCCATATCTACATCCTCATTCTCTTGGGTGAAGACAGATGTGAAGTATTCGGTCAACACCCTACCAATGTCCTCAGGCTCCACCCACAGATTTCCCCCTTGGTCCCTAATGGGTCCTACTCTTTCCCTGGTTATCCTCTTCTCATTGATATACTTATCGAATATCTTGGGATTTTCCCTACTTTTACCAGCCAGAGCTTTCTCCGATCCCCTCTTTGCTCTCCTAATTGCTTTCTTAAGCTCCATCCTACACTTTCTGTATTCCACTAATGCTTACAAACATTCACTACTCAGAGAAGAAATTCCTTCGCATCTCAGTTTTAAATGAATGTCCCCTTATTCTTTAACTATGTCCCCTCGTTCGAGATATCCCCACTAGTGTAAACATCTACCCTGTCAAGCCCCCTCAGAATCTTGTACGTTTCAATAAGATCACCCCTCATTCTTCTAAACTCTAATGAATAAAGGCCTAACCTGTTTAGCCGTTCTTTATAAGTCAACTCCTTCATCCCAGGAATCAGCCCAGTGAATCTCTTTTAAACTGCCTCCAATGCCAGTATATCCTTTCTTAAATACGGGGACCAAAACTGTACACAGTACTCCAGGTGCGGCCTTACCAACACTCTGTGCAGTTGTAATAAGACTTCCCTATTTTTAAAATCCAACCCCCGAGCAATAAAATTCCATTTGCCTTCTTAATTACTTGCTGCACCTGCATGCTAACCTTTTGTGTTTCATGCACAAGAACACCCAGATCCCTCTGTACTGCACTTTTTTCGAGTCTCTCTCCATTTAAATCATAGTCTGCCCTTTGATTCTTCCTACCAAAGTGCATGACCTCACACTTTCCTACATTAAACTCCATCTGCCAAGTTTTTGCCCACTCACTCAACCCATCTATATCCCCTTGCAGATTCTTTGTGTCCTCATCACAACATGCCTTCCCACCTATTTTTGTATCATCAGCAAATTTGGATATATTACACTCTGCCCCCTCCTCCAAGTCATTAATATAGATAGTAAATAATTGAGGCCCTGGGACTGATCCTTGTGGCACTCCACTAGTTACGTCTTTCCAACCTGAAAAAGACCCATTAATCCCGACTCTCTGTCTTCTGTGTGTTAACCAATCCTCAATTCATTACCCCCAATTTTGTGAGCTCCTATCGTGTGCAATAATCTTTTATGTGGCACCTTATCCAATGCCTTCTGGAAATCCAAATACACTACATCTACAGGTTCCCCTTTATCCACTCTGCTTGTTATATCCTCAAAGAACTCGAGCAAATTTGTCAAACATGATTTCCCTTTCACAAAACCATGTTGACTCTGTTTGATTGCGTTAAGCTTTTCTAAATGTCCGGCTATTTCTTCCTTAATAATGGACTCTAGCATTTTCCCAACAACCGATGATAGGCTGACTATAGTTTCCTGCTTTTTGTCACCCTCCCTTCTTGAACAGGGTTGTCACATTAGCAGTTTTCCAATCCGCTGGGACCCTCCCAGAATCCAGTGAGTTCTGAATATTTCAACCAATGTCTCCACTATCTCTGCAGCCACTTCCTTTAAAACCCTTGGATGCAGGCCATCAGGTCCTGGTGACTTGTCTGCCTTTAGTCCCATTAGTTTGTCAAATACTTTGTCTCTTGTGGTAGAGGCTGTTACCAGATCTTTCCTCCTATTAGCTCCTCGCTTATCTGATATCTGTGGGATGTTTATAGTGTCCTCCACCGTGAAGACCGATGCAAAATATTGGTTTAAATTATCTGCCATTTCCCTGTTCCCCGTTATCAATTCTCCAGTCGCATCCTCCAAGGGTCCCACGCTCACTTTAGCTACTCTCTCTTTTTATATACCCGTAGAAGATCTTGCTGTTTGTTTTTATATTTCTTGCTAATTTACTCTCAATCAATTTTCTCCCTCTTTATTAGCTTTTTAGTCATCCGCTGCTGGTTCCTAAAAATTCCCAATCCTCTGACCTACCATTAGTTTTCGTCGCTGTGTATATTACTCTCTTAATATGTCCTGCCACCTTCAAAGAAAAATGCACATGAACCCCCAGGTCCCTCTGTTTGCAATCTTTAGAACTGTGCCATTAAGTAAATATTGCCTCTCTATATCCTTTGTGACAAAATGCATCACATCACACTTCTCTGTATTAAATTCCATCTGCCACTGAACATCAAGCTACTGTCCACAGGACTGTCACTGACCTCATCTCTGGAGATCTTCCCTCTACAGCTTCCAACCTCATAGTCCCGCAACCCCAGACAGCCCACTTCTACCTCCTTCCCAAAATCCACAAACAGGACTGTCCCGGCAGACCCATTGTGTCAGCCTGCTCCTGCCTCACTGAACTTATTTCTTCCTATCTTGACTTTATTTTTCTCCTCTTGTCCAGTCTCTTCCCGCATACATCTGTGACTCTTCTGATGCCCTATGTCATTTCAACAATTTCCAGTTTCCTAGCCTTCACCGCCTCCTCTTTACTATGGACATCCCATCTCTCTACACCTCTATCCCCCATCAAGATAGGTTGAGGGCTCTCTGCTTCTTCCTTGAATGTAGGTCCAGCCAGTCCCCATCCACCACCTGGCTGAACTTGTTCTCACATTGAACAACTGCTCCTTCAACTGATTAGAAACGAAGTTTCAGTGGGGGAGCATTTCGGGAGCAGTGACCATAATTCCATAAGTTTTAAGGTACTTGTGGATAAGGATAAGAGTAGTCCTCGGGTGAAGGTGCTAAATTGAGGGAAGGCTAATTATAACAATATTAGGCAGGAACTGAAGAATTTAGATTGGGGGCAGCTGTTTGAGGGTAAATCAACATCTGACATGTGGGAGTCTTTCAAACGTCAGCTGATCAGCCAATGTTGTTCCTTTGTTTAAGAAGGGTGGCAAGGATAATCCAGGAAATTATAGGCCGGTGAGCCTTACGTCAGTGGTAGGGAAACTATGAGAGAGGATTATTCGGGACAGGATTTACTCCCATTTGGAAACAAACGAACTTATTAGCGAGAGACAGCATGGTTTTGTGAAGGGGAGGTCGTGTCTTACTAATTTGATTGAGTTTTTTGAGGAAGTGACGAAGATGATTGATGAAGGAAGGGCAGTGGATGTTATCTATATGGACTTCAGTAAAGCCTTTGACAAGGTCCCTCATGGCAGACTGGTACAAAAGGTGAAGTCACACGGGATCAGAGGTGAGCTGGCAAGATGGATTCAGAACTGGCTCAGTCATAGAACACAGAGGGTAGCAGTGGAAGGGTGCTTTCCTGAATGGAGGGATGTGACTAGTGGTGTTCCGCAGGGATCAGTGCTGGGACCTTTGCTGTTCGTAGTATATATAAATGATTTGGAGGAAAATGTAGCTGGTCTGATTAGTAAGTTTGCGGACGACACAAAGGTTGGAGGAGTTGCGGATAGTGATGAGGATTGTCAGAGGATACAGCAGGATATAGATCGGTTGGAGACTTGGGCGGAGAAATGGCAGATGGAGTTTAATCTGGACAAATGTGAGGTAATGCATTTTGGAAGGTCTAATGCAGGTGGGAGGTATACAGTAAATGGCAGAACCCTTAGGAGTATTGACAGGCAGAGAGATCTGGGCGTACAGGTCCACAGGTCACTGAAAGTGGCAGCGCAGGTGGATAAGGTAGTCAAGAAGGCATACGGCATGCTTGCCTTCATTGGTCAGGGCATAGAGTATAAAAATTGACAAGTCATGCTGCAGCTGTACAGAACTGTAGTCAGGCCACACTTAGAATATTGCGTGCAATTCTGGTCGTCACACTACCAGAAGGACATGCAGGCTTTGGAGAGGGTACAGAGGAGGTTTACCAGGATGTTGCCTGGTCTGGAGGGCATTAGCTATGAGGAAAGGTTGGATAAACTCGGATTGTTTTCACTGGAACGACGGAGGTGGAGGGGTGACATGATAGTGATTTACAAAGTTATGAGCGGCATGGACAGAGTGGATAGTCAGAAGCTTTTTCCCAGGGTGGAAGAGTCAGTTACTAGGGGACATAGGTTTAAGGTGCGAGGGGCAAAGTTTAGAGGGGATGTGCGAGGCAAGTTTTTTACACGGTGGTGAGTGCCTGGAACTTGCTGCCAGGGGAGGTGGTGGAAGCAGATATGATAGTGACGTTTAAGAGACATCTTGACCAATACATGAATAGGAAGGGAATAGAGGGATATGGGCCCCGGAAGAGCAGAAGGTTTTAGTTTAAGCAGGCATCAAGATCGGCGCAGGCTTGGAGGGCCGAATGGTCTGTTCCTGTGCTGTACTGTTCTTTGTTCGTTCCTCCAAATAAACAGTGCTGCATGGATCCTAGTTGTGCCTGTCTTTTTATGGGGTATGTCAAACATTCCTAGCTCCAGTCCTCCTCAGGCCCCCTGCCCCAACTCTTTTTCCGGGACATTGATGACTGTCATTGAGAAAAACCCCAGCTTTTCCAACTGAACCTTGTAACTAAAATCCTCCATCCCTGGAACATTCTGGTAAATCTCCTCTGAACCCTCTCAAGGAGCCTCACATCCTTCCTGAAGGGTGGTGACCAGAACTGGACACAATACTCTAGTTGGGGCCTAACCAGAGCTTTATAAAGGCTCAGCATAACTTCCCTGCTTTTGTACTCAATGCCTCTATTTGTGAATCCCAAGATCCCATATGCTTTACTAACCACTGTCTCAATATGTCCTGCCACCTTCAAAGATCAATGCACATGCACCCCCAGGTCCCTCTGTTCCTGCACACTCTTTAGAACCATTAAGTATATATTGCCTCTCCCTATTCCTTCTGCCAAAATGCATCACCTCACACTTCTCTGCCCATTCTGTTAGCCTATCTATGTTCTGTTACAGGTGGTTCATATCATCCTCACTGTTTGTCACACCTCCAAGTTTGGTGTCATCGGCAAATTTTGAGATTCTACCCTGTATTCCAAGATCCAAGTAATTTATCTATAGCAAAAAAAGCAGTGGTCCCAGCACTGACCCTTGGGGAACACCACTGTCTACCATCCTCCAGTCTGAAAAACAACCATTTACCACGACTCACTGTTTACAGTCCTTGAGCCAATTTTTTATCCAATCGGACACTGACCCTCTATTCCATGAGCCTCACTTTTATTAACCAGCCTTTTATGTAGCACTTTATCAAATGCTTTCTTAAAATCCATATAAACAACATCCACCGCATTCCCTTCATCAACCTTCTCTGTTACTTCATCAAAAAATTCAATTACATTGTTGAAGTACAATCTGCCTTTTACAAATCTGTACTGGCTCTCCTGAATTAACTCAAACCTCTCCAAGTGTCTGTTGATTTTTTCCCTTATTATTGTTTCTAAAACCTTACCCACCACTAAACTAACTGGCCTCTAGTTACTAGGAATGTCCTTACACCCTTTCTTGAATAACGGTGTCACATTTCCCACTCTCCAATCCTCTGTCACCTCCCCTGTATTCAGGGAAGATTGGAAGATTATGGAAAGCCCTTCTGCTATCTGCATCCCTCATTTATCTTCAGACGGGAGAGACAGTCAGTGGGCTTGTCTGTGTTTGTGTCGGCGTGCGCTGGGATTGAAAAGTGGAAAAAAAACCTAACCATGACATCACCGGAAATCCATAAGCTGATTGGTTGGTAAGTAAAAGCTGTTAGTGCTTGGAAATAGCTTAAAAATCAGAGGAAAATAAAGTTCTTTTTTAAACCCTCAAATAGCTTGTAAGTGGTAAGGTTCGTACTACTAAGGATTTAGTTAGTGTAATTTATTAATAATTACTAATTAGAAAGTGCTGCTTGGACAAAGTGTAAGGCTGAGAGTTTGTGTGGGAGGGATTTTACTGACTTGGGGAAGGAGGTACTGTTTGCAAGTCTTTCTTTTCAGCCTCCACAGTACAGGGGAAGAGGCTGATTGGCCAGTAACTGATAAGTTATTCCACTTATTACATGAGCAATAGTTAGTTTGTAAAGCTAAGTAATGGCAGGGCAACTCGGCCAAGTGGAATGTGCCCCCTGTGGCAAGTCTGGATGCACGATGTGTCCTTGACAAACACATCTGCACATCACAAACACATCACCGGCTGCAGAAGCTTGAGCTCTGGGTTTTGGAACTCGAGCAGCGGCTGGAGTCACTGTGGCACATCCACGAGGTAGAGAACTACGTGGATAGCACGTGTCAGGAGGTAGTCATCCCGGAGCTTAGGAGAGCACAGGGTGGTGGCCAGACAGAGAAGAAGGTCGAGGCAGGTAGTGCAGGAGTCCCCAGAGGGCATTCCACTTTCTAACCGGTATTCAGTTCTGAGTACCGATGGGAGAGAGGGTTCCTCTGGAGAGTGCAGCAAGAGTCATGAACAGAGCGCCATGGGTGGCTCAGCTGTGCAGCGGGGGAGGAGAAAGGACAAGAGAGCAATAGTGATAGGGGATTCTATAGTTAAGGGAACAGATAGGCGTTTCTGTGATCGCAGACGTGATTCCAGGATGGTATGTTGCCTCCCTGGTGCAACGGTCATGGATATCACCGACCAGCTGAAGGGCATTCTGGAGGGCGAGGGTGCACAGCCAGAGGTCGTGGTCCACATTGGTACCAACGACATAGGAAGAAAGAGGGATTGAGGTCCTGCAGGCGGAGTTTAGGGAGTTAGGAATGGGATTAGCAAGCAGGACCTCAAAGGTAGTAATCTCCGGATTACTCCCAAGGCCACGTGCTAGTGAGTATAGAAATAGGAGAATACACCAGATGAATGTGTGGCTGGAGAGATGGTGAAGGAGGGAGGACTTCAGATTTCTGGGGCATTGGGACCGGTTCTGGGGAAGGTAGGACCTGTACAAGCTGGACGGTCTGCACCTGAACAGGACTGGGACAAATATCCTTTCAGGAAGGTTTGCTAGTGCTGTTGGGGATGGTTTAAACAAGCTTGGCAGAGGGATGAGAATCAGAGGGCAGTTTCAGATAGGACAAATTCAGAGCAGGGAATGGGAGGCAGAAAATTAGTGAGTGACTCTGTCAGACAGAAGCAAAGGTTAAAAAGTGTACAGCACAAGAATTTGGCAGTGTTAAAAAGGTATTTATTTAAATGCAAGGAGTATAGTAAATAAAGCTGATGAGCTGAGGGCACAGATAGACACATGGCAACATGATATTGTTGCTATAACGGAAACTTTTTTGAAAGAGGGGCAAGAATGGCAACTCAATATCCCTGGATATAGAGTTTTCAGGCAGGATAGAGAGGGGGATAAAAAAGGAGAGGGTGTAACATTTTTGATTAAGGAATCAATAACAGCTTTGAGGAGGGATGATATGCTAAATGAATCATCAAATGAGGCCATATGGGTTGAGCTCAGAAATAAAAAAGGGGCAGCCACACTACTAGGAGTGTACTATAGACCCCCAAATACTGACAGGGAGGTAGAAGAACAAATATGTAGGCAAATTTTTGAGTGCAAAAACAATAGGGCAGTAATAGTTGGGGATTTCAACTACTCCTATTTCAACTGGGACACAGTGTGAAGGGCACAGTGGGCACAAAATTCTTGAACTGCATTCAAGAGAACCTTTTTAGTCAGCACGTAACAAGCCCAATGAGAGGGAGCGCAATTCTAGATTTAGTCATTGGTAATGAAGCTGGGCAAGTGGATGAAGTAGCAGTGGGTGACCATTTTGGAGATAGTGACCATAATACAGTTAGTTTTAGCATAATCATGGAAAAGGACAAAGATAAAACAGGAGTAAAAGTTCTAAATTGGAGGAAGGCAAATTTTACGAAGCTGAGAGGTGACCTGGTGAAAGTGGACTGGACACAACTACTTGAAGGAAAATCAGTGGCAAACAAGTGGGAGGCATTGAAAAGCAAGATACTACAGGCACAGTGTAGCCATATCCCCACAAAGATAAAGGGTGGTACTGCCAAATCTAGAGCCCCCTGGTTATCTAGCTTACAGGGTAAGTTAAAGCAGAAAAAGAAAGCTTATGACGGTCACAAAAATCTTAATACTTTAGAAAGCCTAGAGGAGTATAGAAAGTGCAGTGGTGAAGTAAACAAGGAAATTAGAAAAGCAAAGAGAAGACATGAAAAATTGGCAGGTAAAGTCAAGAAAACCCCAAAGATGATTTATCAGTACATTAAGAGCAAGAGGATAACTAAGGAAAGGGTAGGGTCTATCAGAGATGTACAAGATAACTTATGCGTGGATGCAGAAGATGTGGGCAGGGTTCTTAATGAGTTTTTTGTCTCTGTCTTCACAAAGGAGAGGGTGGATGTAGACTTTGTAGTTAAAGAGGAGGAGTGTGAAATAATAGATACGATAAGCATAATGAGAGAGGAAGTACTAGAGGGTCTGACATCCTTGAAAGTGGATAAATCACCAGGGCCGGATGGATTGCGTCCCAGGTTGTTAAAGGAAGCCAGGGAGGAAATAGCGGATGCTCTGAGGATCATCTTCAAATCCTCACTCGATACAGGAGAGGTACCAGAGGATTGGAGGTCTGCGAACGTTGTACCATTGTTTAAAAAGGGTGCGAGGGATAGGCCAAATAATTATAGGCCGGTCAGTCTGACCTCGGTGGTGGGTAAACTGAGAGATAGAATAAACTGTCACTTAGAAAGGCACAGATTAATCAGGGATAGTCAGCATGGATTTGTTAAGGGAAGGTCATGTCTTACTAACTTGAATTTTTTGAGAAAGTAACAAGGAAGATTGATGAGGGTAGTGCAGTGGATGTGGTCTACATGGATTTTAGTGAGGCATTTGACAAGGTTCCACATGGCAGACTGGTCAGTAAAATGAAAACCCATGGGATACAGGGGAATGTGGCAAGTTGGATCCATGATTGGCTCAGTGACAGGAAACAAAGGGTAGTAGTCATGGGATGTTTTTGTGAATGGAAAGCTGTTTCCAGTGGCATTCCACAGGGCTCAGTGGTGGGTCCCTTGCTGTTTGTGGTATATATAAATGATTTGGACTTAAATGTGGGAGGCATGATTGGGAAATTTGCTGGTGACACAAAAATTGGCCATGTAGTCGATAGTGAAGAGGATAGCCGTAGAATCCAGAAAGATATCAATGGTTTGGTTGAGTGGGCGGAAAAGTGGCAAATGGAATTCAATCCAGAGAAGTGTGAGGTAATGCATTTTGGGGAGAGCAAATAAAGCAAGGGAATGCACAATAAACGGGAGGATATTGAGAGGGATAGAAGAAGTGAGAGATCTTGGAGTGCATGTCCACAGGTCCCTGAAGGTGGCAAGACAGGTAGATAGAGTGGTAAAGGCAGCATATGAAATGCTTTCCTTTTTTGGTCGCAATATAGAATACAAAAGCAGGGATGTAATGCTGGAACTGTATAAAACACTGGTTAGGCCACAGCTGGAGTATTGTGTACAGTTCTGGTCACATTACAGGAAGGACATAATTGCTCTGGAGAGAGTACAGAGGAGATTTACAAGAATGTTGCCAGGGCTTGAAAGTTGCAGCTATGAGGAAAGGTTGGATTGGCTAGGATTGTTTTCTTCAGAACAGAGGAGGCTGAGGGGTGAATTAATTGAGGTGTATAAAATTATGAGGGGCCTAGATAGAGTAGACAGGGAGGACCTGTTTCCCCTAGCGGAGAGGTCAATTACCAGGTGGCACAGATTTAAGGTGATTGGTATAAGGAGGAAAAACTTTTTCACCCAGAGGGTGGCGGGTGTTACCGATTAGGCACACTACAGCCTGCTGGACTGAACATTGAGTTCAATAATTTCAGAGCATGACGGGCCCCCCATTTTACTTTTATTTTCAATTTTTGTTTTCTTTTTCTTTTTATATATATTCTTTTGTGTTTATTTTATTTTATTCCATCTTGGCTTGTTCAGTTTGCTGACCCACTGCTTTTTTCATGTTTGTACTTGCGGCTGTTCAATGTTCAGTCCGTTAACACCCTATCTGTACTAATGCTTTGTCTTTCAACATACCATTAACATATTGTTTGCCTTTGTTCCATGACCTTCTGGTCAGCTATTCTGTGACCTTGTACTATCTACACCTTCTCCTTTGTTATCTCTTGCCTCACCCCCGCTTTACTTGCTTATAACCTTTTACATTTCTAATATTTGCCAGTTCTGAAGAAGGGTCACTGACCTGAAACGTTAACTCTGCTTCTCTCTCCACAGATGCTGCCAGACCTGCTGAGTATTTCCAGCATTTCTTGTTTTTATTTCACCAGACTAATCCCTGGGATAGAAACATAGAAAATAGGAGCAGGAGTAAGCCATTCGGCCCTTCGAGCCTGCTCTGCCATTCATTATGATCACGGCTGATCATCCAACTCAGTAACCTGTTCCTGCTTTTGCCCCATACCCTTTGATCCCTTTCGCCCCAAGAGCTATATCTAACTCCTTCTTGAAAACATACAATGTTTTGGCCTCAACTGCTTTCTGTGGTAGTGAATTCCACAGGCTCACCACTCTCTGGGTGAAGAAATTTCTCATCTCAGTCCTGAATGGTTTACCCCGTATCCTTAGACTATGACCCCTGGTTCTGGACTCCCCCACCATCGGGAACATCCTTCCTGCATCTACCCTGTCAAGTCCTGTTAGAATTTTATAGGTTTCTATGAGATCCCCCCTCACTCTTCTGAACTCCAGCGAATATAATCCTAACCGACTCAATCTCTCCTCGTATGTCAGTCCCGCCATCCCAGGAATCAGTCTGGTAAACCTTCGCTGCACTCCCTCCACGGCAAGAACATCCTTCCTCAGATAAGGAAACCAAAACTGCACACAATATTCCAGGTGTGGTCTCACCAAAGTCCTGTATAATTGCAGCAAGACATCCCTGCTCCTGTACTCGAATCCTCTCGCTATGAAGGCCAACATACCATTTGTTCTTTTTACCGCCTGTTGCACCTGCATGCTTACCTTCAGCGACTGGTGTACGAGAACACCCAGATCTCGTTGCATATTCCCCTCTCTCAGTTTATAGCCGTTCAGATAATAATCTGCCTTCCTGTTTTTGCTACCAAAGTGGATAACCTCACATTTATCCACATTATACTGCATCTGCCATGCATTTGCCCACTCACTCAACTTGTCCAAATTACCCTGAAGCCTCTCTGCATCCTCCTCACAACTCACCCTCCCACCCAGTTTTGTGTCACCTGCAAATTTGGCAATATTACATTTAGTTTCCTCATCTAAATCATTAATATATATTGTGAATAGCTGGGTTCCTAGCACCGATCCCTGGGGTACCCCACTAGTCACTGCCTGCCATTCGGAAAAAGACCCATTTATCCCTACTCTTTGTTTCCTGTCCGCCTACTAATTTTCTATCCATCGCAGTACACTACCCCCAATCCCATGTGCTTTAATTTTACACGCGAATCTCTTATGTGGGACTTTGTCGAAAGCCTTCTGAAAGTCCAAATAAACCACATCCACTGGCTCCCCCTTATCAACTCTACTAGTTACATCCTCGAAGAATTCTAGTAGATTTGTCAAGCATGATTTCTCTTTCGTAAATCCATGCTGACTCTCACAGAGTCATAGAGATACAGCACTGAAACAGGCCCTTCGGCCCACCAAGTCTGTGCCAACCAACAACCACCCATTTATACTAATCCTACATTAATCCCATATTCCCTACCACATCCCCACCATTCTCCTACCACCTACCTACACCAGGGGCAATTTACAATGGCCAATTTACCTATCAACCTGCAAGTCTTTGACTGTGGGAGGAAACCGGAGCACCCGACGGAAACCCACACGGTCACAGGGAGAACTTGCAAACTACGCACAGGTAGCACCCAGAACCGAACCCAGGTCACTGGAGCTGTGAGGCTGCGGTGCTAACCACTGCGCCACTTCATTGGACTCTGTCCGATTCTACCACTGTTCTCCAAGTGCTCTGCTATCGAATCTTTGATAATGGACTCTAGAATTTTCCCCACTACCGATGTCAGGCTGACTGGTCTATAATTCCCTGTTTTCTCTCTACCTCCCTTTTTAAATAGTGGGGTTACATTAGCTACCCTCCAATCTGTAGGAACTGTTCCAGAGTCTATAGAATCTTGGAAGATGACCACCAATGCATCCACTATTTCTAGGGCCACTTCCTTAAGTACTCTGGGATGTAGATTATCAGGCCCTGGGGATTTATCGGCCTTCAATCCCATCAATTTCCCCAACACCATTTCTCTACTAATACTGATTTCTTTCGGTTCCTCTCTCTCACTAAGCCCTGCGTTCACCAACATTTCTGGTATATTTGTGTCCTCCTTCGTGAAGACAGAACCAAAGTATACATTTAGTTGGTTAGTTGGATGGTGAGATTGCAGAAACTGGGTCTGTATTCTCTAGAGTTTCGAAGAATGAGAGGTGATCTCATTGAAACTTACAAAATTTTTACAGTGTGTGACAGGGTAGATGTTGATAGGATGTTTCCTCTGGCTGGTGAGTCTAGAATCAGGGGACACAGTCTCAGAATAATGGACAGGCCATTTAAGACTGAGATGAGGAGGAATTTCTTCACTCAGAGGGTGGTGAATCTGTGGAATTCTCTACTCAGAGGGCTGTGGAAGCTCAATCAGTGAGTATGTTCAAGACAGAAATCGATAGATATCTGGATACCAATGATATCAAAGGATATGGGGATAGTGGGGAAAAATGACACAGAGGTAGATGATCAGCCACGATCTGTTTGAATGGCAAAGCAGACCTGAGGGGCCAAATGGCTGACTCCTGCTCCTATTTATGTTATTTCTTTTCTCGAGTCTCTGTGAATGATATATATTACGGGGGGAGAGGATGGGTCAGGCAGTATGCACAGCCCCAGGGTATCTCTCCCTCCAGTGGGGGTGTCTTGGCTAATGGGGGGGGGGGGGGGGGGGGGGGGGGGGGATGCAGGGAAGCAGAAGAATGAACAAGTGCAGATCCAGCATTGCAACTCCGCATCGATCAGACTTGTACAGAATCTTCTGGATACATCATTCCCTTCACTTTTGACAAAAAAGGAGGCTTTAGGTCACGAGCTGTAGATAAGAAAACAGTTAGCATTTATATAGCACCTTAAATGTAGTAAAATGTCAGACACTTCACAGGAGCATTATAAAACAAAATTTGACACTGAACAACATAAGGAGATATTAGGTCAGATGGCCAAAAGCTTGGTTAAAAAGGTAGGTTTAAGGAATGTCTTAGAGAGAGGTAGAGGGGCGCAGGGAGGGAATTTGAGCGTTTAGGACCCAAACAGTTGAAGGCACGGCCACCAATGGTGGAGAGATTTAAATCAGGGATGCTCAAGAGGCTGGAATTACAGGAGTGCAGAGATCTTAGAGGATTGTGAGGTTGGAGGAGATTACAGAGATGGGGAGGGGCAAGGTCATGGAGGGATTTGAAAACAAGAATGAGTATTTTAAAATAGAGGTGTTACTTGACCGGGTGCCATTGTAGGTCAGCAAGCACAGCGGTGATAGGTGAACGGGACGTGGTGCAAGTTAGGACACAGGCAGAGTCTTGGATTACCTCAAATTTACAGAGGGTAGAATGTGGGAAACCAGCTAGGAGTGCATTGCAATAGTCTAGAGGTAACAAAGGCATAAGTGAGGGTTTCAGCAGCAGATGAGCTGAGACAGGGGTGAAGTCGAGCGATATTACGGAGGTGGAAATAGGCGGATTCAGTGATGGTGCGAATATGAGTTCGGAAGCTCATCTCTCGGTCAAATGTGACATCAAGGTTGCGAACAGACAGGCTTAATGTCAGACTGTTACCAGAGAGAGTGATGGAGTCAGTAGATAGGGAAAGGAGTTTAGAGCGGGGAACCAAAAACAATAGTTTTGATCTTCCCGATGCTTAATTGGAAGAAATTGCCGCTCACTCACTACTGGATATCAGATAAGTAGTTGGATAATTTAGCAACAATGGGGGAGTAGAGAGAGGTGATGGGAAGGTAGAGCTGGGTGTCGTCAACGTACATGTGAAAACTATCGCTGTGCTTTTGGATGTTGTCACCATGGGGCAGCATGTAGCTGAGAAATAGGAGGGGGCCAAGGATAGATCCTTGGCGACACCAAAGGAAACAGTGCGGGAGCAGGAAGAGAAGCCATTGCAAGTGATTCTCTGGCTCCGATTAGATAAATAAGAATGGAACTGGGTGAGAGCAGTCCCACCCAGCTGGATGACAGTGGAGAGGTGTTGGAGGAGGATGGTGTGGTCAACTGTGTCAAAGACTGCAGACAGGTCGAGAAGGATGAGGAGGGAAAGTTTACCTTTGTCACAGTCACATAGGATGTCATTTGTGACATTGATAAGAGCTGTTTCGATACTGTGACGGGGCAGAAACCTGATTGAAGGGATTCAAACATGGAGTTCTGGGAAAGATGGGAATGGATTTGGGTGGTGACAACACTTTCAAGGACTTTGGAAAGGAAACGGAAGTTGGAGATGGGATGGTAGCTTACAAGGATAGTGGGGTCAAAGGTTGAATTTTGAGAAGAGGGATGATGATGCAGATTTAAAGGAGAGAGGGCCAACATCTGAAGAGAGAACACAGTTTACAATATTGATTAACATGGGGATCAGGAGGGGAAGTTGGGTGGTTAGCAGTTATGACCTGGCATATCCCTCACTCTACCATTACCATCAAGCCAAGGGATCAATCCTGGTTCAATAACAAGTGCAGGAGGGCATGCCGGGAGTAGCATCAGGCATACCTAAAATGAGGTGTCAAACTGGTAAAGTTACAACACAGGACTACTTGCATGCCAAACAGTGGAAAGCAGCATGCGATAGACAGAGCGAAGCGATCTCACAAACAGATCAGCTCAAAGTTCTGCAGTCTTGCCACATCCAGTCGTGAATGGTAGTGGACAATTGATTAATTGTCAAGATACGAAGAAATAAGTTCAGTAGCCAATTAATTATTCTCCTGATGCCCGACGTCATTTTGACAATTTCCAGTTTCCTGGCCCCAACCGCCTCCTCTTCACTATGGACGTCCAATCGCTTTACACCTCCATCCACCATCAGGACGGTTTGAGGGCTCTCTGCTTCTTCCTTGAACAGAGGCCCAACCAGTCCCCATCCATCACCACCCTCCTCTGCCTGGCTGAACTTGTTCTTACATTGAACAACTTCTCCTTCAACTCTACTCACTTCCTTCAAGTAAAAGATGTTGCTGAGTACCTGCATGGGTCCTAGTTATGCCTTTTTGTGGGATATGTCGAACATTCTTTGTTCCAGTCCTACTCAGGCCCCCTCCCCCAACTCTTTTTCCAGTACATTGATGACAGTATTGGTGCCATTTCCTGCTCCCACCCCGAACTAGAAAACGTCATCAACTTTGCTTCCAATTTCCACCCTTCTCTCACCTTTACATGGTCCATCTCTGACACTTCCCTTCCTCGGCTTCTCTGTCTCTAGCTACAGCCTGCCAGACTGAACATTGAGTTCAATAATTACAGAGCATACAGGCCCCCCTTTTTAGTTTTTTTTTTTTATTTGTTTATTTTATTTTAAGTTTGTTTCACCATTCATTTTTTTTAACCATGTGCCTGCCCACTTTTTCATGTTTGTGCTTTGGGCCAGGGCTGTTTATTTTTCTGTCAATTAACACCCTCTCTGCACTAACACTTTGTCTTTCAACACACCATTAACATACCGTTTGCCTTTGTGCCATGACCTTCTGGTCAGCTATTCTCTGTGACTCTCTGTCCTATCAACATCTTGCCTTTTGTTATCTCCTGCCTCACCCCTGCTTTATTTGCTTAAAACCGGTTACATTTCTAACTTTTGCCAGTTTTGATGAAGGGACACTGACCTGAAACGTTAACTCTGCTTCTCTCGTCACAGATGCTGCCAGACCTGCTGAGTATTTCCAGCATTTCTTGTTTTGATTTCAGATTTCCAGCACCTGCAGTATTTTGCTTTTATTTATAATTAATTATCCACTAAGGTCTCTAGTATTCTGTAGAGTTTCGAAGAATGACAGGTGATCTCACTGAAACCTACAAAATACTTCAAGGGATAGACAGGGGAGATGCAGCTAAGATGTTTCCCCTGGTTGGGGAGTCCAGAACCAGTGGACACAATTTCAAAATAAAGGGGAAGCCACTAAGGACAGAGATGAGGAGAAATTTATTTACTCAGAGGGTGGTGAATCTTTGGAATTCTCTACCCCAGAGGGCTGTGGAAGCTCAGATATTATGTTAAAAGCAGAGATTGACAGATTTCTAAATACAAATGACATAAGGGGATATGAGGATGGTGTGGGAAAAGGGCATTGAAGTGGATGATCAGCCATGATTGTACTGAATGATGGAGCAGGCTCAATGGGCTGAATGGCCTACTCCTGCTCCGATGTTCCTAAACAACTAACTGGAGGAGGTGGCTCCACAAATATCCCCATCCTCAGTGATGGGGGAGCCCAGCACATCAGTGCGAAAGAGAAGGCGGAAGCATTTGCAACAATCTTCAGCCAGAATTGTCGAGTGGATGATCCATCTCGGCCTCCTCCTAAGGTCCACTGGCATCACAGATGCCAGTCTTCAGGCAATTCAATTCACTCCACTTGATATCAAGAAACGGCTGAAGGCAGCAGATGCTGCAAAGGATGGGGGCCCGGACAACATCTCGGCAATAGTACTGAAGACTTGTGCTGCAGAATTGGCCGCGCCCCTGGCCAAACTGTTCTGTTACAGCTACAACACTGGCATCTACCCGATAACGTGCAAAATCGCCCAGGTATGTCCTGTCCATAAAAAGCAGGACAAATCCTATCTGGCCAATTACCACCCCATCAGTCGATTCTTGATCATCAAAGTGATGGAAGATGTCATGGACAGTGCTATCAAGCTGCACTTACTCAGCAATAACTTGCTCACCGATGCTCAGTTTGGGTTTTGCCAGGGTCACTCGGCTCTAGACCTCATTGCAGCCTTGATCCAAACGTGGACAGAAGAGCTGGATTCCAGAGGTGAGGTGAGAGTGATTGCCCGAAACATCAAGGCAGCATTTGATAGAGTGTGGCATCAATGATCTTCCCTTCATCATAAGGTCAGAAGTGGGGATGTTTGCTGCTGATTTTACGGCGTTCAGTACCATTTGCATCTCCTCAGATACTGAAGCAGTCAGTGTCCATATGCAGCAAGACCTGGACAACATTTAGACTTGGGCAGATAAGTGACAAGTAACATTCACGCCACACAAGTGCCAGGCAATGACCATCTCCAACAAAAGAGAATCTATCCATCTCCTCTTGACATTCAATGCTGAATCCCCCACTATCAACATCCTAAGGCTTACCATTAACCAGAAACTGAACTGGAGTAGCCACATAAATACTGTGGCTACAAGAACAGGTCAGAGGCTGGGAATTCTGTGGCGAGTAACTCATCTCCTGACTCCCCAAAGCCTGTCCACCATCTACAAGGCACAAGTCAGGAGTGTGATGGAATACTCTCCACTTGCCTGGATGAGTGCGGCTCCAACAACACTCAAGATGCTCTCCACCATCCAGGAGAAAGCAGTCCGCTTGATTGGCACCCTATCCACCACTTTAAACGTTCACTTCCTCCACCACCAACACACAGTGGCAGCAGTGTGTACCATCTACAAGATGCACTGCAACAACTCACCATGCCTCCTTCGACAGCACCTTCCAAATACACGACCTCTACCACCTAGAAGGGCAGCAGACGCATTGAAACACCACCATCTGCAAATTCCACTCCAAGCCACAAACCACCCTGACTTGGAACTATATCAACGTTCCTTCACTGTCACTGGGTCAAAATCCTGGAACTCCCTTCCTAACAGCACTTTGGGTGTATCTACCCCACATGGGCTGCAGCGGTTCAAGAGGGCAGCTCACCACCACCTTCTCAAGGGCAATTAGGGATGGGCAATAAATGCTGGCCTGGCCTGTGACGCCCACATGCCACGAATGAAAAAAAAACACGGAGCAAGCGGGAGTGGATACAACAGCCCACCAATGTACACTCCAGTTCTTTTCTTGAATGTAGTCGATTGGTTTAAATGTGTGCACCCTTTAAATTCTTCTGCACAACCTCGCACGGGCAGGAATTTAAAATGGCCAACTTGTACGGGCTTGCGTGGGTAATTTGCGAACTTTGTAGCTCATGTGCGGCTGTTCCAAGCCCCTCTATATCCGTACTTTTATCTTCTATTGTCCTAGCAACAGAATCAAAATTGTAGTTCCCAGATGGAACCAATTCAGTTCATCACACCAGTGCTTACTCTCTAAAGGAGCCATCGACTTTCTGCACTTCCCTCAAGCTGTCATATTTTCATTTTTCTAAATGTTTATCCACTGGCCTTTTGAAAAATACTCTGTATTTTGCTCTGACCATTGTTTCTAATCAGATTTTCCAAGTCCTGACAACTACATGTTTTAAAATAAAACCTCCTAACCTCTGGCTTAGTTCAAAATCCCTATTTGAATTGGCCAATGGCCTTGTCACAATGTGTGTAGACCTTGAACGATGCATCACTGCTGACCCCTGGCTTCTGCTCCACCATGTGGGTCTCTGCATCCTTTTGACACACCTGCAGTTTGGAAACTTGTTCCTGGGGTTTGGTTTGTACAGGACAAGATTATCAACCTTCAAAACGGTCAGGAGAAAGCAATAATACATCATGTGTGTTCTCCATTCAGGGACTTAAACCACAATTAATGTTTAAACCAGGTCAGGCTGCCTGTACAAAACGGTAACCAAAGGCGCAGTCTCAGTCTACTGCTGAAAACTGCCATCTAATTGTAAACAGATGGCTGAGCACTGGAAAAACTGAACTTTACATTTAATCTTTTAACCTGTGCTACCTAGCAACCAGTGGCCTGCAAAAAGAGCTTAAGCGAAATATACTGTTGCAAGATTTAAAATTAAACAGAAACCAGCAGCACAGATGGACCAGTCCCATTTTGTTACCTAACCATTGGGATTAATCAATTAAGAAAAAACATTTAATAATGAGGCAGAAAGACTTGGAAGATGACAAGAAATTCTCAGCCTCTGTGGCATCAAACAGTGGTGGCAGGAGAATGCTGATAAGCAACTGACAGGAACAGGGTGATTATGCCTCCCATAGTTGAAGAGCTGCTACTCAAACTCACAAATGCCCAGTGGGGCAATGTAGTGAAGGGTACCCAACACTTGGAGACACATCCCAAACATGTCAGTGGGGTACAAATTGGACTTGGCTAGTAAAGCATTGTGAGCAAGTGACTCAGTGTCAAATTCTTTGCTCCTATAGGTAGGTGGTAGGGGAATATAAGGACACGTGGGGATGTGGTAGGAATATGGGATTAGTGTTAGGATTAGTATAAATGGGTGGTTGATGGTCGGCACAGACTCGGTGGGCCGAAGGGCCTGTTTCAGTGCTGTATCTCTAAACTAAACTATATTTGTACAGGTGGGTCAGAGGTAGATTTAAGGATCATCTTAAAGGAGAGAGAGATGTAGACAGATAAAGGGAGCGAATTCCAGAGATTAGGGCCCAGGCAACTGCTGCCAATGGTGGAGCAATTAAAATTGGAGGTGCACAAGAGGCCAGAATTAGAGGAACACAGATCTCGGAGGGTTGCAGCAGGTTGCAGAGCTGGTGAGGGGTGAGGCCATGGAGGGATTTGATAACAAGGATGAGAATTTTAAAACTGAGGCATTGTCGGACCGGGAGCCAATGTAGGTCAGCGAGCACAGGGCTGGTGGGTGAACAGGACTTGGTGCGAGTTAGGATACAGGAAGCAGAGATTTGAATGAGTTCAAGTTCATGGAGGGTGGAAGATAGGTGGCTGGCCAAGAGACCATTACGAATAGTCAAGTCGAGGTAACAAAGGCATGGATGAGGGTTTCAGCAGCAGATAAGAGACAGGGTGAAGTCAGGTGATGTTACTGAGGTGGAAGTAGGCAGTCTTAGGGATGGTGTAGATATGTGGTCAGATGCTCATCTCTGGGTCAAACATGACATGAAGATTGGGAACAGTCTGGTGCAACAATAGATAGTTGCTAGGGAGAGGGATGGAGTTGATGGCTAGGGAGCGGAGTTTGTGGCAGGGACTGACAACAATGACTTTGATCTTTTCAATATTTAGTTGGAGGAAATTTTGGATGTTAGACAGTCTAACAATTTAGAGACAGCGGAGGAGTCGAGAGAGGTGGTGCTAAGGTAGAACTGGGTGTTGTCAGCATATGTGTGGGAACTGACATGTTTTCTAATGCTGTCACACAGGGGCAAGATTTGGATGAGAAGTAGGAGGAGTCCACGGATAGATCCACAAAAGGCTCCAGAGGTAACAGGGCAGGAGCAGGAAGGGAAGCCATTGCAGGTGATTCTCTGGTTACAATTAGATAGATAGGAATGGAAGCAGGGGCAGCAGTCTCATTATAAAAAGAGCAAAATACTGCAGATACTGGAACTCTGAAATGAAAACAAAGTGCCAGAAATACTCAGCAGGTCTGGCAGCATCTGTGTAGAGAGAAACACAGTTAATGTTTCAGGTCTGTGACCCTTTATCACAACTGGCAAAAATTAGAAATGTAATAGTTTTGAGCAAGTGAAAAGGGGTGGGGTGGGGGGGGGGGGGGGGGAGAGAAAGAGAAGATGAACAAGAGGAAAGGTCTGTGATAGGATGGAGGGGGAAGAGATTCAATGACAGATGTCTCTGAACAGGATGCAAATAGAATGCTAAATAGTTGTAGTGAAAGACAAAGCATGAGTCCAGAGAGAGAGAGAGTGTTAATGGCAGAATAATGAACAGCTCTGTACAAAAGCAAAAACATGAAGAACAAGTTTAAGGCAAGCACATGGTTAAAAAATTAAAATATATATATAAAAATAATGGGGCTCATGGTCTGAAATTATTGAACTCAATATTAAGCCCAGAGGTTGTAGAGTGCCTAATTGGAAGATGAGGTGCTGTTCCTCGAGCTTGAGTTAAGCTTCACTAGAACACTGCAGCAGGCAGAGGACAGAAATGTGGGCACGAGCGCAGGCAGAGGACAGAAATGTGGGCACGAGCGCAGGGCGGTGAATTAAAATAGCAATTAACCGGATGTTCAGGGTCGTGCTTGCTGACCGACGCATGACAGTGGAAAGGCATTGGAGGAGGATGATGTGGTCAACTGTCAAAGGTTGTGGACAGGTCAAGGGGGGAAAGTTTGCCATGGTCACAGTCATTTGCAGCTTTGATAAGAGCAGTTTCAATACTATGGCAGACACAGAAGCCTGATTGGAGGGATTCAAAAACATGGAGGCCCGGGAAAGTTGGGCACGGATTTAGGAGGGGACAGTTTGGAGAGGCAAGGGAGGTTGGAGATGGGGTGGTAGTTTGCAAGGATGAAGGGGTCAAGGGTAGGATTTTTGAGAAGTGGGGTGATGATGGCAGTTTAGAAGGCAAGGGGAAAGTACCTGAGGAGAGCGAACCATTAACAGTCCCACCTAACATGGGGGCCAGGGAGCAAAGTTGCGTGGTCAGCAGTTTAGTAAAAATAGGGTGAGGAATCAGGAGGGGAGTCCTCGGAGATGATGAGCTCAGAGCATGAGGAGCTAGAAGAGAAACTGGAGAAAAATGCGAGTTCAGGACTGGAGCAGGGGTAACCTTAGGGGAAGTTTGGTCTGCTGAGAGCTAAGGAAAGGGAGCAAAGGGGCAGAGGTTCCCATAGCTGAATGGATGCCATCAATATCAGTGACAAAGAAGTTTATGCAGGCCCATAGGGATAGAGCAGGGGAATGGGACTGACAGGATTACACTGCAGAGCTGGCACGGACTCGATCAGCTGAATGGTCTCCTTCTGTGTCATAATGACGCGATGAACTCTGCAGACTTCTTTTTCGAGGTGAGGGTGGAGACAGGGGAGAGGGGTTTAAAAGGAATTTGTGGTCCAGAAAAGAAGCCGGAGCTTATCTTTGCATTCCAAGATGATCCTGGAATGGTAAGCAGGTTTAGCAGAGAATAGCAGGACCCAATAGTGTATTATCTGCTTCAGCCAGACTTGGTGGTGAATGTTTATGGCAGACAACTGGTATAGCCATTCAAGTCTGTGTTCCTTAACTTAAGGGAGCAGAGATGAGGGCTATACCATGGGGAACAACCAGGCGGAGAGAATAATGGTTTTATTAGGGAACTAGGGCTTTTTAAAAAATATTGGCTCCTGGAATGAGCATCACTGCCATTTATTGTCCATCCCTAATTACCCTCGAGAAGGTGGTGGTTACCACCTTCTCGAACCACTGCAATCCACGTAGTGTAGGTACACCCACAGTGCTGTTAGGGAGGGAGTTACAGGATCATGACCCTGCGATAGCAAAGGAACAGCGATATAGTTGCAAGTCAGGATGGTGAGTGTCTTGGAGGGGAATTTGCACGTGGTGGTGTCTCCATGCATCTGCTGTCCTAGTCCTTCTGGGAGGTAGAGGTCGCCGGTTCGGAAGGTGCTGTCGAAGGAGCTTTGGTGAGTTGCTGCAGTGCATCTTGTAGATGTTTGGTCCAGTTCAGCTTCTGGTCAATGGTAACCCCCAGGATGTTGATAGTGGGGAATTCAGCAACGGTAATGCCACTGAATGTCAGAGGGAGATGGTTAGATTCTCTCTTGTTGGAGATGGCACAAATGTCACTTGCTCTTTATCAGCCCAAGCCTGAATGTTGCGCAGGTCTGCACACGGGTACGGACTGTTCAGTATCTGAGGAGTTGCAAATGGAACTGAACATTGTGCGATCCTCAGCAAACATCCCCACTTGATCTTAAGTTGGAGGGAACGTCATTGATGAAACAGCTGAAGATGGTTGGGCGTAGAATGCTCCAGAGGAACGTCCTTCCTAACAGCACTGTGGGTGCACCTACCTCACATGGACTGCAGCGGTTCAAGAAGGCAGCTCACCACCACCTTCACAAGGGCAATTAGGGATGTGCAATAAATGCTGGCCTAGCCAGCGACCCCCACACCCCATGATCGAATAATAAAAAAAAAGATGCCTTGGGACTGAGGTGATTGGCCTCCAACAACCACAACCCTCTTCCTTTGTGCTAGGTATGACTGCAACCATGGGTGAGTTTTCCCCCCGGTTCCCATTGACTTCAATTTGGCCAGGGCTTGCTGCTGCCACACACAGTCAAATGCTGCTTTGATGTCAAGGACAATCACCTCACTGTCAAAAGGTGGTGGTGAGACTGCAGTTGAGCAGAGTGGTAGCTGCAGAAATGATGTGGTGAATGGAGGGTCAAAGACTAGATGGTTGGTAATTTTGAAAGTGCAGTTGCAAGTGAATTGGGGAAGAGGATTTCCGGGGGTGGACATAAAAGTGGGTTGGGAGTTGGATGGGGAATGTGGGAGGGGGGGGGAAAAGAGAGCAATACATGGAAGAGATCAGAAATGGCCTGATGTGATTGGCACGATGGGAGTAGCAAGGCCACATGAGATGATAAGGTCAAGGAGGTGACCGTGACCATTCTGATGAAAGGTCACAGAGCTGAAAACGTTAACTGTTCCTCTCCCACCTGCTGAGTATTTTGCTTTTATGGCCGTGAATATGAGTAGGACAATTTTCATGGAGGGAGAGATTAAGGGAAGATAGAAGGGCAGAGAAGAGAACATGACGCTTTGAGATGAAGGTTGAAATCACTGAAAATGTGTCGTTGCTCAGGGCAGAGGCTGAGAGCGGAAAGCAGCAACGGTATCGTGGTGATAAATTTGGCATGGTACTCGGGAGGGTGGTAGAAAACAAGGATTTTAGATGAAAGGCTAGAAGTGGAATGTGGTGAGATTCTCAAAAGGAGGAGAAACCAAGGGGGAGAGACCACGTTAAGAGCCACACTACCACAGTGACTGTCCGGGTGGGACAAGTGGCAGCAGGCGTAGCCAGGCGGGGAGCTTCATTTAAGGGAAGGTGTCATCACCCCTCAGACAGGTTTGCGTCAAGACCATGATGTCGATGCAATCATCCACAATCGTCTATGGATGGCAAGGGCCATGCTCACAAGTGAACGGACATTCTGGAGAGAGATTTGTGATGAGAACTGATCTGCTGGCAGAGTAGACAGGGTTAGCACTGGGAGTGGTGAGTGGAGTAGGATTGAAGTTGGAAACGCTAGTCCCCAGAGGGCACGAAGGTCAGCAAGAGTAGGATGAGGCAGATTGGGGCAGCAACGATTGTCTTAATCGGCCCTTTGGAGAACACCAAGAGAGACAGAGGGAAGCTGTTGGCTTCTCCAAGAGGGTGTCTAACCAGGGATGGCAGTAGGACAGCAAGAAGGCTGGGGAATTGTGGTAGAGATTGGGAGGGCAGAAATGAAATGAAAGGAGGCACTGCAACGGTGCAGGGATTCTAGGAGGAGTAAAGAGAAGAAAAAAAAGGGGAATTGGAGCAGTGGGTTCAGATCCAAAGCAGCAGCTAAAACGCACATGCCAGTAGTCTCAGGGAAAACTCAAGTTACGTAGGCCTGGTTACATATCAAGCTTAGGATAGATTATGTCCTGGTTAAAAGAAATGGGGAGAGGAGTCAATAGGAGGGAGTCCAGAGTTAAAGTCAGAGGTCCAATGGTGATATTAAGTTGACATAGATATGGTGAAATCAGCTCGGAGCATTGACAAACTGATGTCCGTGTTCTGAGACAGGTGTGGAGGGCAAGTGAGTCCTGGGGCTATTTGAAGGGTAGTGTCAGAGGATGCACTGTTGGGGGTAGTTCCCTAGGAAAGAAGATCCAGGAGGGGTGCAAAAAAAGATTGTTGGGCAGAAAGACAATGGCAAAGTCATAAAATCCATCATAAAATCCAGAGGCGGCAGAGAAATAGATTTCAGCTCAGAAGAGTGAATCTCTAGCCAGGAACCAGACTGTAGCTGAAGCTGAAAAACCAGTAGCAGAGTCACAAGCTCAGTAGTTAACAACAGTGGAGGATGGGCTGTAAAACTTAAACAACTGCATAGCAGATCAGAGACTTAGCTCTTACAGTGTAGTCCAGTGGAGAAGCATAGTCTTCACATCTAGGAATTTGGAAGCCAAATTTGAGCAAAGATCCAGTACTCACTGAGGAAAAGAGCAAGCATGGTTAGGGGATGGGCACAGAGCCCAGTTAACTTTGAACCATTAGTTAGAATTAAAATACAATCACTATTTGAGCCGAGAGAGAAAACTGGTGGAGAAAGGGTAAAGGATCCCAGCAGATGGCCAAAGATAGAGGTGCACAGCAAAGGAGCACCATAATGTTTTCTATAGGCAAATAAGTAACGAAAAAGAGAATTAAGATAGGGACAAGCACCACTAATGAATGAGCAAGATAAACTCAGGTAAAATAACCAGGGAGATTATTATTTTTCCGCAGTAAATGTGCTGCCCGAAAGGGTGATGGAAGCAGATTCGAAAGGCTATGAAAGATGCTATATTAATGCAGGTTCTTTCTCTGTAGAGTTCCATCCCGTGGCTTGCTCAATTTTCCTTTGGGCCTCACACTGCAGCTCTTAACTATGCAGTCCATGACCTTCTCTGGGTGATGGATGTTTCCCTGCTACTGGTCAATTCAATTGGCTTAGTTCACAGACTTGCTGCAACTTTCCCACAATGCTGATGGTGCATTGAGAAAATATGGACAAGGGTATAATTTTCCTGGTTAACCAACTCGATTTAAAAAAAAAACAGAGATAGCTCCCAGTTAAGGCAAGTCCACAGCAGAAAACTATATTAAACCAAATGTAACACCCTTATGCAAGAAAGGGTGTAAGGACAGTTGGAGCAATTACCGGCCGGTTAGTTTATCAGTGGTGGGTAAGGTTTTAGAAACAATAATCAAGGGGAAAAAAGAAATTAGACACTTGGAGAGGTTCGAGTTAATTAAGGATCGCCAGCACGGATTTATAAAAGGCAGATCATGCTTGACTAATTGAATTTTTTGATGAAGTAAAAGAGAAGACTGATGAAGGGAATGCAGTGGATGTTGTTTATATGGATTTTAAGAAAGCATTTGATAAAGTACCACATAAAAAGGTTAACAAAATTGAGGCTCATGGAATAGGAGGGTCAGTGTCCAACTGAATAAAAAATTGGCTTAAGGTCAGAAAACAGCGAGTTGTGGTAAACGGTTGTTTTTCAGACAGAAGGATGGTAGACAATGGTGTTCCCCAAGGGTCAGTGTTGGGGCCACAGCTCTGCTTGCTATATATAAATAACTTGGATCTTGCAATTCAGAGTAGAATTTCAAAATTTGCTGATGATACCAAACTTGGAGAAGTGGCAAACAGTGAGGATGATACAAACCGCCTGCAACAGGCCAGAGATAGGCTAGCAGAATGAGCAGACAAACAGCAGGTGCAATTTATTACAGACAGGTGTGAGGTGATGCATTTTGGCAGAAGGGATAGGGTGAGGAAATATAGACCTAATGGCACAGTTCTAAAAAGCGTGTGCAGGAACAGAGGGATCTGGGCTGCATGTGCACCGATTTTGATGGTGGCAGGACCTATTGAGAGTGCGGTTAGTAAAGCATATGGGAACTTGGCCTTCATAAATAGAGGCATTGAGTACAAAATCTGGAAATATATGCTGAGCCTTAAAGCTCTCGTCAGACTGTGCATTGCATCCAGTTCTGGTCACCACACTTCAGGAAGGATGTGAGGGTTCTTGACAGGGCGCAGAGGAGATTTACCAGAATGGTTCCAGGGATGGGGGATTTTAGTTACAAAATTAGGTTGGAAAAGCTGGGGTTGCTCTCCCTGGAGCGAAGGAGATTGAGGTGAGATTTGATAAAGGTGTACAAGGCTTAGTTATGTTAAACAAGGAAAAGCTGTTATCATTAATTGCTGGTACAAGGACTAGGGGACACTTTGAAGGTTTTAGACAAGAGATGCAGGGGGAATATGAGGAAGAACTTTTTTTAAACCACAGGGAGTGGTAATAACCTGGAACTCACTGCCCATGAGTGTGGTGGAAGCAGAGACAATAATCTCAAAAGGAAACTGGATTGGCACTTGAAGGATTATGGGGATCGAGTGGTAGAGGGGGACTGACTGGATTGCTCAGCAGAGCATCAACATGGACTCTATGGGCCGGATGGCCTTCTATGCCATAAATGACTATGACCACACATCTAGCTCAGAGATACAATGGAGGGTGGCTGGTGGAAGAGAAATTATTGAAGAAATTGTGTTGGCATAAAAGAAGAGCACATTTATTAGAGTGTTTATCTGTCGTGCAAGATAATATGGACGTTAGCTGCATCAGTGGAAAATATTCTATTCTCCCAAATATATCCCTCAAAATACCCAAATTCAGCAAGAAATAAAGGAGGATTAGGAATTAATATCTGAATTAGTGGCAGCATGGCCATTAAATCCATGGGAAGTTGTTGGAAAATGGATTTTCTGGTTGAGTGACAACTTCTTAGCTTTGGGATATTTACATGTACTGTGGGGGGCCGTGGTGGAAAAAGAAAATTACAGTTCAGCTAAAAGGAAGCAGGGTAGATATATTAAGTGAAACAGAGAACAGTGCTGACGACAAAGTTTAAATGAAGCAACAGGGTCTAGAATCCATTCTAGAATTTCTTTGGGAAATCCTAAATGTAGCACTTGAAATGCCATAGCATACAAGGCTACGGGCCAAGTGCTGGAAAATAGGATTAAATTAGTTAGATGCTTCATGGCCGGCATGAACACAATGGGCCGAAGGGCCTGTTTCTGTGCTGTATAACTCTATGACTCTATATAACTTTCTACAAACTTATTCTTTTTTAAAAAGGCATTTAATCTTATTTAACTTTATTTAAAATACTTGGAAACTTATCACAAGAGTAAAATAAGCAAAAAAAAAACAATTATACAGTTTGAAAGCTTCCCTTTTAATTTAAAAAAGATTAACATAGAACCCATCTCTGTATCTACACCCTTCCCAAGCAGATCATTCCAGGCTGAGAGATGGTGACCCTTCCAGAACTAGGGACCTGGGAAAGCTAGAATGCACTTTGAAAGGAGAATTGGATTATACCAAGAAGCTACGTAATGTTAATGGTTCAAGGGAGACACCAGCCTGGTCATTGGTGTCCTTTATTTGATCCTGTACTTATATAACATAAAATGGTCACTCAGCAAGGCTGGGAGCCGTCAGTTTGGGTCGACAGATTCATATAATTGCAGAAATTAACCTGGCCACATGACTTTTTAGTGAGGAGACTGAAGGTGATCATAGAGATTAGCTTACTGAGATTTGGAAGCTTCCTACTGGGAGGAGGTAGAGGGGAGAGGAATTGCCCCACCTGGTTCACAGAATCTCTTGCAGATTAAATGAAAGCTGTAGTGATCTGAATGATCCAAGGGTTTACTTAGTTTAAAAAAGAATTTTTGCAAGTTTTTTCAGCCAAAAAGGGAGAGATTGGGAACTGTAGGGTGATGGAAATGAGCAGCTTTTCTGTTCAGCGTCCTATGTCAGTCCTCGGGCAAAGTCACTGTACAAGGTATTAAGCTCTTCAACACCAGGGGTGCGACTTCTTACACGGCACTCAACGATACTTCCTCAATGCTTATATTAGTCACTCTTGGTTCAGTTTAGGATTTTACCACTGCTTTAACTGGAATCAAAACTAATCCAAACAATGGGGGGGAAGAATTACAATTCAGCTGCATAAAGCTCTCATTAGATGCCATCTGGAGCACTGTGTTCAGTTCTGGGAATCATAACACAGGGAGGATATATTGGCCTTGATGGGGGAGCAGCGCAGATTCACAAGAATGAAAGCAGGGCTAAAGGGGTTAAATTATGAGGTCAGGTTGCACGGACCGGGCTTGTATTTCTTTGAATTTAGAAGATTAGGGGGATGATCTAATTGAGGTATGTATAACTAAAGCAGTTGATAAAAAGAAACTATCTACCCTATTTCCTCTGGCGGAGTCCAGAACAAGGAGACATAACCTTAAAATTAGAGCCAGGCCATTCAGGGGGGATGTCAGGAAGCACTTCTTCACACAAGGGTAGTGAAAATCTGGAACTCGCCCCCAAAAAGCTGTGGGTGCTGGGGAGTTGATGGAAAATTTGAAAACTGAGACTAATTGATATTTTTTGAGTAAGGGTATTTACAGTTATGGAACCAAGGTGGGTAAATGAAGTTGGGGTACTGATCATCTATGATCTAACTGAAAATGGCAGAACAGGCTCAAGGGACTAAATGACCACCTCCTGTTCCTATGTTCTTTCAGAGCAATATGGCTGAGATGAAGAGGGAAGGCTTTTATCATGGTAATATGGTCTGCTCAGGAATACACTGCAGCTGTGCAGGACAGAAAGTCTAATAAAGGAATGTGAAGGAAGTGCTACCCAGGTTAATGGCAACTCTTGTTAAATGTAAGTTTTTAACTCGTTGTGTGGGTCACGAATTCAGAACCCAACAATCTTCATAAACCAAAATTAGCCTGAGAATATTTGAATAAAACATGGAAAGTAGTAAATATTTAACACAAGTTATTGGTGCTTTTGAGGATGCTGTTCTGGAAACAGCAGGCTGAGTGCATTTCATCGCAGATCTATAGACTGAAGCAAGGCTAGTATAAAAATGCTGAAAGCTCCAAGAAGCTGCTGCGTTCTCACTGAATGCAACATTTAACTAAAAAACTGAAGAAAAAAAAAGATATTTTAGACAAAGTTCCCTAGGATCACGATTCTTTTAAATAGACAAGATTTTTAACAACCCGAAAATGTAAAATTATGACCTATTGGCTACGAGTGTGTCTGGGGCTAGTGAGTGAACAGTATTAATTTGTTTTGTCAATCAGTCGCAGGTCTTCCCACTGGGGACTAAATGGAAATGTACAGTGGACATTTACAGTTTTCAGCTTTCTGGGCCTTCAGCACAATTAGAAATTGATCAGCAAGCTAATAGAGATAGCAAACAAATCAGAATAACTGGGACAGTGGAACCGATTGTCTCATTTCCCTCATTTCCAAGTCCACTTTCATTACAACTGATGTTACTAACTTTAACGCAACCCCTTTAATATTGCACACATCACGATTTCAACTGCTATACTTTCCATACAAAGCTGAATAAATTCAGAATAGGAAATAACTTGCAATGCAAAACATTTATACAGAAGAGAGAGTCAGATATAGGCAACCATGCTTTGTTCCCAGTTGGGGCTGATCGCTCAAGGAATGTATTACAAGAGAAGCTCCTTTATCAAATAACCTCAATTTAAAAATAGTTGAGCAGGTTCCCGGACACCCTCCAGAATCCAATATGCAAAACCATAATTTTTTTTTTTTTAGAAAATGCTGCTTTTGGCTTTAAAATCTTATATTTGATTTAAAGACTCACCTTGACAAATATGAATCAAAATTACACTGCTATGAATTAACAGCACCAATTTAGTCAGTAAAGCAAGGTGGGGGGGGGGGGGGGGGGGTGGGGCAGTAGGGAGGCAGGTTACAAAAATCCAGCTGTACTGGTACTATGGAAATAGATTCCACAGATCCAAGCAGGGTGCCAGTCACATCTCCATGCTTTATTGGGGTAGAGCTCACATCTCCTAGTAGCAAGTACACTCAATGTGTAGACCCTGACTCCCTATCTGCACATCACCATCCATCACTCTAGTAACATAGATGCTAAGTACGCATCGGAAGGCACTCAGATTGCCAGATTGAGGGTAACCAGCAGGGATGCCCTTAACCTCCCAAAGGACACCCAAACTAATCAACAGGAGGTGCTGCTGGGCAGGTATTACAAAAGATGACCAAATCTAAAAATTTCAACTGTCCATCTTGTATGACTAAATAAACTCACCTGCTGCTAGAATCTGAGTATGCAGTCATACCAAGAACAAAACACAACAAAGAGAAAACAGATTTCAGCTCTGTACCAAAGCATTCGGTCTAAAGTGTGCTATTTCAGGACATGAACTGAAACATGGATCACAGGGTATTCGGCATTTCCAAAATACTCTAATGCCTGAAAACTAGATCAGCTAAGCCTTGTGTTAATTCAATCCACTACAGAACATTATGACAGTTTGTTTCCTACATCGTGGGTTATGTTCAAGATCAGTTTCACAGTATTGGCAGATATAGATTGTAATTTAACTTTATAACCCTGTATAGAAATGGGAAACACTGCAAATTTTAGACCATGACACTCCAAATATTGTAATATAGTAACAAATCATTTTTTTCTAGCAAAAAAAGTATAAAATCAATTTTTTCCCAAAATAAAGTTACTGTATCTTTACACCATGACTGTGATATTTAAGTATCACAATAAATACAGTACTAGAATTAATGCCAGATTACTAAGTCATAATGTTATAGCATCCTCAGATATCAATAGTGCCTTAGCCTGACCATGGCAGTAAAGGAGAAGCAACCAGTGGACTGGAATTGATGATCAGAAACAAAATGAAAATGATTTGACCTTTCACTTTAAGAGTTTTAACGATTAACATATGTATACCAAATGATATACAACCAGCCAACCAAAGTAATGAGCACTGTACACATGAAATGAGCAAGTGCAAGATGGCCCCTCCCTCTTCCCCGAGGTGTATACTTCATTTTGCCACAATTAAATCTCGCTGCATAATCCTAGGCTGAAAGAGTTGCTTGCTGTGTTGTACAGACTATTAGAGAAGGAATACAGAGAAACAGAAAGTTCTCTTTATAATGGTACACGAGTATATTACAATAATTTCTCTGTGCACTTTGCCTGGAGTTGAGGCCTCTGCACAAGGCCAGATGTGTGAAAAGTCTTCAGTTCTAGTCACTGTCTAAAAACATCATTTTTTTTTTTAAGTATTGAAAAATTATTTAATTATATAAACCTTCATCAGCTTTTCATTCTCCCTTTCATGTCAAATTCTCTTCAGTGGAGGCCCAGTTTAAGCCAGCAATTGGCAGAAACAAGTCTGTCTCACACCAATCACATGATGAGTTCACCCTGAGGGTTTCGGCAGTCCTTGTGTTGGAGTTCATGACAAGGGTTTCCAAATGTCAACAAGACTTTCTTTATCCACAAAATGCTGCAACAGGTTCAAAACAGAAAATAAAAATCAAATCGCCCACTTGAGAAAAGTAGTTGCCAGACTCCTTGTATCTGGTAGCAAAACCCGATTATACTATATTATCCACAGATATACATCTGATGACACTTTCCTGAAACCTCTGAAGACTTTGTTGAAGCTGCACGGATACGTGGCTGAGCGATCTCTATGTTGCTCGTAGTGCACAAGGTGCATTCCTTTCTCCTCTGTTTCCAGCCAGGGTTTAGTGCAGGTTCGCAGTAGCTATGGTAAAAGCTTCCTGGATCTCTCGCACTGTCAGAATCCGTGTCAACATCTGTTCCATGTGTTCCTTGCTGATTGGCTGGGTGGAGTACCAGATCGGGCTGTTAGGTGCCACCACTGGCTCAGGTGTCAGGTAAAAGGTGTCGTTCCTGCCCTTAACACTCTGGGGACTGAAACAAGATATTACTGCAGGTTATTCAGGAAAAACAGAATTCTTCCCTCATCTCTTAACACATAGGAATTTTCCTCATAGGTTCCCTTTTTACTGTATTTAATGCAATCGTTTCCCCATGTATTTAATAACTGTACAGAAGCATTGTGTTTGGCAGATAAGCTACGAATGTCTGGTTTCCAGGAAGAGATGAACATTGTTTTCCCCTGCAATGATGTGAGGCATTTCATTCAGTTTGCCAAGAGCAGACCTCAACTGGCAGTCAATTAGTATCAGGTAGCCTGGGGGTGGGGTGGGCACAGGGCAGGGTTTAAACTGACTCAGTTCTGGTATCCATACTCGTAAAAAAAAAGGATGTAGGAGAACTAGAGAAAGTGCAAAGAGATTTTACAAGCATAGTACCAGAAATGAGAGATTACAACTATCAGGAAAGATTGATCCAGGCTGAGGCTTTTTTCATTAGAAAAGGAAGATTTAGAGGTGATCTGATAGAGGTCTTTAAAATTATGAATGAGCTGGACAGGCTAGTGGACAGAATGTTTCCACTTGTGGGAGAATCCAAAACTAGGGGTCATAAATACTAGACACTAATAAATCCAATAGGGAAATTAGATATTAGAGTGATTGGAATATGCAGCTCCCTACCACAGGAAGTGGTTGAAGCAAATAGCTTAGAGCCTTTCAAAAGGAAATTAGATGAGTACATGAGAAAAGGGAATAGAATAGGGATGCTGAAAGGTTGAGATGAGGTAGATGCAACTGGAGACTCATAGGGAGTATAAACACCAGCACAAACTAGATGAGTCAAACGGCCTGTTTGTGCTGTATATTTTATGTAATTCTATGCAAATGGTCTGTGTCTGACTTTCTTCTAGTTAGCATGACATCTGATGCTAGCAGAGATACAAAAATATTCAGAGGCTCCTTGGTAGTGTTTAACCACATAATATGAGCGACCATGTTAGAAAGATCACGCTCACATTGAGGATTAGGATGGAAGAAACAAATGTTTTTCACACTGAGGAAAAACATTTGCATTAACGAACGCTTGTACTTGACATGAAACACGTGCCAGTTTTTCATCACCCAAGACAGCTGGAATCTGCCTTCCAAAGTCAAGGTGGTCAAGAGACAGTACTCCACGTATTCCAGTAAGCAGTGGCAAGGCTTTTCTGTTCAATTCTTGGGTCTCACCACATGTACCCAGATATTGGAGAGGTAAAGGAGCACTCATAAGGGGTAAGAGGTCTGCTTATGGGGGTGGCTGGTGATGCTGACCAAGGATTTTTTAAAAATCCTTTCTCAGGATGTGGGTGTCACTGGTAAGGCCAGCATTTGTTGCCCATTCCTAATTGCCCTTGACAACTGAGTGGCTTGCTATGCCATTTAATTCCAGAGTCAGTCACATTGCTGTGGGTCTGGAGTCACATGTAGGCCAGACTAGGTAAGGACAGCAGATTTCCTTCCCTAAAGGACACTGGTAAACCAGAAGGGTTTTTACAACAATTGACAATAGTTTCATGGTCATTAGGCTAGCTTTTAATCCTAGATTTATTAATTGAATTCAAATTTCACCATCTGCTGTGGTGGGATTCGAACCAATGTCCCCAAAGCACTGACCTAGGTCTCTGAATTATTAGTCCAATGACATTACCACTATGCCATCACCTCTCCCTTATTGCTAAAAGCCAGAAGCGTAACAGGAGATATTAATAAATCTGACCCAGTTTAAAGTCACAAAACAGAAGCAATAATCACTGGGTTGCAGCAGCTTATCCCTTAATGTACAGGTATATTCTGAAAAGTTAACGAGAATGCAAATATTCTCACCATTTAAAGAGGTAGAAGTCGTAGAGTTTGATGGGACAGCGCAGTGGGTTCTCTGGGTTCTCAGACTGCTCTGCATACATATCATCTGTAACTGAAACAATGAGATATTTCAGGCTATAAATCATTAGAGAATTGTAGAATAGTGCAACACAGGAGACCACTTGGCCCATCAAGTGTGTGCTGGCTCTTTCAAAGGGCAATTCAGCTAGTCCCACTCCTTCACGCGTTCCCCATATCTTTGCAACTTTTTGTCCAAGTATTTACCCAATTCCCTTTGAAAGCTACTATTGAATCTGTATCCAGCACCCTCATTGGGTAGTGCATTCCAAATCCTAACAAGACAATGGAATATACAATGGATGGTAGGACCCTAGGGAGTACAGAGGGACCTTGGGGTGCTTGTCCATAGATCACTGAAGGCAGCAGCACAGGTAGATAAGATGGTTAGGAAGGCATATGGGATACTTGCCTTTATTAGCCGAGGCATAGAGTATAAGAGCAGGGAGGTTATGGTGGAGCTGCATAAAACGTTAGTTAGGCCACAGCTGGAGTACTGTGTACAGTTCTGGGCACCACACTATAGGAAGGATGTGATTGCACTGGAGAAGGTGCAGAGGAGATTCACCAGGATGTTGCCTGGGCTGGAGCATTTCAGCTATGAAGACAGACTGAAAAGGCTAGGGTTGTTTTCCTTGGAGCGGAGAAGGCTGAGGGGGGACCCGATTGAGGTGTGCAAAATTATGAGGGGCATTGATAGGATAGATAGGAAGAAACTTTTTCCCTTAGCGGAAAGGTCAATAACTAGGGGGCATAGATTTAAGGTAGTGGGCAGGAGGTTTAGAAGTGAGTTGAGGAAGAATTCTTTTCACCCAGAGGGTGTTTGGAATCTGGAACACACTGCCTGAAGGGGTGGTAGAGGCAGGAACCCTCACGACATTCAAGAAGTATTTAGATGAACACTTGAAACACCATAACATCCAAGGCTACGGGCCAAGTGCGGGGAAATGGGATTAGTTAGTCCTGTAAAACTCATGACTCTATAAAGCATAAAAAAGCTTTTCCCCATGTTGTCCCTGAATCTTTTGCCAATCACCTTAATTTTTTATTTATTTCGAGATACAGCACTGAAACAGGCCCTTCGGCCCACCGAGTCTGTGCCGACCATCAACCACCCATTTATACTAATCCTACACTAATCCCATATTCCTACCACATCCCCACCTGTCCCTATGTTCTCCTACCACCTACCTATACTAGGGGCAATTTCTAATGGCCAATTTACCTATCAACCTGCAAGTCTTTGGCTGTGGGAGGAAACCGGAGCACCCGGAGAAAACCCACGCAGACACAGGGAGAACTTGCAAACTCCACACAGGCAGTACCCGGAATCGAACCCGGGTCGCTGGAGCTGTGAGGCTGCGGTGCTAACCACTGCACCGCCCATTAACTTACATGTCCTCTGGTTATCAACCCTATAGCCACTGAAAACAGTTTCTTTATCTACTCTAACTAACCCGTCATGATTTTAAACACCTCGAAAAAGCCTCCTCTTCAGTGGCAGCCGTGGCTCAGTTGGTAGCACTCTCGCCTCTGAGTCACAAGGTTCTGGGTTCAAGTCCCAATCCAGTATGTGAGCCCAAAAACCAATGGTGGCCCTACAGTGCAGTACTGAGGGAGTGCTGCGCTATCAGAGGTGCCATCTGTCGGATGAGACGTGAAACCAAGGCTGTTGTTCCTTTCAAGTGGATGCAAAAGATCCCATAGCACTATTTCAAAGAAGTGCAAGCGAGATAGCCTCAGTGCCCTGGCCAATATTTAGCCCTCAATCAACATGAAAAAAGAGATTATTTCATCACTGCTGTTTGAGAGAGTTTGCTATGTGCAGGATGACTGGCACGTTTCCTACATTAGAATGGTGACTACACTTCAAAAAGTACTTCATTGGCTGTAAAGTGCTTTGAGTCATCCGGTGGTCGTGAAAAGTTCTATATAAATGCAAGTCTTTCTTTTTCTCTTATCCTCTCTGCTATTAGCAGACCACCACCAGCTTCTCCAGTCTATCCACATAACTGTAATCCCTCATCCCTGGAACAATTCTATTAAATGTCTTCTGTACCCTCTCCAGAGCAGTCACACCATTCCTAAAGCATAGCGTGCAGAATTAGATAACACCAATAGGTTTAGTGATATAGCTGGAGTAAATATGTTGTTTTGCCCCAAACGTATTGCACCTCAGTATGTTAGCTTGCATCACACTTCAACCCTGTGGGGTCTATCAGGTCAGAGTAATTTATGGTACAGGAGGCCATCTGGCCCATCCAGTTCATGCCAGCTCTCCACGGAGCTTTTCAGTCAGTCCCGCTCAATCCCTGTAGCCTGTAGGTCTCAAAGCAAGATTTACTTTTTTGGAGGGGGAGGGGAAGAAAGGGAAATACAAATTCTTTCACGTCTCCCAGCAAAGCCAACGGATCCAATTTTGCATTTGACATTAAGTTCAGAGGTATACTAAGTTGTGCAGTTAGAAGCAAGTAACAAAGGTACACATATAAAACCAAAAAGTGCTGGAAAATACTCAGCAGGTCTGGCAGTATCTGTGGAGAGAGAAGCAGAGTTAACATTTCAGGTCAGTGACCCTTCATCAAAACTGCAATCGGACTTGAACTTACAACCTTATGACTAAGAGGCAAGTATGCTACCCAGAGTCATAGCTGACCTCCATAGCAAAACTTGCCAAATGGTCCGTAGCAACTTTAGTGTCATAGAATCATTATGGCACAGGAGGCCACCATTCGGCCCATTGAGTCCATGCCAGCTCTCTGTAGAGCAATCCAGTCAGTCCTGTTCCTCTGCTCTACCCCCATAGCCCTGTAAGGTTATTTCCCTCAAGCGTCCATCCAATTTCCTTTAGAAATCATTAATCATCACCACTTCCACCATCCTCATAGGCAGTGAATTCCAAGAACAGACAAAAACTTGATACTAAGTAACATAAGGAGTATTAGGACAGGTGGTCAAAAAAGTGGGTTTTAAGGAGTGCCTCAAAGAAGGAAACCAAGAGAGAGAGGTGGAGGGGTTTCGGGACAAAATTCCAAAGCTTAGGGCCCAGGAACTTAAGGCATGGCCGCCAATGGTGGAGTGATTAAAATTGGGGACGTTCAGTTGGCCAGATTGGAGGAGTGCAGAGATCTCAGAGGGTTATAGGGCTGGGAGGAGATTACAGAAATAGAGAGGGACAAGGCTGTTGAGGGATCTGAACATAAGGAGGAGACTTTTAAAATCAAGGCTTTGTCGGACCAGGAGCCATTGTAGATCAGCAAGCAGAGGAGTGATGAGTACAGTACAGAAGGGTGTACAGCAAAGGAGGCCATTCGGCTCATTGTGTTTTGCCAGTTCTTTCAAAAGAGCAAGTTTTTCCCATTTCAAGTAAACGCCCAATTCCCTTTTGAAAGTTACTATTAAATCTGCTTCAACCACCTTTTCAGGCAGTGCATTTATAAATCTATCACAAAGACCACCTACTCAGCCATTTATGGCACAGGAGACAGCCATTCAGCCTTATTGAGTCAATGCCAGCTCTCCACGGAGGAATCCAGTCAGTCCCACTCCCCCGCTCAATCCCCATAGCCCTGCAAGTTTATTTCCTTCAAGTGCCCATCCAGTTTCCTTTTGAAATCATTGACTGTCTCTAATTCCACCACCCTGTGGGAAGTGCATTCCAGACCTTAACCACTTGCTGCGTGAAAAAGTTTTTCCTCATGTCGCCACTGCTTCTTTTGACCATTACTTTAAATCTGCGCCCTCTCGTTCTAGATCCTTTTACGAGTGGGAACAGTTTCACCCTATCTACTCTGCCCAGACCCCTCATGATTTTGAATACCTCTATCAAAACTCCTCTCAGCCTTCTCTTCTCCGAGGAAATAGTCCCAACTTCTCCAATCTATCTTTGTAAATGAAGTTTCTCATCCCTGGAACCATTCTCGTGAATCTTTTCTGCACCCTCTCCAATGCTTTCACATCTTTTCTAAAGTGTGGCACCCAGAACTGGATGGAATACTTCAGCTGAGGCCGAACTAGTGTCTCACACAAGTTCACCATTATTTTTTTTTTATTCTTTCATGGGATATGGGCATCGCAGGCCAGGCCAGCATTTACTGCCCATCCCTAATTGCCCTTGAACTGAGTGGCTTGCTAGGCCATTTCGAGGGCATGTAAGAGTCAACCACATTGCTATGGATCTGGAGTCACATGTAGGCCAGACCAGGTAAGGACAGCAGATTTCCTTCCCTAAAGGACATTAGTGAACGAGATGTGTTTTTACAACAATCGACAATGGTTTCATGGCCATCATTAGACTAGCTTTAGATTCCAGATTTATTAACTGAATTCAATTTCCACCTTCTGCTGTGGTGGGATTCGAACCCATGTCCCCAGAGCAATACCTGGGGCTCTGGGTTACTAGTCCAGTGACAATACCAGTACGCCACCGCCTCCCCATTTCCTCGCTCTTGTGCTTTATGCCCCTACAATTAAAGCCTAGGATATTGTATGCTTTATTAACCGCTCGCTCAACCTGTCCTACCACCTTCAATAATTTATGCACATATACACCAAGGTCCCTCTGCTCCCTGGGTCGATGCATATTCTTAGAATATCCAAGGTCTAGTTTTGAACCTGCAACACACGATTAAAGTTCACTCTCTAAAATGGCATTTATAGAGGCAGCAGAAATATTTCACATTATTTTAAGACAGCAATTTTATTTAAAATGAAATGGAAGAGCTTGGTTCAGATGCTTTCCTTTCATATGCAGCTTATTGAACATTTTGAACAAAGCTGACATATCCAGTCCTGCCTGTGATGCACGACAGAAAGCATAAAAAGTGCACCAATTGCATTTCTTCTCTAACATGGACTGATCGTGGCATGGCCCAGTTCTGCAGCAATCTTGCTAAAATAGGATCTGTTAACCTTGAACATTACCAGACAAACCTTCCTATGAATATCATAATACTTTCTCCATATCTTTAGTATTGTGGCAGTAAATAATCAGTGTCCCTGTAATAAATGCATTAGGCAGAGATCGCTGGAATGAAATGGAGTATAAAATAAAATAAAAACAAATTGCTGGAAAGTGAGCAACTGAAAAAAAAAAGACAAGTTGATGTTTTCCCAAGAAGGGGTTCATTTGAAATGTTAATCTGTCTTTTCCCCATGCTGACTGACCCAGTTGTAGAGTCAACATTTGCTGGATTTAAAAAAAAGATCACCAATATTTGCTTTTTTTAAAAACAGAGTTGAACCAGTGAGAGATTATGCAAAAAGTACATATATTTTCTTCAATTCACTTTGTAGTTGCTCCAATGCGTAGTTAACAGTTTAAACTCATCAAAGGACACCGACCTTTTTGCCCCGTTTGGTGCAGGCCCAATGCCTTCAGATAACGAATACTTGTGCTTTTATCCTTGGGATTCACAGGGTTTTTCTTCGTCTGTCGAACCACTTTTGAGAAGGCCAGTTTCATGTGTTGTTCCACAGTCTTTAGCAGGAAGTACCTGAGTGAAAAGAATAAAATCACAGGTCTGTAAAAAATTTTCAGATCCCTGTCCCAAACAGGCTAGTTGTGTAAGAAACAGAGCATTTGCTTCCCAAACAGAAGCTCATTATTTTAAGTCAAGGTTCACCAGCACTCAAGCCCACCTGGCCATGTCTTCAAAGCTCTAGACAAAATTCAGAATTCCACCTAAAGGAGGAGAATGACATTATCTATCTACTCAGCTTCTGCTGCACCCTGTGTTTAAAAAGATTGAAGAGAAACTTTGTTAGCTCAGTACACATCATGGCACAGAAAACAGATTTTTATATTTCCTGATTTCATAGATATGTTTCTTGCTTCCAAGTGACAGCTTCCTGTTGGGTCAAAGCACTGATTTTGTAATCCAGCTTTTCTGGTTCACAGCAAGTTGCCATTCTTGCAGGAAGTGCACCTACAACTGACCAATAACTTGTGCTCTCAATTTTTCAGGAACTTACTACATTGCCTCTCTATTTGAAATTCCTTGAACTAGTGGATATTGGTTCCCTATGGGATACAACCTAAAGACTGTACAATAAGATTTAGTAAGTCCTTCAAACAAAGCCAATATATTCTGGTGAAGTTCAATAGAAACGCATGCAACCAGAGATAACAGTTCCTTGCTTGTGCAAGACATCTGGAACTGCCAAATTACTATACAGACTAGCAGTTTTATTTAAATATCAGGAAATAAAATGTCACACAGATTAGCCTGAGGTTCTAATTATAGGAGGAGCAAGGTAAGCAATTTGGATCAGCAACTCCTTCATTCGACTTCCTATCCTTCTATTCTATAACTCCTGTTGGAACAGGTACATTGGTAAAGATGAAAGAATTATTTTCGCTCACTACCCAGTTTAGTATTAGGAAATAAAAACCAAAGTGAACTGTTGTAATAAAAAAAATCATTTTTATAACCAAAAGGTAAGTATTGCCAAGATTCATTTAATTTATATTATTGCCAAGATTACTTCTGAGGCTTTCTGTAATTGTTAAAGGTACAGCCAATATCAGGTGAAGCAGCTAAAAGATAATCTCTCACTCTACTTCCAGTGTTCTTTGATGGAGATAGCAATAGCAATCAAGAAATTTTCACCTTGCTTACTAGAATAAAAACAGAATGCTAAAAATACACAACAGTTCACAGTGTGCGAAATAAAAAAACAAAAAATGTTTCACATGGGACCCTCACACCCAAAGCACCCATCACGGGGCCCTTACACCTGGAATAAGCAAATACACAAGGATGAGGACTTTCAGATTTAAGTAACTTAAAGGAGAACTCACTTGGTGTTGAAGAACATGAGAGTTGTAAGGAGGGTGGAAGGCGAGTGAGCACCGAGCTGCTTGCATTCCCACAGCATCTCCTCTGTGATGTGGCTGGGGATCATGTAACCTATTAAACAATACAGTGCTAAACTTACTTTCAGACAACTTGACATTAACTATTTTGCAAGCAGCGCTGTATATCTATTTGGCAAGAACGCTGAACTCCCAGCTCAGTAGTGAATACCAATGCCCGCCCTAAGAGTTCAATTTAAGATTTTTACAGAGCGAATTCAGCCAGTTCTTAATCAAGGGTCTGATTAACCTTTACACCTCATGGAGTGCAAAGAAGCAGTTAACAAAAGCACCAGAGATGCGTTTTACTTGAAACAAATCATTTTCAGAAAATTCTGGCAGTTCCAACACCAGCTAATCTCAAAATGTTCTAATGGTTAATAAGAATGCAGGAAGCAGAGGTACACTGCAATTTTCAAATAGGAAGCACTGAGTTTTAGATTTGCAATGCTTTTAACCAAACTGGTGAATGTACAGAGGAGAAATAAATGTACTACTTACTAAAGCCTACATGCATATTCAGAATGCATTAGGTAGCAAGTTCAAGAGATAAACTCTCAATCCCCCAATCTATTGTGCAGAAATGTAAATTGCAGTGTACTTGGGCAATAGCACACGAAAACCTGACAAAAGACCTTAAACACTTCGGATGCGTCTTTTGGTGCCATTGGTTTAGCTTTAAGTACTTTTTTCAAGAAAAAAAAACAACACAAATGTTGCTTAATAAAACTACCCATACCCATCTCGTGTGCTACCTGACGGAGGAATACACAGACTTAAATATCCACTTACCCAGAGAGCTGATCTGAGGCTGCCAGTCCTTTAATACCTCCTGCAACCTCTCAGTGAACTTTGTATAGTAGATATCTGAAAATATATCATCTACTCTCCCATTTTCAAATAGGTACTGGAAAATAAAATAATAAAAATGTTGAAAACAAACAAGAAAGTTTCTGTAAAACTGCAACAAATAAATACAACATTTAACAACACTTCTGCAATCTGCGTGTGGGGGTTTAGGTCATACAGAAATCAGCCACGTGCAAAACTTGTACTTTGCTTCAGATACGTGGAGCAGGGCACATTGATGGAGTGGAAGTAGTTCATGAAACACTACACTCTCAGTTCTTCTGAGATAGTTTAAAAGCAATTTTGTAAAAAAAAAGTATCAATCCTGTTGATAGCAATTTATGAAATTAAAAATGATGAAGGCGTGCTAAAGGATAGATGTAGATATGATGTTTCCATTAGTGAGCAGTCCAAAACTAGGAGCTATAAAAAGAGGTTAGTGACTAATAAATCCAATAAGGAATTCAAGAGAAATTTCTTTACTCAAAGGAGTGGTGAGAATGTGGAATTTACTACCACAGAGTGGTCGAGGCAAATAGCACATATGCACTTAGAAGCATAGAATTATACAGCACAAAAGATGCTGATAGGGCGAGATGAAGTAAATAATGGGAGAAGGCTCATTTGGAGCCTGAACACTGGCACAGACCAGTTGGGCCGAATGGCCTGTTTCAGTGTTGTACATTCTATGTAACCCTGTCCCATTTATGCTGTACACTGCTGCTGACATTTAAAAGTTGTCTCAAGAGGCCAGACCCCAAATGAAAGGTACAGCAGAAAAAATAATTTTGCTTTGTTGTTGAACAGCACTTCCAACTGCAATAACCCAGGCACAGCTCTGATAACAGTGCAGAGTCTCTTGTTTGCCATAGAAATGGATGTACAAAAAAGTACAAGACCAAAATCTCTGAACATACACCGATCTCAGACCAGAGAAAGACAGGTTAATGTCTTGGCTGCAAGTCCTCTAATACTTTTGAGTACCGTTTTCAAAAGTGCATGTGTTAACCAATTTATTTATCTTCACCGATGTTGACTGACCGGTTGTGCATATCTAAATTTGCCATTAATTTTTGATTTCCAACATTTGCAGTTTTCATTTGTCAAAGGGAACACTGGTTATGTGAAAACTGTCAGTAGTAACTGTATAAAACCATAACCTGTGCATGTGTCCTACCCAATCCATCGCCACAACCAAGCCAGCCATTATTGCAAGAAAAGGAGCACTCTATAATCACACGCATACAGTAACCTCTTTTAGGATAAACTCTTTTACAGGTTAAACCAGATCCAGCAAATGGTACCTTTCCCACTCAAAATGTGTACACACACACACACACAAAGTCCACCCAACCACCCTCTGTTTTGACAACCAATCTTCATACTGAAAGCCAGAGTAGCACAACTTGTTTGAAACTTCAGGACTGCAGTGATTGCTATGGGTAAATTCAGTCAGCTGCCTGTACCTTTTGTATGCAGAGACATATATAGTACACCATGTCTGGGTCGTATGCCTCACCCTCCGGATTGCGAGCTTCTTTTAGCATAAGACACAGTCCATAATTCAGTTCTGCCACAGCTGATGATAGGAGGTCTTCCTGGAAGCGCAATGGCTGACGCCCTTAGAAGGGAAGAAAACACCAGGATTACCCAGCATATTTTATAGCTTCAACTTCTATAGTCACTATGCACGATTGCTGAAATTGCACATCACAGGCAACTGGGAATGTTTCTTTAAACAAATTAACACAGAACAAATGCATTAACCAATTTTTTTTGGAAGTGCCAATTTCACATATCAAATCGCGAGCTCTGCTTAAAGTAGAAATGGAACATATACCATCTAAAGCCAGGTCAACATTTTAGCAGGAAGGTCACTCCCCAAAACAGTGGCCAGAAACAAAGAAATTGCCCAAAGGGTCTTCATCTACATGCTTTCTCTTTGCAGACAATGCTGCACCTGCGTTGTAGCATTTTGTTTAGATTCTTTAAATCTTGATTGATTTTAATCAAGGTTAACAATTAACAGTTGAAGAAACAATGGTGTGCGTGCGGGTTGTCTGTACAAAATGAGTTTGCTACAATTTTTTGTGCAAAACATTGTAAAGGAGCTAGAATTGTAACCAGCCCTGTAGTTTAGGACTATGACCTTTGTATTCCTGAACAAAAAACAATATACTAGTTATTCAGAGTAGAATAAATGGTGGGGAAAGAAAAGGTCAGCCAGAGGGTTCAAAAGAGGGGCCTGGGATGAGTCACTTCTCCCTCCTCACCCAAAAAAACAGGCTGAAGTAACCCGTGATTGCACTAGCACACACCTCTGGAGAACTTGGCAGGAAGCCATAGCAGGTCTGCTTGGTCCTCCCTGTTCTTGTAATATTTGTTACTTTAAAAAACTGAAGCAACATTATTTTTGAAGATGAATCATTTTCCCAATTGATTATTAGCTCCTTTGAAGAATACTGAACTCAATAACAGCACTGCCCAGTTTTGGAAATACTAATACACAATCAAATCAAACAACCACTAGAGCACCCAATCTTTTTATCCCTACTTTGAGAAAGGTCTCCAGGACATTTTTTCTGGAAAACACCGATTGCTTTAACAGAATATGCACCTTGTTAGCCCAGTGAACAAACCCAACATTCCACCATTTGAATCTAAGTGGCAGATAGCCTCATAGCAAGGTAGAAAATTAATATATATGGTGCATACATCACAGTATTCAAACTCAATCCCCCAGTTTGCAGACATACTCTCAACCACACTACTACTGGATTGTGGGGAGGGAAAAGATTTGTTGAGTGTTCTTGTGCAGCTCTGAGCAACCATTTGTCTGATAGAGGCGGGCAAGATCCTTGGCAGTGATGCACCACATCATAACAGGCTCAAATGCACTGCACAATTGTACCTCTGGTTCAATATACCAAAGTTTCCCTTCTTGAGGTTTTCAGTTCCAGTGTCTGAGGTCACACTCCTCCAGCCCAAAACACTGCTGCATTTAACTATAGATTACCATTCCTTGGCATGTTATTTCAACTGTGACAGTACTTACTACCAATGGGAGCTGGCCTGTTCTCCGCGTCCTTCTCAAACTCTGCATTCTTGGTCTCTGCCCAACTTTTCCAGACACTAAGGCCTTCCTCTGGTTTCAAGGTGTTTGGCAAAAGCATTTCTGGAGGTGGCGGAGGTTGAGATTCCACCTTGGCCACCTGCACTGATTGGGCCTAGCAACAATAAAAGAAAAATCTTTCGGGATGATTACAATGCCTTAATAAATTCAGGAAACATTTACTGTCTTAAGAGCAATAACCATAAAAACATCACAAAACTAAGAGACTACTAATCAAATACATGCGCTGCACTTCAAGCTGCTTTATCTTATAAATACTGAATAGATTAAGCCCTGTGAGCCACTCATTTGAGGTTCACCCTTTTTTGTAGCTTTGCTCTATTAGAATTTTGGGTTTATACAGAACCATTTTCTCTCAAATGTTTCCATAAACAGACCTTGTTGATGTAAACTGCCCTCGCAGAGTTGAGATATTCAGGGGTTTAACAACTTACTAACACTGTTTACTGAATTAAGTAGTTTTATACTATGTCTTACACTCAGCTCAAATTGGCGGGCATTATAAGCTTACACGGGCAGCCATTAAAATCTACAATTAAAGATCTGAAAAATTTGGCAAAATGCTAATGTATAAAACAAATGAGAAATGCGTTAATTATATGGAAGAACTGTTTCTGAATATAAAGAGTCTGATTTTACAAAAAGTTCCAATTACTGACAAGGCCAAGTCAGTAATTTTGTCTTTTACTGTATCTTTTTGGGAACAAGTGCGACCACTTCATTTCCCTTGTGTTCAGGAATCTAATATCTGTTTCTGATCTGCAGTCACCAGGATTTTGCAAATGTTTTTTTTCCCTCAATACCCTGGTTTAAAACCCACAGTTCTAGTTTCACTTTTCATAAAAACAAAAGCCACAAAAATATGAATACCTCATACTTTTACATTATACACAGGCATACATGTAAACTCAATTAGATTCTTAGAATCTAGGTAGCAGGAAACGACATGTGTTTGGACACATTACTAGATGTTCACAACTCAATAAATCTAAGGGGAAGAGGTAGTAATCCAGCAACCCAGGCTAATGCCTTGGGGGCAAGGGTTCAAATCCCACCACAGCAGCTGGCAGAATTTAAATTCAAATTAATGAATTTAAAAAATCTGGAATTTAAAGCTAGTCTCAGTTTCACGGCACTATTACTATCATTGATGGTTGTAAAAACTCATCTGGTTCACTTTAGGGAAGGAAGTCTGATATGACTCCAGATCCAAAGCAATGTGGTTGACTCTTAACTGTCCTCTGAAGCCACAGCTGTCAAGGACAATTAAGAATGGACAACAAATGCTGCCCACATTCCATGAAAGAATAAAAAAATTAGCTCAAGATTAGGGCGGCACAGTGGCGCAGTGGTTAGCACCGCAGCCTCACAGCTCCAGGGACCCGAGTTCGATTCCGGGTACTGCCTGTGTGGAGTTTGCAAGTTCTCCCTGTGTCTGTGTGGGTTTTCTCCGGGTGCTCCGGTTTCCTCCCACAAGCCAAAAAACTTGCAGGTTGATAGGTAAATTGGCCATTGTAAATTGTCACTAGTATAGGTAGGTGGTAGGGAAATATAGGGACAGGTGGGGATGTTTGTTGGGAATATGGGATTAGTGTAGGATTAGTATAAAATGGGTGGTTGATGTTCGGCACAGACTCGGTGGGCCGAAGGGCCTGCTTCAGTGCTGTATCTCTAATCTAAAAAAAATTACATCTGTACTAATTTAAATATCAGCAAACTACACTATTTGAACGAATTAAAAATGAAATATGCACAATCCAAAGATTGGTAAGAGATTCTTCCATTAAAAAAAATGGAAGGGACATTTGTTATAAATTGCTAGAATAGCCAAATCCACACAAATTCTGTTGAGATATGGAGGTGATGATGGATTAACTAAGATGAGTTACGTTTATTCCTCTCCATTTTAATTGTATTGAATGGCGGAGCTGGGACTGAATGGTGCACTTCGACTCTGATTTCTTAAGTGTTTACATAAAGCTTTCTTGTTCTAGGTTTGAAATTGGGAAGCAAATATCACAGAACAAGAAGAATTCATATGCACGAAGACAAGTGATGTATTTTCCCCCATTACCGCTGTGCTGATCAGAACACAAGAGGGTAACTAGGGAAAGGGTTGGCCCACTCAAGGACAGAGAAGGGAATCTATGTGTGGAAATGGGCGAGGTACTAAATGAGTACTTTGCATCAGTATTCACCAAAGAGAAGGACTTGGTGGATGATGAGCCGAGGGAAGGGAGTGCAGATAGTCTCAGTCATCTCATTATTAAAAAGGAGGTGGCGTTGGGTGTCTTGCAAAGCATTAAGGTAAATAAGACCCCAGGGCCTGATGGGATCTACCCGACAATACTGAGGGAAGCAAGGGAGGAAATTGCTGGGGCCTTGACAGAAATCTTTGCATCCTCATTGGCTATTCTCCAGTCCTCTGGGACCTCACCTGTAGCCAATGTTGTTCCTTTGTTTAAGAAGGGTGGCAAGGATAATCCAGGAAATTATAGGCCGGTGAGCCTTACGTCAGTGGTAGGGAAATTATTAGAGAGGATTCTTCGGGATAGGATTTACTCCCATTTGGAAACAAACAAACTTATTAGCGAGAGGCAGCTTGGTTTTGTGAGGGGGAGGTCGTGTCTCACTAATTTGATTGAGTTTTTTGAGGAAGTGACGAAGATGATTGATGAAGGGCAGTGGATGTTATCTATATGGACTTCAGTAAAGCCTTTGACAAGGTCCCTCATGGCAGACTGGTACAAAAGGTGAAGTCACACGGGATCAGAGGTGAGCTGGCAAGATGGATTCAGAACTGGCTCAGTCATAGAAGACAGAGGGTAGCAGTGGAAGGGTGCTTTCCTAAATGGAGGGATGTGACTAGTGGTGTTCCACAGGAATCTGTGCTGGGACCGTTGCTCTTTGTAGTATACATAAATGATTTGGAGGAAAATGTAGCTGGTCTGATTAGTAAGTTTGAGGACGACACAAAGGTTGGTGGAGTTGCGGATACTGATGAGGATTGTCAGAGGATACAGCAGGATATAAATCGGTTGGAGACTTGGACGGAGAAATGGCAGATGGAGTTTAATCCGGACAAATGTGAGGTAATGCATTTTGGAAGGTCTAATGCAGGTGGGAAGTATACAGTAAATGGCAGAACCCTTAGGAGTATTGACAGGCAGAGAGATCTGGGCGTACAGGTCCACAGGTCACAGAAAGTGGCAACGCAGGTGGATAAGGTAGTCAAGAAGGCATACGGCATGCTTGCCTTCATTGGTCGGGGCATAGAGTATAAAAATTGACAAGTCATGCTGCAGCTGTGCAGAACTTTAGTCAGGCCACACTTAGAATATTGCGTGCAATTCTGGTCATCACACTACCAGAAGGACGTGCAGGCTTTGGAGAGGGTACAGAAGAGGTTTACCAGGATGTTGCCTGGTCTGGAGGGCATTAGCTATGAGGAGAGGTTGGATAAACTTGGATTGTTTTCACTGGAACGACGGAGGTGGAGGGGCGACATGATGGAGGTTTACAAAGTTATGAATGGCATGGACAGAGTGGATAGTCAGAAGCTTTTTCCCAGGGTGGAAGAGTCAGTTACTAGGGGACATAGGTTTAAGGTGCGAGGGGCAAAGTTTAGAGGGGATGCGCGAGGCAAGTTCTTTACACAGAGGGTGGTGAGTGCCTGGAACTTGCTGCCGGGGGAGGTGGTGGAAGCAGGTACGATAGCAACGTTTAAGAGGCATCTTGACAAATACATGAATAGGATGGGAATAGAGGGATACGGACCCCGGAAGTGCAGAAGGTTTTAGTTTAGGCAGGCATCAAGATTGCCGCAGGCTTGGAGGGCCGAATGGCCTGTTCCTGTGCTGTACTGTTCTTTGTACTGCATTGCTCCAGCGTATTCGGCAACGAGCAATGACACCAAAAGACAATATTTTTGCATTTGCAATGAAAAGGTCAGGAATTTGCTCCACAATTACTGGCTAGCCATTAGGTAACTAGACAATGTTCACAAACTGTGGTCTGCAATCAATATCACACCGTCAGTTGTCAGGTTTACATGGATTCACAATTTTTTTAACCATTGCTACCAATGTGAGAATTGAGGAACACAGGAAATTTCTGCTGTGGGACATCACTGGTCCTGCCAGCTTTGAGTTCTTCACAAAACTCCACATGAAGGTCAGGCAATGCTCAGATTTCAGTTCAAGCTGTTTAGGAATCTCAAGCTCTACAACTACCTTAAAAATGTTTTATGCAATGTCAATGTTTCATGGGTAGTTAAAACCAAACTAAAGCATTTCACTGGAGTTGTATGTACACAGGGAGAATGAGAATGAATATCTGACTGATTACAAGGCAGCACTTGTTTCAGGTTCCGAACAGGATGCTTGCCCAGGAAAGTTATAAAATCACTGTTCAAACCATCAAATAGTTTGACTGTATTTTAGGCTCGAGTCTTACAGTTACCAAGCCAGACAATGATAACCAGAGGGTTTTGAGTACGTAAAGAACGACCGCTCAGTGCAATGAGCTGATCACCTACAACAGATCAGGAATAAAAAAAAATGTAGTTAAGTTCCTTATACATGACAGTAATCTGAAAAAGCATCCTCTCAAGTTTAAAAAAAAACTATATTATGTACATCCAGGCTATTCCCTGCACCTTCGAAAAGTTTTTATGGGTATTCAGAGCAAGATACATAACTTATATTTGCATAGCACTTAATGTGCAGAAATACATGAGTGGAATTGGGGTAAACGGAGAGTAAGTAATTAAGTAGACACTAAGCTTGTTCTTAAAGCAGGGTTGTCCAACCTTTTCGCGTGGAAGGCCGCATTACAATTTTTGTCTTACATAGGGCGCCGAAGAGACAATTTTGGAAAGATAAAGGCATTAAAAATTAACCTTACTATTAATCTAAACAACAAATGTACATTTTTCTGAAGAACCTTTGAAAGAGAAGACTAATTTATTGACTTACTTTCTCTTCATTATGTTGGATACTGATTTAGTGAGAAACATGGCACTTTTTTTGCCTGCACAAGTAGTCAACGTTTGCCTGCACATTTCCCAACCTGTGTGGACGAAAGAGAGGTCTGCAAAGCTGGATGAGCAGACTGGCCGTGGCACTGTGGCACAGGAAATCATACAAGCGTGGGGAGCAAAAAGGAATGTAGTGGTAGTAGGGGATAGTATAGTGAGGGGGATTGACATTGTTCTGTGTAGCCGAGAGCATGACTCCAGAAGGCTGTGTTGCCTGCCCGGTACCAGGGTTCAGGACATCTGCTCAGGAACTTACAGTGGGAGTGGGAAGATCCAGTTGTCGTGGTCCAGGTAGGTACCAATGACATAGGTAGGACTAGGAAAAAAAGGTTCTGCTTAGACAGTATGAGGAGCTTGGCATCAAATTGAAGAGCAGAACCTCAAGGTTAATCTCTGGATTATTACCTGAGCTACGTGCCAATTGGCAGAGGGCACATAAGATTAGTGAAATGAAATGTGGCTCAAAGACTGGTGTGGTAGAAGTGGGTTCAGTTCCTGGGGCACTGGCACCCGTACCGGGGTAAGTGGGTCAGTACCGTTGGGATGGTCTGCACCTGAACTGTGCTGGGATCAGTGTTGTAGCAAACTGTATAACTAGGGAAGCAGAGAGAGTTTTAAACTAAACAAGGCGGGTGAGGGATCAAGTCTGGGTAGATGCAGCAAACCAAGGGGTAGAGTCAAAGCAGGAGAGCAGAATAGTAACATGGGAAATGAAGGTCAGAGAATGGCAGGAAGGAACAGAGAAAAAACCTGAGAACACACCAACAGTCAAGACTTGATGTTACAAAGATAACAAAACGACAAAACTAAAGGCTCTGTATCTGAATGCACATAGCATTCATAACAAAGTAGACGAACAGATGGCGCACAATAAAATAAGTAAATATAATCTGATAGCCATTACAGAGACGTGGCTGCAGGATGATAAGGATTGGGTCCTGAATATTGAGGGATATATGACATTCAACAAGAATAGGAAGCTAGGTAAAGGTGAAGGGGTAGCACTGTTGATCAAGGATGGCATTGTTGCTATAGTGACAGATGACCTTGGTTCAGATCAGGATGTAGAATCGGTTTGGGTGGAGATGAAGAATAGTAGGGGAAAGAAGTCACTAATGGGAGTGGTCTACAGGCCCCCTAACAGCAACCACAATGTAGAACGAAGTATACAAGAAGAAATATTGGGTGCTTGTGATAAAAGGATGGCAATAATCATGGGTAATTTTAATCTACATATAAACTGGAAAAATCAGATTGTCAATAGTAGCCTGGATGAGGATTTCATAGAATGCTTTCGAGATAGTTTTAGAGCAGCACGTTCAAGAATCAACCAGAGAGCAGATTATATTAGACTTGGGATTGTGTAATGTGACAGGATTAATTAATGAGGCACCTTTAGGGAGCAGCAACCACAATATGACTGAATTCTACATCCAGTTTGAAAGAGAAGAGTGGGTCCAAGACTAGTATTTTAAACTTAAATAAGGACAACTATGTGGGCATGAAAGCTGAGCTAGCTGAAGTGAACTGGGTTACCAGGCTAGGAGATAGATCAATAGAGAAGCAGTGGCAAACATTGAAGGGGATATTTCAGAATACTCAGGATAAGTATATTCCTACTATGAAGAAAAATTCTAAGAGGAGGACCCACCATCCATGGTTAACTAAAGAAGTTAAGGAAAGCATCAAACTTAAGGAAAAGGCATATAATTGCGCAAAGATGATTGGTCAGAATATAAAGAACAGAAGAGAAGGACTAAAAGGTTAATAAGGAGAAAGAAATTAGAGTATGAGAGGAAGCTAGCTAGAAACGTAAAAACGGATAGCAAGAGTTTCTACAGGTATTTAAAAAAGAAAAATGTAAAGTAAGTGTTGGTCCTCTAGAGAGTGATAATGGGAAGTTAATAGTAGATAATAAGGAAGTGGCAGATGAAATGAACAAATATTTTGCTTCTGTCTTCATTATAGAGGATACCATAAACATTCCAATACCAGCTGTAAATCAGGAGGTGGAAGGAAGAGAGGAACTTGGTGAAATTACAATCACCAGGGAAGCGGTATGAGCAAACTGATGGAGCTGGGGGCTGATAAGTCCCCAGGTCCTGATGGGCTTCATCCCCTTAAAAGAGGTGGATAATGTGGTAGCAGATGCGTTGGTGTTAATTTTTCAAAATTCGCTAGATTCTGGAAAGGTTCCATCAGACTGGAAAGTAGCAAATATAACCTCTCAATTCAAGAAGTGGGGGAGGCAGAAAACAAGTAACTATAGGTCAGTTAGCTTGATGTCTGTTGTGGGGAAGGTATTGGAGTCGATTAAGGAGGTTATAACTGGGCACTTCGAAAAACTCAAGGTAATCGGGAATAGCCAGGATGGTTTTGTGAAAGGGAAATCATGTTTAACAAATTTACTGGTCTTCTTTGAAGGAGTAACATGCGCTGTGGATGAAAGGGAGCCCGTTGATGTACTGTACTTGGATTTCCAGAAGGCATTTGACAAGGTGCCACATAAAATGTTATTGCGCAAAAGTAGGTGCTCATGGTGTAGGGGGTAACATAATAGCATGGATAGAAGATTGGCTGGCCGGCAGAAAACAGAGTATGCATAAATAGGTCCTTTTCTGAGTGGCAGGATGTGACGAGTGCAGTCCCGCAGGGGTCTGTGCTGGGGCCTCAACTTTTTACAATTTATATCAACGACTTAGTTGAGGGGAGTGATGGCATGGTAGCTAAACATACAGATGACACAAAGATAGGTAAGAATGTATGTTGTGAAGAGGACATAAGGAGGTATGCCTGATGGGATGCATCCCAGAGTACTTAAGGAAGTGGCCCTAGAAATAGTGGATGCACTGGTGGTCATCTTCCAAGATTCTATAGACTCTGGAACAGTTCCTACAGATTGTAGGGTAGCTAATGTAACCCCAAAGTTTAAAAAGGGAGGTAGAGAGAAAGGAGGGAATTATAGAACAGTCAGCCTGACGTCGGTAGTGGGGAAAATTCTAGAGTCCATTATCAAAGATTTTATAGCACAGCACTTGGAGAACAGTGGTAGAATCGGGCAGAGTCAGCATGGATTTCTGAAAGGGAAATCATGCTTGATAAATCTACCAGAATTCTTCGAGGATGTAACTAGTAGAGTTGATGAGGGGCAGCCAATGGATGTGGTTTATTTGGACTTTCAGAAGGCTTTCGACAAACTCCCACATAAGAGATTAGCGTGTAAAATTAAAGTGCATGGGATTGGGGGTAGTGTATTGCGATGGATAGAAAATTGGTTGGCAGACAGGAAACAAAGAGTAGGGATAAATGGGTCTTTTTCCGAATGGCAGGCAATGACTAGTGGGGTACCGCAGCTATTCACAATATATATTAATGATCTAGATAAGGGAACCAAGTGTAATATCTCCAAATTTGGAGATGACACAAAACTGGATGGGAGGGTGATTTGTGAGGAGGATGCAGAGAGGCTTCAGGGTAATTTGGACAAGTTGAGTGAGTGGGCTAATGCATGGCAGATGCAGTATAATGTGGATAAATGTGAGGTTCTCCACTTTGGTAACAAAAACAGGAAGGCAGATTATCTGAACGGCTATAAACTGAGAGAGGGGAATATGCAACGAGACCTGGGTGTTCTCGTACACCAGTCGCTGAAGGTAAGCATGCAGGTCCAACAGGCAGTAAAAAAGGCAAGTTGTATGTTGGCTTTCATAGCGAGAGGACTCAAGTACAGGAGCAGGGATGTCTTGCTGCAATTACACAGGGCCTTGGTGAGGCCACACCTGGAATATTGCATGCAGTTTTGGTCTCCTTATCTGAGGAAAGATGTTCTTGCTATAGAGGGAGTGCAGCGAAGGTTTATCAGACTGATTCCTGGGATGGCGGGACTGACGTATGAGGAGAGATTGAGTCAGTTAGGATTATATTCGCTGGAGTTCAGAGGAGTGACGAGAGATCTCATAGAAACCTATAAAATTCTAACAGGACTTGACAGAGTAGATGCAGGAAGGATGTTCCCAATGGTGGGGGGAGTCCAGAACCGGGGGGTCATAGTCTAAGGATATGGGGTAAACCTTTCAGGACTGAGAGGAGGAGAAATTTCTTCACCCAGAGAGAGAGTGGAATCCACTACCACAGAAAGCAGTTGAGGCCAAAACATGATATGTTTTCAAGGAGGAGTTAGATATCGCTCTTGGGTCTAAAGGAATCAAAGGGTATGGGGCAAAAGTGGGAACAGGTTACTGAGTTGGATAATCAGCCATGATCATAATGAATGGAGGAGCAGGCTCGAAGGGCCGAATGGCCTACTCCTGCTCCTATTTTCTATGTGGACCGATATAGACAGGTTGAGTGAGTGGGCAAAAATCTGGCAGATGGAGTATGTGGGAAAATGTGAAGTTTTTCACTTTGGCAGGAAGAATAAAAAAAGCAGAGTATTACTTGAACGGAGGAGAACTACAGAACTCCGAGGTGCAGAGGGATCTAGGTGTTCTACTGCATAAGTTACAAAAAGTTAGTATCCAGGTGCATCAAGTCATAAAAAGGCTAATGGAATGTTATCCTTTATTACGAGAGGAATTGAAAATAAAAGTAAGGATGTTGTGCTTCATTTGTACAGGGCATTGGTGAGATCACATCTCGAATACTGTCTGCAGTTTTGGTCTCCTTATTTAAGGAAGGATGTAAATGCGTTTGAGGCGGTTCAGGAGGAGGTTTACTAGAATGATACCTGGAATGAGCGGGTTATCTTATGGAGGAAAGGTTGGACAGACTGGGCTTGTTTTAAATGGAGTTTAGAAGAGTGAGGGGAGACTTGATTGAAGTTTATAAGATCCTGAACGGTCTTATCAAGGTGGATATGGAGAGGATGTTTCCTCTTGTGGGTGTAGTCCAGAACTAGGGGGCACGGTTTTAAAATCAGGGCTCACCCTTTTAGAACAGAGATGAGGAGAATCTTTTTCTCTCAGGGGGTTGTGCGACTTTGGAACTCTCTGCATCAGAAGGTGGTGGAGGTGGGGTCATTGAATATTTTTAAGGCGGAGGTAGATAGATTCTTGTTAGGCAAGGGAATCAAAGGTTATTGGGGGTAGATGGGTGCGTGGATTTCGAAACACAAACAGATCAGCCATGATCTAATTGAACATCGGAGCAGACCAGAGGGGCTGAACGGCCTACTTCTGCTCCTAAGTTGTATGGTCGTATTTGTTGTAGCGATGCAGAGTATTCTGGATAAACATCCATCTGACAGGAACGATCCTGATCACGATCTCCCTGTCCCCCACCTCTCGCTTTCCCCGTCCTCACCTTTCTCCCCCACCTCTCTCCCTCTCTCTCCTTCCCCATCCCCACCTTCCTCCTTCTGTCCTCCCTTCCCCCTCTCTCTCCGTGTCACCAGTGCCTCCTCTCTCCCCCATCCCCCTCTGTCCCTACCTTTCCCCTCTCTCTCTCTCTCCCCCGCCCCACTTTCCACTCGCTCACTCCCTCTGTTAGCCCCCCCCCCCCTTCTCTCTGACAGTTGCAGAGAGCGGGAACGCTCAGCAGATAGTTGATCAATTTTTTATAAAAATTGCATGTCAGTTTCACAGCTGACAGCTGCTGATATAGGGAACAGCCGTTTCCCAACTTCAGACATATTAGGGGTTTTCCGGTGGGCTTTTAAATAAAAAGTAGTATCTGTCCAAAGTTGGGAAACCGCTGTTCCTGATGTCAGCAGCTGTCAGCAATGAAACTGACTCGTGATCTTTTTTAAAAGCTGGTCTAACAAAGGGAAATTTCTTATCTTCAGTCTCGGACCCGGACCCCTGGCGAGGACAAGGAACGGGCCCCTGGCGAGGACAAGGAACGGGCCCCGGGTACAGTTTACATCTGCGGGCTGGATGGAAACTTTTGGCGGGCTGGATCCTGGCCCGCAAGCCATATGTTGAACAACCCTGGCTTAAAGCCTTTGGGTTGTTGGAGGAGGGAAGGCCAAGGGAAATGAGAGTTCCAATGCTTTGATGTCTTGGCAAAGAATCAGTTAGAGCAAGAGGAAACAAGATGAGTTTCAGGGAGAAGGGAGAGAATATAGAATGACATACATGGAGTTCAGGAGAAAGAGCGATACTGAAGCAGCACAAACTACAGCAGCTTCAGTAAAACAGGGAAAGATTGAGTTTTACTGAAATGACAAGACAATAAAAACAATGGCCTGCAAATCAGATGTTTAAGCGCTGACAGGTAATTTAGTTTAAGGTCATGGAACGGGTACAACACAGAAGTCAACCAACCATTCGGCCTATTGCCCCCGTGCCAGCTCTCTAAGAGCTATCCAATTAGTCCCATTCCCCTGATCTTTCCTCATTGCTCTGAAATTTTTCCTTTTCTACTTAGAGATCCAAGGGCTTAGGGAGAATGAGGAACTGAAGGAAATTAGTATGAGTAAGAAGGTTGTATTGGAGAAATTAATGAGGCTGAAGGTTGATAAGTCCCCAGGACCCAATAGTCTACATCCCAGAGTGTTGAAAGAGGTAGCTATGGAGATAACGGATACATCGATGCATTGGTGATCATCTTTCAAAATTCTATAGATTCTGGAGCAGTTCTTGCAGATTGGAAGGTAGCAAATATCACCCCACTATTTAAGAACGGAGGGAGAGAGAAAACAGGGAATTACAGACCTGTTAGTCTTACATCAGTCATTGGGAAAATCCTAGAATCTATTCTAAAGGATGTGATAAATGGACACTTGGATAATAATGATCTGATTGGGCATAGTCAACATGGATTTATGATCGGGAAATCATGTTTGACAAACTTGTTGGTGTTTTTTGAGGATGTTACTAACAGAATTGATAAAGGGAAGTCAGTGGACATGGTATACTTGGATTTTCAGAAAGCTTTTGATAAAGTCCCCAACAGGAGGTTAGTTAGCAAAATTAACGCACATGGGATAGGAGGTAATATACTGGCATGGATTAAGGATTAGTTAACAGGCAGAAAGCAGAGAGTAGGATTAAATGGGTCATTCTAATTTTGGCACGCTGTGACTAGTGGGGTACCGTAGGGATCAGTACTTGGGCCCCCAGCTGTTCACAATATATATCAATGATTTGGATGTGGGGACCATATGTAATATTTCCAAATTTGCGGATGACACAAAACTAGGTGGGAATGTGCGTTGTGAGGAAGATGCAAAGTGGCTTCAAGGGGATTTGGACAGACTTGGTGAGTGGGCGAGAACGTGGCAGATGGAATATAATGTGGAAAATGTGAGGTTATCCACTTTGGTAGGAGGAATAGATGTGCAGAGTATTTCTTAAATGTTAAGAGATTAGAAAGTGTAGATGTACAAAGGGACCTGGGTGTCCTCGTCAATAAGTCACTGAAAGCTAACATGCAGGTGCAGCAAGCAATTAAAAAGGCAAATAGTATGTTGGCCTTCATTGCAAGAGGACTTGAGTACAGGAGTAGTGAAGTCTTGCTTCAATTGTATAGAACCTTGGTTAGACCGCACCTGCAGTACTGTGTGCAGTTTTGGTCCCCTTATCTTAGGAAGGATATTATTGCCATAGGAGTGCAACGAAGGTTCACCAGACTTGTTCCCGGAATGGCGGGGCTGTCCTATGAAAAGAGATTGGGGAAACTGGGCCTGTATTCTCTGGAGTTTCAAAGAATGAGAGGTGATCTCATTGAAACCTACAAAATACTTAAAGGGATAGACAGGGTAGATGCAGCTAAGATGTTTCCCCTGGTTGGGGAGACTAGAACCAGGGGATACAATTTCAAAATAAGGGGGAAGCCACTTAGGACAGAGATGGAGAAATTTCCTTACTCAGAGGGTTGTGAATCTTTGGAATTCTCTACCCCAGAGGGCTGCGGAAGCTCAGTCACTGAGGTATGTTTAAAACAGATTGAGAGATTTCTAAATACCAATGATATAAAGGGATATGAGGATAGTGTGGGAAAAAGGCATTGAAGTGGATGATCAGCCACGATCGTACTGAATGGCTGGGCAAGCACGATGGGCTGAATGGCCTACTCCTGCTCCTGGGTGTCAAATTCCCTTTTGAATTTTGAAAGTTACTGCTGAATCTGCTTCCACCACCCTCTCATACAGTGCATTTCAAATCATAACTCACTGCATAAAAAGAATTCTCATCTTCCCTCTCTTGCCAATTATCTTAAATCTGGACACTCTGCTTACAGACCTCCCATTCCAGTGGAAATAGTTTCTCCCTATCTACTCCATCAAAAGCCCTCAATGTGGAATACCTATAAAATCAGGGCACAGTCGCTTGTTACTGGACTAGTAATCCAGGGAACCGGACTAATGACCTGGCGACATGAGTTCAAATCCCACTACAGAAGATGGGGAATTTAAATTCATTTAACAAAATTAGGGATAAAAAGCTAGGTTCAGTAATGGTGACCAGTAACTACAAAGATTGTCATAAAAACCTATCTGGTTCACTAACGTCCTTTAGGGAATCTGCCGTCCTTACCTGGCCTGCATGAGACTCCAGACCCACAGCAACGTAGCAGACTCTTAACTTCCCTCTGAAATGGCCTAGCAAGCCACTCAGCTCACCACCAATTTCTCAAGAGCAATTAGGGATGGGCAATTAGCGACACTCACATTCCAGGAGTGAATAAAAAATCTCAACCTTTACTGCTCTGAGGAGAACAATCTCAGCTTCTCCAGTCTCTCCACATAACCAGGTACAAATCTAGTAAATGTCCTCTAAATCCGCTCTAAGATCTTGACATCTTGAAGAGTGGTGACCAGAATTCTCAATACGCCAGCTGAGGCCTAACCAGTAATTTATAAAGGTTCAGCTTAACTTCCTTTCTTTTGCACTCTAAACCGCTAACAAAGCCAAGGATCCAAAAGGCTTTATCGACCTTCTCAATTTGACCTGCCACCTTCAAATATGTTTACTAACACCTCCATGTTTCTCTGTCCCTGCTAGGTTGGTTGGCATCTTTCCAACTACGAAAGATGATGGACACGAAGTAAACAATCCATTTAGGTGGGGTGTCTTCTCTTGGTGCACTGTTGCTGATGGCTGTGAAGGCCAGTCCTTGAGAGGCAGGTTCTGCCACAAACGTGAAGCTGCCAAGTGACACTGAGTTGTTGTTTTTGATGCTGGCGCCTGTTGCCAAGCTGCTCTAGCAACTGGTCGTCATGGCAGTGCACACCAGTCCGCAGGATGTGTCACCATTTCCCTCTTTCGGCAGCTAGTGACTCCCAGGTGTGACAGTCGACATTTAGGGCCTTCATGTCATGCTTGCAAGTATCCCTGAAGTGGAGCTTTGGGCACTCCACTGGTCGTCTGGGCCTGGCTACTTCACCACACAGATAGTCCTCGGGTATGCGACCGTATTTTGTCCTGTGGACGTGTCCAATCCACTTTTGCTACCTCTGTTTGAGTTAGTACCAACACACCTGGGAGACTGCTTTTGTGAGGACTGCCACATTTGTGATTTTGTCCTGCCAGGATATACCCATAATGCACCACAGACAGCAAAGATGGAAATTATTGAGCTTCTTTTCCTGGTAGCTGTAAGTCACCCATGTTTCACAGGCATACAGCAAGGTGCTGAGAACACAGGCCTGTTCCTGCACCCCCTTTAAAATTGTACATTTAGTTTATATTGCCTCTCGTCATTCTTCCTACCAAAATTCATTTGCTCATACATCAGTACATTAAATTTCACCTGCCAGGTGTCTGCCCATTTCATAAGCTTACGTCTTCCTGAAGTCTGTTACTAACCTCATCACTCTTTATAACATTTTCAAGCTTTCTGTCACCTGTAAACTGAAATTATGTCCTGTGTACCCAAGTCCAGGTCATCAAAAGGGCAGTGGTCCTAATATTGATCCCTAGGGATCACCACTGTATACCTCCTTCCAGTTTGGAACTGTTCACTACTCTCTGCTTTTGGTTCCTTAGCCAATTTTGTATCCCTGCTACCAGTGCCCCTTTAATCAAATGGGTTTCATTTTTGATAAATTACATTATGAACTTGTTAGCAAATGCCTTTTGAAAGTCTATCTACATAGCACCAACCTTGTTTGTCATTGAAGAACAGAATCAAGTTTGTCAGACACTATTTGTCTTTAACAAATCTATACTGGCTGACAATGATTAATCTATGCTCTCCAAGTCACAATTTCGTCCCAAATTAAACCCTCTAAAAAGTTTCCCCACCACCAGTTAGGTTGATTGGCCTGTAGCTGCTGGGTTTATCCTCTCCCTTTTTGAAGAGCGATGCAATAATTGTAATCCTCCGCTATTTCCACTCTTACTTCCCTCAGCAACCTTGGATGCATAACATCTGGACCAGGTGACAGTTCATGTTGGCATTTTCTCTGTCCCTCCAGTTGACCCCTAAGTTCATATAGTCAACAGTCTATTCAGCTGAAAGTGCTAAAGGAGACGGGAGATGAGAAATAAACAATGTAACTTTGCAGAATACAGGGTGAATGTGTAAACAGAACTATTTGCAGAAATTCAGAAAGTTGTATGTAGAGCTTTTGATTAATAAAATACTCACCAGCAAACCAGTTTCAGACCCAGCCACTCAAAATATCATTTAAATTAAAAATACACAATTCAAGAACAGCAACGATCATAACTCATTAAAGAAACTTGCTGGATTACAGCTCCGTAAACCTTAAGTAGCACCAAGCATCTCCCCAAGGTGGCCATTCTTTAATTACAAGCTGAGAAAGCGATTATTGGTAGGGGACTGGACCCAGGGAAGGGATCACAGCTGATCCTCTCCTTGCCCAACATCAACATGTGCGCACTTTAAGGTGGGAGTCACTCACTAGTAATCAGCTGGAAGCAAAGTTGATTTTATTTCCCCCTTGCTCTTTAATCCAGGAAGGATTTAATAGCAGCTCCCAACCCAGCTAGCTCAGCACAGAGCAGGTTGGAATCTGGGACTGTCCTGAGCAAGTTGTTGGCATATACTAGCAGATTACAACTGCTCTTCACTTTTCCAAATTTTACACCAACTCTTTCTCCCTTACCTGTAGCTGCTGTGGCTGATGCTGCTGCTGGGGATCCCACAGCTGCACTGACTGCGCTTGTGCCTGGTACGAACCTCCCACTGCTTGTACTGCCACTGGAATATGGATATTACCATTCATGAATTGTGCTGGAAAGATGGTATTGGCCAGCGTATGAACCACCTCCTCGTGAGAGTTCTTCATCACAGATCCAGAGGTCACCAATTTATCATCCTCATCGTCCTCCAACTTCACAGCTGCTACAGCAGTAGGTGAACCACTGACATGCACTACGTTATAGGCCTCCTGAGGGATGGCGACATGTGTGGCAGTTTGTTGCATATCAGTACGAGGTTGTGCGGAATATACAGGGATGGTCCATGTCTCCCCACTAGGGCTGGTGATTGTACCAGCTGCTGTCGTATAGAGGTGAGCACTGTCCACTGTCAAAAGGTCAGGTCTGAGGGACACATACCCTTGCTGCTGCCCCTGTGGAATAGCCAGGACCGTGGCTACAGGCTGCCCAGTAATAGTGTATGAAACAGTGATTGGCATATCCACCTTGCGTTTCTTAACTGGTTGGAGTACGTTTGAAGTACTGGACCGCCGTTCCCCTTCACGAGGGGACCCTTGTTGTTGAGTAGGAGAGAGGGTGCCCACTGTCTGAATCTGAATCTGCTGAGTTTGGCCAGAGACGAGCTGAGCTTGGATCTGCTGGTGCTGAATGTGTTCATCAGAGATATCTGAAGTTTGCATTTGCTGGGAAGGCTGAATGTGTTGCACAGAGATCTGGGTGGCCTGCAGCTGCTGAGCTGTGGTAGGACTATGCATGGCCTGAATCTGCTGTGAAGACTGCTGCTGCTGGGCGGTGACAGACTGTGACTGCACCTGTACCTGAATTTGATCAGATGCTGGATGGAGCTGGGGAGACAGCTGCTGTGTGGACACATGTTGCGGCGACTGCTGCACCTGCACCTGAACCTGGAGGAAACAAGAAAAGCAGAGTTTGAAAAAGGGTTGAGAATTTTAATCCTTTTAATGCCCTAGTCATATTTCTGTAGCCATTTAAAAACATGAATTGGGATGAGGGTGGAGAGGTAACAGTTTAAAGCTAACGCACAGTAAAACTTGATTTAAATGTGAATTCTACAATGATCCTGGGTGATCTTTAAAACTTTCACTTAATGATTAGCTTTTTCTGGGTAATTACCGCCACTTTAGTCAAAAAATTAATTTGGTATAGTTAAATAAGTTTAATGCATAAAAGATTACAGGAAAGGAAAACAATATAGTCCTAACCAATCTAATGCACAACCAAGTTGAATTAAGTAGACAAGAGGTACCTCCATGACACTCAATGCCGATTACTTTAATTGTCCAGCAAGAAAAAAATGCACAATGAATGTTACTCAGGAAATGACACTTCATGAATTTTTTTTTTACACTCTCTGCCAATGTTCCCGAGTGATCATCTGACATGAGAGAGAGATTATGGTGAATGTGGCAGCCTTTCGGGGTGGGGGAGGGTGGGGGGACACAGCATAGCCAAGCCCAAATCTGCTCTCACCCAATGACCACGGAAGTGTGCTTCCAGCATACACGCAAAAACGGGCAGAAAAAGACCAGCTGGCCCATCAAACCTGTTCCACAATCACGATGGCTGGATCATCGTGACTAAACACTTCCTATTTCTCCGTAGCAATGCAATCTCCGGAGAGGAGCAAAAAAAAAAAAAGCCCCACAGAAAACCCCAGGGTCAATAAGAGGAAAAAAAAAGTACTCTGGATAATTCTTCTCTGAACCCCCTCAGAACACTGAAACTAGTCCACGAGATCTCTCAGACTAATTATCTGTAAAACCACTTACCTTCAATGATCTCTGCCCCAGGAATCTCTATAGGCATGTCAGAGGCTCACTAACACTTTGGGAGTAACTGCCTAAATTAATCTATTCCTGCTTTTCTTAAACAATCTATCAAAAGGCAAATCATCCAGCCCCTTCATTATTTTATAAACCTCTATTAGGTCGACTCTAAGCTATAAAAGTAAACAAACAGAGTCAGCTCCTTAAACCTGAGCAACTAAGGTTCCTTGAAGCTCGCATCTGAACCTTTCCCCAACATCACAATATCAGGGGATCAAAACTTTTCTTTTTATTCATTCATGGGATGTGGGAGTCACTGGCCGGCCAGCATTTATTGTCCATCCCTAACTGCCCCTGAGGAGGTGGTGGTGAGCTGCCTTCTTGAACCACTGCAGTCCATTTGGGGTAGGTACACCCACAGTGCTGTTAGGAAGGGAGTTCCAGGATTTTGACCCAGCGACAGTGAAGGAACGGCGATATAGTTCCAAGTCAGGATGGTGTTTGACTTGGAGGGGAACTTGCAGGTGGTGGTGTTCCCATGTATTTGCTGCCCTTGTCCTTCCAGTTGGTAGACGTTGCGGGTTTGGAAGGTGCTGTCGAAGGAGCCTTGGTGCATTGCTGCAGTGCATCTTGTAGATGGTACACACTGCTGCCACTGTGCGTCGGTGGTGGAGGGAGTGAATGTTTGTAGATGGAGTGCCAATCAAGCGGGCTGCTTTGTCCTGGATGGTGTCGAGCTTCTTGAGTGTTGTTGGAGCTGCACCCATCCAGGCAAGTGGAGAGTATTCCATCACACTCCTGACTTGTGCCTTGTAGATGGTGGACAGGCACTGGGGAGTCAGGTGGTGAGTTACTCACCTCAGGATTCCTAGCCTCTGACCTGCTCTTGTAGCCACGGTATTTATATGGTTACTCCAGTTCAGTTTCTGGTCAATGGTAACCCCCAGGATGTTGATAGTGGGGGATTCAGTGATGGTAATGCCGTTGAATATCAAGGGGAGATGGTTAGATTCTCTCTTGTTGGAGATGGTCATTGCCTGGCACTTGTGTGGCGCGAATGTTACTTGCCACTTATCAGCACAAGCCTGGATATTGTCCAGGTCTTGCTGCATTTCTACACGGACTGCTTCAGTATCTGAGGAGTCACTCAGAGGTGACTCCTGCAGTGATGTCCTGGAGCTCAGATGATTGACCTCCAACAACCACAACCATCTTCCTTTGTGCTAGGTATGACTCCACCCAGCGGAGAGTTTTCCCCTTGATTCCCATTGACCTCAGTTTTGTGAGGGATCCTTGATGCCGTACTCGGCCAAATGCTGCCTTGATGTCAAGGGCAGTGGCACTCACCTCACCTCTTTTGTCCATGTTTGAACCAAAGCTGTATTGAGGTCAGGAGCTGAGTGGCCCTGGCAGAACCCAAACTGAGCGTCATTGAGCAGGTTATTGCGAAGCAAGTGCCACTTGATGGCACTGTTGATGACACCTTCCATCACTTTACTGATGATTGAGAGTGGGCTGATGGGGCAGTAATTACCCAGGTTGGACTTGTCCTGGTTTTTGTGTACAGGACATACCTGAGCAATTTTCCACATTGCAGGGTAGATGCCAGTGTTGTAGCTGTACTGGAAAAGCTTGGCTAGGGGCGCGGCAAGTTCTGGAGCACAGGTCTTCAGTACTATTGCCGGAATATTGTCAGGGCCCATAGCTTTTGCAGTATCCAGTGCCTTCAGTCGTTTCATGATATGCAGAGTGAATCGAATTGGCTGAATGCTGGCATCTATGATGCTGGGGACTTCAGGAGGAGGCCGAGATGGATCATAAACTCGGCACTTCTGACTGAAGATTGTTGCAAATGCTTCTGTCTTATGTTTCGCACTGATGTGCTGGACTCCCCCATCATTGAGGATGGCGATATTTGTGGAGCCACCTCCTCCAGTTAGTTGTTTAATTGTCCACCACCATTCACGGCTGGATGTGGCAGGACTGCAGAGCTTGGATCTGATCCGTTGGTTGTGGGATCGCTTAGCTCTGTCTATCGCATGCTGCTTATGTAGTTTGGTATGCAAGTACTCCTGGGTTGTAGCGTCACCAGGTTGACACCTCATTTTGAGGTATGCCTGGTGCTGCTCCTGGCATGCCCTCCTGCACTCTTCATTTAACCAGGGTTGGTCTCCTGACTTGATGGTAATGGTAGAGTGGGGGATATGCTGGGCCATGAGGTTACAGATTGTGGTTGAGTACAATTCTGCTGCTGCTGCTGATGGCCCACAGCGCCTCATGGATGCCCAGTTTTGCATTGCTACATCTGTTCGAAATCTATCCCATTTAGCACAGTGATAGTGCCACACAACACAACGGACGGTATCCTCAATGTGAAGGCGGGATTTCGTCTCCACAAGGACTGTGCGGTGGCCACTCCTATCAATACTGTCATGGACAGAAGCATCTGCGGCAGGCAGATTGGTGAGGACGAGGTCAAGTATGTTTTTCCCTCGTGTTGGTTCCCCCACCACCTGCCGCAGACCCAGTCTAGCAGCTATGTCCTTTAGGACTCAGCCAGCTCGGTCAGTAGTGGTGCTACCGAGCCACTCTTGGTGACGGACACTGAAGTCCCCCACCCAGAGTACATTTTGTGCTCTTGCCACCCTCAGTGCATCCTCCAAGTGGTGTTCAACATGGAGCAGTACTGAGTCATCTGCTGAGGGAGGGCGGTAGGTGGTAATCAGTAGGAGGTTACCTTGCCCATGTTTGACCTGATGCCATGAGACTCCATGAGGTCTGGGGTCAATGTTGAGGACTCCCAGGGCAACTCCCTCCACTACTGTATACCACTATGCCACCACCTCGGGTGAGTCTGTCCTGCCGGTGGGACAGGACATACCCAGGGATGGTGATGGCAGTGTTTGGGACATTGTCTGTAAGGTATGATTCCGTGAGTATGACTATGTCAGGCTGTTGCTTGACTAGTCTGTGGGACAGCTCTCCCAACTTTGGCACAAGCCCCCAGATGTTAGTAAGGAGGACTTTGCAGGGTCGACAGGGCTGGGTTTGCCGTTGTCGTTTCCGCTGCCTAGGTCGATGCCGGGTGGTCCGTCCGGTTTCATTCCTTTTTATAGACTTTGTAGCGGTTAGGTACAACTGAGTGGCTTGCTAGGCCATTTCAGAGGGCATGTAAGAGTTAACAACATTGCTGTGGGTCTGGAGTCACATGTAGGCCAGACCAGGTAAGGACAGCAGACTTCCTTCCCTAAAGCACATTAGTGAACCAGATGGGTTTTTACAACAATCGACAATGGTTTCATGGCCATCATTAGACTAGCTTTTAATTCCAGATTTTATTCAATTCAAATTCCACCTTCTGCTGTGGTGGGATTCGAACCCATGTCCTCAGAGAAATACCCTGGGTCTCTGGGTTACTAGTCCAGTGATAATACCACTACACCACCACCTACCCTCAAAATTAGGTGCAGTCCTCCTGACATGGTCTAACCAGCAGCCTGTGTAATGACAGAATGGTGTCTTTCAATTTGTAGTGAAAGGTTCTATTAATACAAACAGACACCATCAGCGTTAGCTACAGCTTCTCAGCATAGGCTCCTTCATCGTTGCTGGGTCAAAATCTTGGAGCTCCCTACCGTACTGCACTTTGGGAGTACCTGCAGCACACTGACTGCAGCAGCTCACCATCACCTTCTCAAGGGCACTAATGGCTTGGCTTGCTCGCGATGTCCAGAGTAGCGGGCCAAGAACCAAACCCTGGGAGACCCCACCTGTCTCTCCAGGATGAACTGCACTCTTTCTGGCTGCAGGATTGGAGCCGACTCCTAATCCAGCATATCAAATTCCAACGAAAAGGTCACTGGATAGCAATCACAGGAAAAGCCCATGGCATGAAAGCCAAATTGTAGCATCCATTCCACCAACACAGTTGTTACCGGCTAATTAATACAGACTAGTACTTTACTGTGTTTACACCTGTAAGAACTTCAAGAAACCACATCATTTGGGGAAAGCCACAAAATCCATAACCATATATTACTCTAAATATCGGAACTAAGCTCAGTTGAGGAAACAGCATTTCATTACTGTTTTCCATTGATATTTTAAAGAATCATTTTATATTTGTGATTTTCCACCTCAAACACAAGTGCCATTTAGCAGAAAACCATGACTCCTGACACATTGTGCAAGATTGTCTTTTGTTCATGGGATGAGTGTGTTGCTGGCAAGGCCAGCATTTATTGCCCATCCCTAATTGCCCTTGAGAAGGTGGTGCTGAGTTGCCTTCTTGAACCGCTGCAGTCCATGTGGGGTAGGTACACCCACAGTGCTGTTAGGAAGGGAGTTCCAGGACTTTGACCCAGCGACAGTGAAGGAACGGCGATATAGTTCTAAGTCAGGATGGTGTGTGGCTTGGAGGGGAACTTGCAGGTGGTGGTGTTCCCATGCAACTGCTGCCCTTGTCCTTCTCGATGGCAGAGGTCGCAGCTTTCGAAGGTGCTGTCGAAGGAGCCTTGCAGAGTTGCTACACTGCATTATGCAGATGGTACACATTTGTAAATGATGGACATACTTTGGGGAGTCAGAAGGTGAGTTACTTACTGCAGAATCCCAAGCCTCTGTCTGACCTGATGGATCAGACCCAACAGTTAATTATTTTAACAGCAGGTGTACCTTTTACAATAAAGGGCAGACTTATGAAAGAATGAACACTGAAATTAGACATGAAAAAAAAAGGAAAGCTGCTAATTACTTAAAATTGATTTTCCTCCACAAACGAAACATTTTTCACTTACATTTGTCCTAATCTGACAAGTACACAAAGATCCTTTTCCTTTCCATTCTGAAATATTTCAGAACTTTAAAGTAAATCAAAATCAAACTGGTTATTTTTAAAACTATACTGTGAATTCTTAACTAGATCAAGAATATTTTCTGAACCCATAACCAAATACACACACCATTAGCCATATGAACACATGAATTAGGAGAGGTAGGCCATTTGGCTCTTGGAGACTGCTCTGACATTCAATAAGATCATGGCTGATCTGGTTGCACTTCGAATTCTACACTCCCATCTACCCCCAGTAACCTTTGATTCCCTTGCCTAAGGAGAATCTATCTACCTCCACCTTAAAAATATTCAATGACCCCACCTCCACCACCTTCTGAGGCAGAGAGTTCCAAAGTCGCACAACCCTCAGAAAAAAATTCTCCTCATCTCTGTCCTAAAAGGGTGACCCCCAATTTTAAAACAGTGCCCCCTAGTTCTGGACTCACTCACAAGAGGAAACATCCTTCCCATATCCACCTTGATAAGACTGTTCAGGATCTTATATACTTCAATCAAGTCTCCCCTCACTCTTCTAAACTTCTGTGAAAACAAGCCCAGTCTGTCCAACCTTTCCTCCATAAGATAACCCGCTCATTCCAGGTATCATTCTAGTAAACCTCCTCTGAACCACCTCAAACGCATTTGCACACTTCCTTAAATAAGGAGACCAAAACTGCAGACAGTATTCGAGATGTGATCTCACCAATGCCCTGTACAAATGAAGCATAACATCCTTACTTTTATTTTCAATTCCTCTCGTAATAAAGGATAGCATTCCATTAGCCTTCTTTATTACCTGCTGTACCTGCACACTAACGTTTTGTAACTCATGCACTAGAACACCTAAATTTCTCTGCCCCTCGGAATTCTGTAGTTGTTCTCTGTTTAAGTAATACTCTGCTTATTTATTCTTCCTGCCAAAATGAAGAACTTCACATTTTTCCATATTATGCTCCATCTGCCAGATTTTTGCCCACTCACTCAACCTACCTAAATTGGTCTGCAAGCTCCTTATGTCCTCGTCACAACATACTTCCCTACCTATCTTTGTGTCATCGGCAAATTTAGCTACCATGCCATCGCTCCCCTCATCTAAGTAATTGCTATAAATGTAAAACTTTGAGGCCCAAGCACAGACCCCTGTGGGACTCCACTTGTTACATCCTGCCAATCAGAAAAGGACCCATTTATGCATACTCTTGTTTTCTGCCAGCAAGCCAATCTTCTATCCATGCTAATATGTTACCCCCCTACACTATGAGCACCTACTCCTTCAAAGAACTCCAATAAATTGGTTAAACATGATTTCCCTTTCATAAAACTATGCTGACTATTCCCGATTATCTTGAGTTTTTCCAAGGGCCCAGCTATAAACTCCTTAATGGTCGATTATAACACCTTCCCCATGACAGACGTCAAGCTAACTGGCCTATAGTTACCAGTTTTCTGCCTCCTCCGCTTCTTGAATAGAGGAGTTATATTTGTTACTATCCAGTCTGATGGAATCTTTCCAGAATCTAGCGAATTTTGAAAAATGAACACCAACGCATCTGCTACCTCATCATCCACCTCTTTTAAGCCTCACAGCTCCAGCGACCCGGGTCCAATTCTGGGTACTGCCTGTGTGGAGCTTGCAAGTTCTCCCTGTGTCTGCGTGGGCTTTCTCCGGGTGCTCCGGTTTCCTCCCACATGCCAAGAGACTTGCAGGTGATAGGTAAATTGGCCCTAGTATAGGTAGGTGGTAGGGAAATATAAGGACAGGTGGGGATGTGGTAGGAATATGGAATTAGTGTAGGATTAGTATAATTGGGTGGTTGATGGTCGGCACAGACTCGGTGGGCCGAAGGGCCTGTTTCAGTGCTGTATCTCTAAAACTAAAAAAAACTAAAGACTCTGGGGTGAAGCCCATCAGGACCCAGGGACTTGTCAGCCCGCAGCTCCATCTGTTTGCCCAGTACCACTTCCCCGGTGATTGTAATTTCGCCAAGTTCCTCTCTTTCCTCCACCTCCTGATTTACAGCTAGTATTGGAATCTTTTTTGTATCTTCTACAGAAGAAAAATATTTGTTCATTTCAACCACCATTTCCTTATCATCTATTAACTCCCCATTCTCGCTCTCTAGAGGACCAACACTCTCTTTACTTACTCTTTTTCCTTTTTAAATACCTGTAGAAACTCTTGTTATGTTTTTTCATTTCTAGCTGGCTTCCCCTCATACTCTAATTTCTTTCTCCTGATTAACCTTTTAGTCCTTCTCTTCTGTTCTTTATATTCTGACCAATCATCTTTGCGCAATTATATGCCTTTTCCTTAAGGTTGATGCTTTCCTTAACTTCTTTAGTTAACCATGGATGGTGGGTCCTCCTCTTAGAATATTTCTTTATAGTAGGAATATACTTATCCTGAGTATTCTGAAATATCCCCTTAAATGTCTGCCACTGCTTCTCTATTGATCTATCTCCTAGCCTAGAACCATAGAGAAATTATGGCACATAAGGAGGCCATTCAGCTCGCTGTGTCCGCGCCGGCCAAAGAAACTAGCCACCCAATCTAATCCTACTTTCCAGAACCTGGTACATAGCCTTGCAGGTTACAGCACTTCAGGTGTATGTTCAGTTACCTTGTTTCTGCCTCCACCACCGTTCCTGGCAGTGAATTCCAGACACCCATCACCCTCTGAATGAAAAGGTTTTCCCTCATGTCCCCTCTAATCCTTCTACCAAACACCTTAAATCTGTGCCTCCTGGTAATTGACCTCTCCACTAATGGAAACAGGCCCTTCCTGTCTATTCTATCTAGGCCCCTCATAATTTTGTACACCTCAATTAAGTCACCCCTCAGCCTCCTCTGTTCTAAGGAAAACAACCATAGCCTATCCAATCTTTCCTCATAGCTGCAACATCCGAGCCCAGGCAATATTCTTGTAAATCTTCTCTGTACTCTCTCCAGAGCAATTATGTCCTTTCTGTAATGTGGTGACCAGAACTGTACACAATACTCCAACTGTGGTCTAACCAGTGTTTTATACAGTTACAGCATTACATCCCTGCTTTTGAATTCTATACCTCGACCAATAAAGGAAGGCATTCCATATGCCTTCTTCACCACTCTATCTACCTGTCCTGCCACCTCAGGAACCTGTGACGTGCGCTCCCAGATCTCTCACTTCTTCTACCCCTCTCAATATCCTCCCGTTTATTGTGCATTCCCTTGCTTTATTTGCCCTCCTCAAATGCATTACCTCACACTTATCTGGATTGAATTCCATTTGCCACTTTTCTGCCCACTCGACCAAACCATTGATATCTTTCTGGATTCTACGGCTATCCTCTTCACTATCGACTACATGGCCAATTTTTGTGTCACCAGCAAATTTCCCAATCATGCCTCCCACATTTAAGTCCAAATCATTTATATATACCACAAACAGCAAGGGACCCACCACTGAGCCCTGTGGAATGCCATTGGAAACAGCTTTCCATTCGCAAAAACATCTGTCAACTACTACCCTTTGTTTCCTGGCCCTGAGCCAATTCTGGATCCAACTTGCCACATTCCCCTGTATCCCATGGGTTTTCATTTTACTGACCAGTCTGCCATGTGGAACCTTGTCAAATGCCTCACTAAAATCCATGTAGACCACATCCACTGCACTACCCTCATCAATCTTCCTTGTTACTTCTTCAAAAAACTCAATGCAGTTAGTAAGACATGACCTTCCCTTAACAAAACCATGCTGACTATCCCTGATTAATCCCTGCCTTTCTAAGTGGCAGTTTATCCTGTCCCTCAGAATACATTCTAACAATTTACCCACCACAGAGTTCAGACTGACCGGCCGATAATTATTGGGCCTATCCCTCACACCCTTTTTAAACAATGGTACAACATTTGCAGACCTCCAATTGTCTGGTACCTCTCCTGTATCCTGTGAGGATTTGAAGATGATCCTCAGCGCATCCACTATTTCCTCCCTGGCTTCCTTTAACAACCTGGGACGCAATCCATCCGGCCCTGGTGATTTATCCACTTTCAAGGATGTCAGACCTTCTAGTACTTCCTCTCATTATGCTTATCGTATCTAATATTTCACATTCCTCCTCTTTAACTACAAAGTCTACATCAACCCCTCCCTTTGTGAAGACAGACAAAAAAACTCATTAAGAACCCTGCCCACATCTTCTGCATCCACGCATAAGTTCCCTTGCACATCTCTGATAGACCCTACCCTTTCCTTAGTTGTCCTCTTGCTCTTAATGTACTGATAAATCATCTTTGGGGTTTCCTTGATTTTACCTACCAATAATTTTTCATGTCCTCTCTTTGCTTTTCTAATTTCCTTTTTTACTTCACTCCTGCACTTTCTATACTCCTCTAGGCTTTCTAAAGTATTAAGATTTTTATGATCGTCATAAGTAACCCAGTTCACTTCAACTAGTTCAGCTTTCATGCCCACATCGTTGCCTTTAAGTTTAAAATACTAATCTTAGACTCTTCTTTCAAACTGGATGTAAAATTTAATCATATTGCAGTCACTGCTACCTAGAGGTGCCTTTACTCTGAGATCATTAATCAATCCTTTCACATTCTTCTTCTTTGGCCTCCTTGTCTCGAGAGATAATAGGCAAGCACCTGGAGGTGGTCAGTGGTTTGTGAAGCAGCGCCTGGAGTGGCTATAAAGGCCAATTCTAGAGTGACAGACTCTTCCACAGGCACTGCAGATAAAATTGGCTGCTGGGGCTGTTACACAGTTGGCTCTCCCCTTGCGCTTCTGTCTTTCTGTCAACTGCTAAGTCTCTTCGACTCGCCACTGTTTAGCCCTGCCTTTATGGCTGTCCGCCAGCTCTGGCGATCACTGGCAACTGACTCCCACGACTTGTGGTCAATGTCACAGGACTTCATGTCGCGTTTGCAGACGTCTTTAAAGCGGAGACATGGACGGCCGGTGGGTCTGATACCAGTGACGAGCTCGCTGTACAACGCGTCCTTGGGGTCCTGCCATCTTCCATGCGGCTCACATGGCCAAGCCATCTCAAGCGCCGCCGGCTCAGTAGGGTATATATGCTGGGGATGCTGGCTGCCTCGAGGACTTCTGTGTTGGAGATATGGTCCTGCCACTTGATGCCAAGGATTCTCTGGAGGCAGCAAAGATGGAATGAATTGAGACGTCGCTCTTGGGTGACGTACGTTGTCCAGGCTTCGCTGCCGTAGAGCAAGGTACTGAGGACACAGGCTTGATACACTCGGACTTTTGCGGTCCGTGTCAGTGCGCCATTTTCCCACACTCTCTTGGCCAGTCTGGACATAGCAGTGGAAGCCTTTCCCATGCGTTTGTTGATTTCTGCATCTAGAGACAGGTTACTGGTGATAGTTGAGCCTAGGTAGGTGAACTCTTGAACCACTTCCAGAGCGTGGTCGCCGATATTGATGGATGGAGCATTTCTGTCGTCCTGTCCCATGATGTTCGTTTTCTTGAGGCCGATGGTTCGGCCAAATTCGTTGCAGGCAGCCGCAATCCTGTCGATGAGTCTCTGCAGACACTCTTCAGTGTGGGATGTTAATGCAGCATCATCAGCAAAGAGGAGTTCCCAGATGAGGACTTTCCATACTTTGGTCTTCGCTCTTAGATGGACAAGGTTGAACAACCTGCCATCTGATCTTGTGTGGAGGAAAATTCCTTCTTCTATTATACAATACTAATTTTAATATAACCTGCTCTCTGGTTAGCTCCAGAACGTGCTGCTCTAAGAAACTATCTCTAAAGCATTCTATGAATTCTTTATCCAGGCTGCTACTGCCAATCTGATTTTTCTAGTTTATATGCAGATTAAAATCACCCATGATGATTGCCGTCCCTTTATCACAAGCACCCAATATTTCCTCTTGTATACTTCGCCCTACATTCATTAATATGAAGTGATGAGATATTTTCAAAGAATGATTCTGATTTATGAATCATGTCTCAATACCTCACCCCAAACCCCTATTGGTGAACCAGGAGTTTTAGACAATGCAACTCACACTCGGTAGGTAGGATCTGGTTTCATCTAATGGAAAGTGTCAGCTTGGTTCAGATGGCCCATGTCAAAAGACTGTGGATTCAACCCACATTATGACTTGATTATAGCCTGACAACTTGGTGCAATATTGAAGGAATGTTCTGTTTTCCAAAGTTCTGTCTTTCCCTGGAGACGTTGAGAAGCATGGCCATCTGCAATTGTCGGGTGAATACAAGGGATCTCATGGCACCATTTGCCCTGGTCAACATTCACCAGCAAATTCAGATTAGCTGGTTGTTTATTTACTTACTGTTTGTGGGGCCTTGTTGGGTATAAATTACCTACATTACTGCGACTGGTTTCAAGAGTAATTCATGGGGTATAGAACAGACATACTGAACATGTGATATGCTACCAGAGTACAAGCTCAAGTTCCTAAAATCAGGCACAAAACTCTTTCTTTACAAACACTTCAGCAAGGCATAAAACGACTGCCTGATCTGCTCCACCAAGACCAATGATTTTCTAAATATCCATTACAGCAGCTAGGAAGTTGGTGTTGAGCCAGGAATTAGTTGGCTGCTGGAAGCCATCTCTGTAGAATTAGAATTAGAACATTACAGCGCAGAAGTATGATAGCAAGTAACATGTCAACACTGTGACTTAAATTTATTGGAACAATGGGGGCATTACACAGAAACATAACAGTGCAAGGTGGTGGGAACTCATTATTTCCATGATGGACTATTTGAAAGTGTGAATAAGGAAGTGACTAATATTTATATGATTTGTAAAAACAAAGGTTAGTGTCAGTGACAGCGGACTGCCTAGCCTTGACCCTTCATTTCACAATACTTCTGCAGCCAACAATCCACTCAGCCAATTCCTCATGCCATCTTGGATGCCTTTTCCCCCAGTAAAGGCTTTACTTCCTGCCATGCCAGGCAATCACCCCTTTATGCACCAACCCCACCCCAGCCATTGCCTCAAGTCCAAAGAATGCAGACTGGAGAATACCCGGCACACAAATGGCTTAGCCATTGCCACGGAACTGTATTTGTTTTCCCCTCTGATTAAAACAGTGTGCCTGTAAAAACTAAGAGGCCCAACATGCAAGCTGCATCTGTTACCTAGACAACAGGAGAATGAGGTCACATGGTGTAATGTTTCAATTTGACTGTGTGCAGGGACTAGCTAAAACCAGTTTTTGAGAGACACCAGTGATGCGTCCTTGCCTTGAAAGAAGAGAATTCTCTCAGCAGAAATTCTACAATGAGCCACAGACCATGTTAATAGCCTGAGGAAAAAAATCCCTTTTGGAGAGAACATTTGTATTGCTGGAGGTAGTAAATTTCCTTTTTCTTTACTTCCAATCGAAGGCGTCTTTGCTTCATAATTTAATCTTTCTTGACTGATCACGTTTTCTGTAATTTGCAGTAAAGCTTCAACTGAAATCTACCAATTTTAAAATCTAAACATAGACCTGTCATTATACCCAGTGTTGAAAGAACTGTTTGACGCCTGCTTTGAATGCCTATTAAGAAAAGACTGTTTCATCAAATCCGCATGGTGACTTTGAGTGGCATCTGGTTATTTTTACACTAGGATACCTGACCCATCAGGAATGTAATGCACAAAGACTTACAATGCAGTTATATCTATTCTTAAGAAACAGCTAATTTTTAAAACATCAATTTTTTTTAAAAACGGTTAACCGTTGATTTTTGAGTGTGCGTGTGTGTGAATGGGGGAGTTAGGTTAAAATATGTTGAGGTCTTTAGACATAGGTTTACCTTAATGATTCACCCAATGTGGTGCTCGAACCCACAACCCTAAGATTAAGAGTCTCATGGTCTACTGACTGAGCTAGCCAGACCAGCAGCTAGCTGCTGCTATGTCCAGACTGGCCAAGAGGGTGTGGGAAAATGGCGCACTGACACGGAACACAAAAGTCAGAGTGTTTCCAGCCTGTGTCCTCAGTACCTTGCTCTACGGCAGCAAGGCCTGGACAACGTATGTCAGCCAAGAGCGACGTCTCAACACATTCCATCTTAGCTGTCTCTGGAGAATCCTTGGCATCAGGTGGCAGGACCGTATCTCCAACGCAGAAGTCCTCGAGGCAGCCAACATCCCCAGCATGTACGCCCTACTGAGCCAGCGGCGCTGGAGATGGCTTGGCCATCTTAGCCGCATGGAAGATGGCAGGACCCCCAAGGATGCATTGTACAGCGAGCTTGTCACTGGTATCAGACTCACCGGCTGTCCATGCCTCCACTTTAAAGACGTTTGCAAACGCGACATGAAGTCCTACGGCATTGACCACAAGTTGTGGGAGCCAGTTGCCAGCGATCGTCAGAGCTGGCGGACAGCTATAAAGGGCTGAAGAGAGGAGAGTCGAAGAGACTCAGCAGTTGGCAGGAAAACAGACAGAAGTGTAAGGAGAGAGCCAACTGTGTAACAGCCCCGACAAACAACTTCACCTGCAATGCCTGTGGAAGAGTCGGTCGCTCTAGAATTGGCCTTTATAGCCACTCCAGGCGCTGCTCCACAAACCACCTCCAGGCGCTTACCCATTGTCTCTCGAGACAAGGAGGCCAAAAAGGAAAAAGGTATCTGAGTGTTTAAGATTTAGTTTTAACAGTTAATTTGTTGTTGTCTAAAGATACCTGCTTTGGTCCTTTTTATTCAGGGGGTTACTAGAGTGTTTGGTGAACTCGGATTGTTTTCACTGGAACGACGGAGGTGGAGGGGCGACATGATAGAGGTTTACAAAGTTATGAGTGGCATGGACAGAGTGGATAGTCAGAAGCTTTTTCCCAGGGTGAAAGAAAGAGTCAGTTACTAGGGGACATAGGTTTAAGGTGCGAGGGGCAAAGTTTAGAGGGGATGTGCGAGGCAAGTTCTTTACACAGAGGGTGGTGAGTGCCTGGAACTTGCTGCCGGGGGAGGTGGTGGAAGCAGATACGATAGCAACGTTTTCAGGCATCTTGACAAATACATGAATAGAATGGGAATAGAGGGATACGGACCCCGGAAGTGCAGAAGGTTTTAGTTTAGACAGGCATCAAGATTGGCGCAGGCTTCGAGGGCCCAATGGCCTGTTCCTGTGCAGTACTGTTCTTTGTTTAATTTGGCTGTTTTCTGGTTGGGTGGGAAAATTTTAATAATATGTTGTGACCTGTGGAGTGATGGGACTGAATTGACAGTGCATTGCTCCCACCTCGGTCATAACACCATTCAATACTAGATCTAGCTGGATCACACGAAACGCTATCAGGCCACACTCTCCTTTGTTAAAACCACATAACAGGATGATCCTGGAGATGAAAGATAACCTCCAATTCGCTTCCTCAAATGCAAATCATTTCTGAAACCTCTCCATCCTTGCCTCCCACAAGTGAAAAGCTCGTAGACATCTTTGTTGCTGAGACCATCTGCCAAGGTTCTCCCTGCCCTAGTCTTAAACCAGAGTCATTCCCCCTTCATCCCTCATTAGTACTCAGAGCTCCCTTATTCCACGACCTCATTCCCACAAAACCGCTGACAACACAGGTGGGAAATTTCCTTGGTATGCCCTGTTCACAAAAAGGAGAAATCCAATCTGGCTAATTACTGTCCCATCAGTCTATCCTCAATCAGCAGTAAGGTGATGGAAGGTGTCATCATCAACAGCGCTATCAAGCAGCACCTGCTCACCAATGCTCATTTTGGATGCCACCTGGACAACTTGACTCCTGACCTCATTACAGCCTTGATCCAAAAATGGGACAATTTTTATAATTTATATAAATGACTTAGATGAAGGGACCAAAGGTATGGTTGCTAAATTTGCTGATGACACAAAGACAGGTAGGAAAAACTTGTGAAGAGGACATAAGGGGGCTACAAAGGGATATAGATAGGTTAAGTGAGTGGGAAAAGTGGGAGTATAATGTGTGAAAGTGGGAAATTGTCCATTTTGGCAGGAAGAAGAAATAAGCATATTATCTAAATGGTGAGAAATTGTAGAGCTCTGAGATGCAGAGGGATCTGGGTGTCCTAGTGCATGAATCACAAAAGGTCAGTATGCAGGTACAGCAAGTAATTAGGAAAGCGAATAGAATGTTATTGTTCATCACAAGGGGAATTGAATACAAAAAGTAGGGAGGTTATGCTTCAGCTACACAGGACATTGGTGAAACCACATCTGGAGTACTGTACACAGTACTGGTCTCCTTATTTAAGGAAGGATGTAAATGCGTTGGAGGCAGTAGAGAAGGTTGACGCAGTAGAGAAGGTTGACGAGACGAATACCTGGAATGGGCTGTCTTAGGAGGAAAGATTAGAAGAGTAAGAGGCGACTTGATTGAAACATATAAGATCCTGAAGGGTCTTGACAGGGTGGATGTGGAAAGGATGTTTCCCCTTGTGGGAGAATCTCGAACTAGGAGTCACTGTTTAAAAATAAGGGGTCACCCATTTAAGACAGAAATTAGGAGAAATTTTTTCTCAAAAGGGTCGTGAGTCTTTGGAATTCTCCTCCTCAAAAGGCGGTGGAAGCAGAGTCTTTGAAAATTTTTAAGGCAGAGGTAGATAGATTCTTGATAAGAAAGGGGGTGGAAAGTGATCGGGGTAGGTGGAAAGTGGAGTAATCAGTTCAGCCATGAGCTTATTGGATAGCAGAGTGGGCTTGAAGGGCCGAGTGGCCTACTCCTGCTCCGAATTTGTATGGACAAAGAGCTCAAGTCCAGGGGTGAGGACTGCCCTTGGCATCAAGGCAGCATTTGACCGAAGAGCCAGAGTAAAATTGAGGTGAATGGGAATCGGAGGGAAAACTCTCCACTTGTTGGAGTCATACTGAACACAAAGGAAGATGGCTGTGGGTTGTTGAACGCCAATCATCTGAGCTCCTGAACATTGTTGCAGGAGTTGCTCAGGGCAGTGACCTAGGCCCAACCATCTTCAGCTCCTGCATCAATCACCTTCCCTCCGGCACAGTGGCGCAGTGGTTAGCACCGCAGCCTCACAGCTCCAGCGACCCGGGTTCTGGGTACTGCCTGTGCGGAGTTTGCAAGTTCTCCCTGTGTCTGCGTGGGTTTCCGCTGGGTGCTCCGATTTCCTCCCACAGCCAAAGACTTGCAGGTTGATAGGTAAATTGGCCACTGTAAATTGCCCCTAGTGTAGGTAGGTGGTAGGAGAATGGTGGGGATGTGGTAGGAATATGGGGTTAATGTAGGATTACTCTAAAGGGGTGGTTGTTGGTCGGCACAGACTCGGTGGGCCGAAGGGCCTGTTTCAGTGCTGTATCTCTAAATAAATAAATAAATAAGGTCAGAAGTGGGGATGTTTACTGACGATTGCAGTGTTTAGTTCCATTTGCAAATTCGCAAATACTGAAGCAGTCCGTGTAGAAATGCAGCAAGACCTGGACAATATCCAGGCTTGGGCTGATAAGTGACAAGGAGTATTCGCACCACACAAGTGCCAGGCAATGACCATCTCCTATTGACATTCAACTGCATTACCTTCACCGAATCCATCATCAACAACATCCTGAGAATCCCATTGACCAGAATTTTAACTGCAGCATCCATATAAATATTATAACTACAAGAGCAAGTCAGAGGCTGGGAATTCTGTGGCAAGCAGCTCCTGACTCTCCAAAGCCTTTCCACCATTTACAAGGCACATCAGGAGTTTGATGGAAGGCTGCGTTTGCTGACAACACAACCACGAGGTGGTGTAGTACCGGCACATGCACAAATGCAGCCTCATCCACTGAAACGTCACTGTCTGCGTTGTCTCGGGCAGCTGCCAGTAATAAAGATGGCGCTGCTTAACTTAATCACAAAGAACAAATTAAACCCAAATCCCCTCAACTGCTGCGATCGCCACCTCCAACCCACCATCAATAGTGCCTCACTCCCTCCTGCGTTCGTGTCTCTCTTCCCTGCTCCCTCACATGCCCGTCTGATCGCTGACCACCGCCTTCCCTCAGCCACTGGCTGCTGCCCTCGCCGCTCACTTCCACCCCCCGGCTGCATGCTCCTTGCTTTGGCCACTCGCTCCCTGCTCTCCCCCACCGCCCCCCACAACCCCACCCCGGTTGCTCACTGCAGGCCTTGCCGGGTCCCCTCTCTTGGCCACTTGCTCCTGCATCGCTCAGTCACCCCTCGGTTGCTCACTCCCCGCCTTGCCGCTTCGGTGTCTCATTTCCTGCACCCACTCCCCTTCTTCAGACAGCGCGGCAGGCAGCACTAAGCTGAGGGAGGGGAAGCGGGGACGGCGGGAAGGAGCGGGGCACTTGACTGGCTTCCCAACTACTCCTGGTGCACATTGGCAGCAGTGTGCACCATCTGCAAAATGTACTTCAGCAACTCACCAAGGATTCTTTGACAGCACCTTCCAAACCCACAATCTCTACCGTCTCGAGGAACAAGACCAGCAGGCGCATGGGAACACCACCTGAAAGTTCCCCTGTAAGTTGCACACCATTCTGACTTGGAAATATGTTCCTGTTCCTTCAGCGATGCCGGATCAAAATCCTGGAACCCCCTACCTTATAGCACTGCATTGCATTGGACTGTGGTGGTTCAAGGCAATAGCTCACCACTTTCTCAGGTGGAATTAATAATGGGCAATAAATACTGGCTGTGCCAGCAACACCCACCTCCCAAGAATGAAGAAATAAAAAACCATCATCCCTTCCTGGTTTCCACTGCACCCAATATTGTAAATGGTTCCATTCCTCAGGTGTTGTCCCTCTCACTTTCAAAACTGCCATCAACTCCCTTTTCAATAACCTACCCTTGGCCCCGATGCCTTTGCACACTATGTCCCCATCTCATACCTCCGTTTTCTCTAAAATGTTTTTGAATGTGCTGTCTCCACCCAAGTCCACACCGACCTCTTGTGCAAATGCATATCGGCATCTCGCCATAACAGGTTTCCACACAGCACTGAACCAAAGTCACAAATGACACCTTTCTTGGCTGTGACCATGTTGCATGATGTTTTTGTTTTTTATTCATTCCTGGGATATGGGCGTCGCTGGCTAGGTTAGGTGATGGTAAGCTGCTTTCTTGAACTGCTGCTGTCCATGTGGAGCTGCACCCATTCAGGCATGTGGAGAGTATTCCATCACACTCCTTACTTGTGCCTTGTAGATAGTGGACAGGCTTTGGGGAGTCAGGGGGTGAATTATTCGCCACAGGATTCCTAGCCTCTAACCTACTCTTGTAGCCACAGTATTTATATGGCTACTCCAGTTCAGTTTCTGGTCAATGGTAACCCCTAAGATGTTGATAGTGGGGGATTCAGCGATGGTAATGTCACTGAATGTCAAAGGGAGATGGATAGATTCTCTCTTGTTGGAGATGGTCATTGCCTGGCACTTGTGTGGCGCAAATGTTACTTGCCACTTATCAGCCCAAGCCTGGATATTGTCCAGGTCTTGCCGCATTTCTACACAGACTGCTTCAGTATCTGAGCAGTCGCGAATGATGCTGAACATTGTGCAATCAGCAAACATCCCCACTTCTGCCCTTATGATTGAAGGAAGGTCATTGATGAAGCAGCTGAAGATGGTTGGGCCTAGGACACTGCCCTGAGGAACTCCTGCAATGATGTCCTGGAACTGAAATGAATGACCTCCAACAACCACAACCATCTTCCTTTGCGCTAGGTATGACTCCAGCCAGCAGAGAGTTTTCCCCGATTCCCTTTGACTCCAATTTTGCTCAGGCTCCTTGACGCCATACTCGGTCAAATGCTGCCTTGACGTCAAGGGCAATCACTCTCACCTTGAGTTTAGCTCTTTTGTCCATGTTCGAACCAAGGCTGTAATGCGGTCTGGGGCTGAGTGGCCCTGGCGGAACCCAAACTGAGCATCAGAGCATATTATTGCTAAACAAGTGCCGCTTGATAGTGCTGTCGACGAAACATTCCATTACTTTACTGATGATCGAGTGTAGACTGACAGGGCAGTAATTGGCCGGGTTGGATTTGTCCTGCTTTGTGTGCACAGGACATACCTGGGCAATTTTCCTCATTGCTGGGTAGATGCCAGTGTTGTAGCTGTACTGGAACAGCTTGGTTAGGGGCGTGGCAAGTTCTGGAGCACAGGTCTTCACTACTATTGCCAGAATGTTGTCAGGACCTTTGCAGTATCCAGTGCCTTCAGTCGTTTCTTGACATCACGCAGAGTGGATGGAATTGGCTGAAGACTAGCATCGATGATGCTAGGGACTTCAGGAGGAGGCTGAGATGGATCACCCACTCGGCACTTCTGGCTGAAGACTGTTGCAACTACTTCATCCTTATCTTTTGCACTGATGTGCTGGGCTCTTCCATCATTGAGGATGGGGATATTTGTTGAGCCACCTCCTCCAGTTAGTTGTTTAATTGTCCACCACCATTCATGACTGAATGTGGCAGGACTGCAGAGGCTAGATTTAATCCGTTGGTTATGGGATCGCTTAGCTCTGTCTACCACATGCTGCTTACGCTGTTTGGCATGCAAGTAGTCCTGTGTTGCAGCTTCATCAGGTTGACACCTCATTTTGAAGTAAGCAGCCTGGTGCTGCTCCTGGCAAGCCCCCCTACACTTTTCATTGAACCAAGGTTGACCCCCCCAGCTTAATGATAATGGTAGAGTGGGGGATATGCCGGGCATTGAGGTTACAGATTGTGGTTGAGTACAATTCTGCTTTTGCTGATGGCTAACAGTGCCTCATGGATGCCCAGTTTTGCATTGCCAGATCGGTTCGAAATCTATCCCATTTAGCACGGTGATAGTGCTACACAACACGATGGAGGGTATCCTCAATGTGAAGGCAGGACATCGTCTCCACAAGGACTGTACGGTGGTCAATCTTACCAATACTGTCATGGACAGGTGCATCTGCGGCAGGCAGATTGGTGAGGACAAGGTCAAGTATATTTTTCCCTCTTGTTGGTTTCCTCACCACCTGCCGCAGACCGAGTCTAGCAGCTATGTCCTTTACGACTCGGCCAGCTTGGTCAATATTGGTGCTACCGAGCCAATCTTGGTGATGGACAATGAAAGACCCCACCCAGAGTATATTCTGCACCCTTGCCACCCTCAGTGCTTCCTCCAAGCAGTGTTCAACATGGAGGAGTACTGATTAATCAGCTGAGCGGGCACGGTAGGTGGTAATCAGCAAGCGGTTTCCTTGTCTATGTTTGACCTGATGCCATGAGACTTCATGGGGTCTGGAGTCGATGTTGAGGACTTCCAGGGTAACTCCCTCCGACTTTATACCACTGTGCCGCCATCTCTGCTGGGTCTATCCGGCCAATGGGACAGGACAGACCCGGGAATAATGATGGCGATGTCTGGGACATTGTCTGTATGGTATGGTTCATGAGTATGACTATGTCAGGCTGTTGCTTGACTAGTCTGTGGGACAGCTCTCCAACTTTGGCACAGGCCCCCAGATGTTAGTAAGGAGGACTTTGTAGGGTTGACAGGGCTGGGTTTGCCATAGTCATTTCTGGTGCCGAGGTCAATGCCGGGTGGTCCGTCCGGTTTCGTTCCTTATTGACTTCATAGCGCTTAGATGCAACTGAGTGGCTTGTTCGGCCATTTCGGAGGGCATTTAAGAGTCAACCACATTGCTGTGGGTCTGGAGTCACATGTAGGCCAGACCCGGTCGAGACAGCCTTTACTCTCTAGAGTTTAGAAAAATGAGAGGAGATCTAATTGAGGTATATAAAATGATTAAGGTGATTGACAAAGTAGATGTAGACAGGATGTTTCCTCTTGTGGGGCAATCTAGAACGAGAGGTCATAGTTTTAGGATAAGGGGTAGCAGATTTAAAACAGAGATGAGGAGAAATTACTTCTCTCAAAAGGGTCACGAGTCTGTGGAATTCACTATCCCAGAGTGCAGTGGATGCCACGACATCGAGTAAATTTGAGGAGATAGACAGATTTTTAATTAGTAACGGGTTGAAGGGTTATGGAGAACGGCCAGGAAAGTGGAGTTGAGGCCGAAGTGAGATCAGTTACGACTGTATTGAATGGCGGAACAGGCTCGAGTGGCTGAATTGCCTACTCCTGTTCCTAGTTCTTATTTCCTTCCCTAAAAGATATTAGTGAACCAGATGGGTTTTTACAACACTTGACACAAAGGTTTCATGGCCATCATTAGACTAGCTTTTTTTTTTATTAATTGAATTCAATTTTCACCTTCTGCCACAGTGGGGTTCGAACCCATGTTCCCAGAGCAATACCTGGGTCTCTGGGTTACTAGTCCAGTGACAATACCACTATGCCACCACCTCCCCGTGAACTTTCTGCAGCCTTTGACATCATTGTCAACACCTTCAACGTCTTTACTCTGTTGCCCAGTTCAGTGGGAACGCCTTTTCTTTGTTCTACTCTTTGCTAGAAAATTGTTGGCAGCAATTCTCTAACAATGATTTCAGTTCCCATTCTGAGACGGTTACTTCTGAAGCACCACCACCTCCCCCCCCCACCCCAGCAATCCCATCTATCCTTGGACCCCAACACCGCGCGCCCCCCCCCCCCCCCCCACACACGCTGTCATTTGGCGACATTTGCAGATGTTGCAACAGCTTTTACATGTATGCCACCACAAAACACACACTGGAGCTTGGCTGCAGCAGCCATTTTACACCTATTAATTTTTAAAATTCACCAACCTCCCACTATGAAATCCCAAATATAACTTGCATAAAATTCTGGACATGCCACTTTAGGATATTATACAAATCTCGGCAGTCACAGATATAAATTGAGCTCATACCTGGATCTGCTGTGCCTGTTGCTGGATCTGGTGCTCCTGCTGTTGTACAGTCGATGTTACAGGACACGCAAGCTCAAGCAAGGAGCCAGCTACCTCGGCGCTGTCTGTGTAGATGCAGTTGCCGCCCTGCTGGTACACAGTCATGGTGGCCTGCTGGAACTCCTGTAGGGCTTCAGGTCCTTTTGCAGCCAGTGACTCCAGGAACTCTTTCATTCGGTGTTGGGGGATAGTACGTGCTTTCAACCGAATGTACTCCTCAAATGACATAGTGTTATCCAACGAGTTATTCATGGTTACAGTTTCCCTGGATTCCTAGACAAATGTTTAGAAAAAAAAATTGTGGATACTATTTTCTTTCAACTCTAACTTCTCCTAAATGACACCTCTACCAGCACGGCAGCAAGATGATCTGCATCCAGCACCCAATAATCAGAACTGCAAGTACAATGGGCATCAATTTGACCCAGATTAACACCCTCAGCTTTTCCTTCAATAGAGTTTTCTACAAAAGCAGAACCTCTCAATTAAAATGAATTAAACACAGTGAACAGCATGACTAGAACTTTCATATACTGTGTCATAGATACAAGGAGACACCAAGATTTTAATCTGAATTTCACCTTCCAATTTCCCTTGGAAATACCAACTGTATTGTACTCCATGACTGCTGCTACACTCACACAGCTCCCACCCAGACCAATGCTTGTTGTCTCCTTCCTCACCATGAGGAAATAGTGTGCCTTCCTCGAGGATGCTAGGAGTCTGGCTAATAAGCAAGAGTCATTCCTAATCCTTGCAGATGAATGAACGTCTTTTTGCTCCAAATCAGCTGTGGGGCTACTGAGTAGGTCAAAGTCTGTATAGAACCGTACAGCACAGAAACAGGCTATTTGGCTGATCAAAGCTGTGCTGGCATTGTTTCCCATTAAGTGCCTCATCTAATCCACTGCACTGTTCCCACATTTTGTTTTGATTTTTTTTCAAACAACTGATTTCTTTTTGAAAGGTGTTTGTGAAGTCTAACATGATAGAATTTTAACCATATCCTTCATGTCAACATTTTTCTAATTTTCCCCCTTTAATTATGTGATTATTTTAAATTTGTACCCTCTTGTCGACAATCCATCACTTCTTGAAGAGCTGCATTAGGTCACCCCTTAACCTTCTCTCCTCTAATGAAGAGCTCCAAATTCTCAAGTCTCTTTGTAACTGTAACCTTCATCCCAGCAACAACCTAGGGAATTTTTGAAGCACCTTTCCCACGGTTTTTTGGAAGAAGCACTGAAGACTAGTTGTCTCATGGGAGCCATTAGTTTGCAGCGGCTTTTTAATATATTAGAAGAGGTTTAGGATTCTTTAAAAAGGCGAATTGAAAGGCTGACTTCAATGGGATGAGACAGAGACTGTTCGCAGTAAACTGAGCAAATTAGTTTTTGTTATTCATGGGATGTGTGAGTCACTGTCAAGGCCAGCATTTGTTACCCATCCCTAAATACCCTTGACAACTGAGTGGCTTGGTAGGCCATTTCAGAGGGCAGTTAAGAGTCATCCACATTGCTGTGGTCTGGCCTATATGACTCCAGACCCAGGGTAAGGAAGACAGATTTTCTTTCCTAAAGGATATTAGTGAACCAGATGGGTTTTTAAACGACAGTTGATGATAGTCTCAGTAATGGTACCATGAACCGATTACTGATGCTAGCTTTCAATTCCAGATTTTTATTAACTAAATTAATTAATTAATTGAATTTAAATTCCACCAGCTGCTGTTTAGAATTTGAACCCATGTCTGCAGGACATTAGCCAGGGCCTCTGGATTACTAGTTCAGTGACATTACCGCTATGCCGTCTCCCCCGAACTGGTAAAAAGACAAAAGATCAGTGAAAGATGAATTTAATGTAATACAGAACCAGTTTATACCCCTAAAGGGCAAGACCTCTACTCGCAAAAAAGTAGCCACAGATGACTCAAGAGATAGAGACAACATAAAACTAAAAGCAAACAAAAATGCAAAAAAGGCAGAGATGCTGGCATATGGCCAATAAAGGTGTACTAAACAGATAGTAAGATCTACAGAAAAGGAGTACAAAAAGAAACTTGAACGATATAATTAAAATCAATTAAAAAAAGTTATATTAGAAAAAAAAAGAGGGTGGTCAGGAGTAATGTGGGCCCCTTGAAAACTGGGAACGGATGCTGCTAATGAAAATTAGGAAATGACGGGCATGTAGAATTATTACAAAAGTGAAATATTGCAGTTGCTGGAAATCTGAAATAAAAACAGAAAATGCTGAAAATACTCAGCAGATCTGGCAGCATCTGTGGAGACAGAAACAGATAACATTTCAGGTCTGTGACCTTTCATCAGAGGTCAACATTCTGGACATCCCAAGGAAACAATATTAAAACAGACAAGATTTCACCAAAATTAACACAATCAGAACAGTAAAAAAAAAAGAACATAATGACACTAAAGAGTGACAAATCCCCAGGACCAGATGGTTTCCATCCCAGGGATTTAAAGGAAGCTGGTGAGAACATTGTAGATGCCCCAATCATAATCTTTCAAGAACAAAGAACAGTACAGCACAGGAACAGGCCATTCGGCCCTCCAAGCATGCGCCGATCTTGATGCCTGTCTAAACTAAAACCTTCTGCACTTCCGGGGACTGTATCCCTCTATTCCCATCCTATTCATGTATTTGTCAGGATGCCTCTTAAACATTGTTATCGCACCTGCTTCCACCACCTCCCCCGGCAGCAAGTTCCAGGCACTCACCACCCTCTGTGTAAAGAACTTGCCTCGCACATCCCCTCTAAACTTTGCCCCTCGCACCTTAAACCTATGTCCCCGAGTAACTGACTCTTCCAACCTGGGAAAAAGCTTCTGACTATCCATTCTGTCCATGCCACTCATAACTTTGTAAGCCTCTATCATGTCGCCTCTCCACTCCGTCGTTACAGTGAAAACAATCCGAGTTTATCCAACCTCTCCTCATAGCTAATGCCCTCCAGACCAGGTAACATCCTGTTAAACCTCTTCTGTACCCTCTCCAAAGCCTGCACGTCCTTCTGGTAATGTGACGACCAGAATTGCACGCAATATTCTAAGCGTGGCCTAAGTAAAGTTCTGTACAGCTGCAGCATGACTTGCCAATTTTTATAGTCTATGCCACGACCGATGAAGGCAAGTATGCCGTATGCCTTCTTGACTACCTTATTCACCTGCGTTGCCACTTTCAGTGACCTGTGGACCTGTACGCCCAGATCTCTCTGCCTGTCAATACTCCTAAGGGTTCTGCCATTTACTGTATACTTCCCATCTGTATTAGATCTTCCAAAATGCATTACCTCACATTTTTAGAGTTAGAATTAGAACATTACAGCGCAGTACCGGCCCTTCGGCCCTCGATGTTGCGCCGACCTGTGAAACCATCTGACCTACACTATTCCATTTTCATCCATATGTCTATCCAATGACCACTTAAATGCCCTTAAAGTTGGCAAGTCTACTACTGTTGCAGGCAGGGCGTTCCACGCCCCTACTACTCTCTGAGTAAAGAAACTACCTCTGACATCTGTCCTATATCTATCACCCCTCAACGTAAAGCTATGTCCCCTCGTGTTTGCCATCACCATCCGAGGAAAAAGACTCTCCCTATCCACCCTATCTAACCCTCTGATTATCTTATGTCTCTATTAAGTCACCTCTCCTCCTCCTTCTCTCCAACGAAAACAACCTCAAGTCCCTCAGCCTTTCCTCGTAAGACCTTCCCTCCATACCAGGCAACATCCTAGTAAATCTCCTCTGCACCCTTTCCAAAGCTTCCACATCCTTCCTATAATGCGGTGACCAGAACTGCACGCAATACTCCAGGTGCGGTCTCACCAGAGTTTTGTACAGCTGCAGCATGACCTCGTGGCTCCGAAACTCGATCCCCCTACTAATAAAAGCTAACACACCATATGCCTTCTTAACAGCCCTATTAACCTGGGTAGCAACCTTCAGGGATTTATGCACTTGGACACCAAGATCTCTCTGTTCATCTACACTACCAAGAATCTTCCCATAAGCCCAGCACTCTGCATTCCTGTTACTCCTTCCAAAGTGAATCACCTCGCACTTTTCCGCATTAAACTCCATTCGCCATCTCTCAGCCCAGCTCTGCAGCCTATCTATGTCCCTCTGTAACCTACAACATCCTTCGGCACTATCCACAACTCCACCGACCTTAGTGTCATCCGCAAATTTACTAACCCACCCTTCTACACCCTCTTCCAGGTCATTTATAAAAATGACAAACAGCAGTGGCCCCAAAACAGATCCTTGCGGTACACCACTAGTAACTAAACTCCAGGATGAACATTTGCCATCAACCACTACCCTCTGTCTTCTTTCAGCTAGCCAATTTCTGATCCAAAGCTCTAAATCACCTTCAACCCCATACTTCCGTATTTTCTGCAATAGCCTACCGTGGGGAACCTTATCAAACGCCTTACTGAAATCCATATACACCACATCCACTGCTTTACCCTCATCCACCTGTTTGGTCACCTTCTCGAAAAACTCAATAAGGTTTGTGAGGCACGACCTACCCGTCACAAAACCGTGCTGACTATCGCTAATGAACTTATTCTTTTCAAGATGATTATAAATCCTGTCTCTTGTAACCTTTTCCAACATTTTACCCACAACCGAAGTAAGGCTCACAGGTCTATAATTACCAGGGCTGTCTCTACTCCCCTTCTTGAACAAGGGGACAACATTTGCTATCCTCCAGTCTTCCGGCACTATTCCTGTCGACAATGACGACATAAAGATCAAGGACAAAGGCTCTGTCCGGATTAAACTCCATCTGCCATTTCTCCGCCCAAGTCTCCAACCGATCTATATCCTACTGTATCCTCTGACAATCCTCATCACCATCTGCAACTCCACAAACCTTTGTGTTGTCTGCAAACTTACTAATCAGACCAGCTACATTTTCCTCCAAATCATTTATAGATACTACAAACAGCAAAGGTCCCAGCACTGATCCCTGCGGAACACCACTAGTCACAGCCCTCCATTCAGAAAAGCACCCTTCCACTGCTACCCTCTGTCTTCTATTATTGAGCCAGTTCTGTATCCATCTTGCCAGCTCACCTCTGATCCCGTGTGACTTCACCTTTTGTACCAGTCTGCCATGAGTTCTCTTTACCCAAGAACTGTGCTTTTGGATTGGAAAATTGCATATGTCATTCTGCTATTTGGGAAAGGAGAGGGGGAAAACACGAAGGGAATTATAGACCAGTTAGCCTAACATTTGTTGATGGGAAATTGCTGGAAATCTATAATTAAGGATAGGGTGATACCTCGAAAACTTTCAGCTGATCAGATTTGAAAAGGGTAGGTCTTGCCTGGTGAGCCCGAGTGAATTTTTTGAAGTAACTAAAACAGCGGACAGGGGAATGTCTATGGATGTTATTTAGATGAACTCCCAGAAAGCATTTGATAAAGTTGCTCATAAGAGACTGTTAGCTAAAGTTGAAGCACATGGAAATAGAAGGCAAATTATTGAAATAAAAACAGAAAATGCTGGAAATACTCAGCTAGTCTGGCAGCACCCTGGCAGAACTGACAGAAGGTCACAGACCTAAAATGCTAACTGTTTCTCTTTCCACAGATGCTGCCTGATCTGCACTTTCAGTTTTTATTTCAGATTTCCAGCATTGCAGTGTTTTGCTTTCGTAATTGTGTTTGTGCAAGGCAAATTATTGACCTCAATAGGAAATTTGTTGAGTGGCAGGAATCAGAGTAGGGATAATAGGCAGGTACAATTGGCAGGGTGTGACTAGTCTCAACTACTCACTGTATTTATTAACAACTTAGGTGATGGGATAGAAAGCTAAATATCCAAGTTTGCTGATTACAGAGATATTGATAAATTAAGTGATTGGGCAAAACTGTTGCAAATATCATCCACTCTGGATCTAAAAAAAGGAAAGAACAGGGTACTTTCTAAATGCTGAAAAGCTCGAAACAGTGGCGTCCCAAAGAGACTTGGGGGTCCAGGTACACAGATTAAAATATCATGAACAGATTCAGAAAATATCACAAAAGGTTAAAGGAACTCTGGCTTTTATATTTAGATAAAATACTGGGTGGGGGGGGGGGGGGGGGGGGGGGATGCGATAAAAGTCATGCTATAGTTATACAAAGCCCTGGTTAGACTACAACTGGAGTTCTGTGAACAGTTCTGGGTACCATACCTTAGGAAGGACATACCGGTTTTGGAGAGGGTGCAGCATAAATTTACCAGAATGATTCCGGCATTCCAAGGATTAAATTACAAGGGAAGATTACACAAACTCAGGTTGGCTTCCTTAGAATTTAGAGGTTAAGGGGCGATTTGATCAAAGTTTTCAAGATATTAAGGGGAACAGATAGGGTAGATACAGAAAAACTATTTCTTCCTGTTGGGGAATCTTGGATGAGGAAAGAGTCTTAAAAATTACAGCCAGACCTTTCTAGAGTGAAATTAGGAAACACTTCTACATATTAAATAATGGTAGAAGTTTGGAACTCTCTTCTGCCAATGGCAACTGATGCTAGGTCAATTGGTAATTTCTAATCTGGGATTGATAGATTTTTTTGTTAACCAAATGTATGAACGGACGTGATGAAAAGGCAGGTCTTAGGTCACATATCAACCACAATCTTGTTAAATGGCAGAACAAGCTCAAAGGGCTAAAGACCTACTCCAGTTCCTATAACCCAAGAGCTCCAATCGTGCACCAGTGGTTCTCTGGCACTTGGAATCTGGCAGCAACACAATTTGTAAAAACTGTGGGTTAACTACATTTCCTGGCCACAGTCTCCATCTGTCCTGTGTGGCTGATCATAAAGATCCTTAGTACAATCATTACAACCTGCTTGCATCCAGACACCTGGGAATACTACCTTGGCAAAAGGAATAACAAATTTCTTTGCAGTAATTAAGAAAAGTTTCTTCCTATACACATTGCTTTGGGAGTACTGTGAAAAGTAGATGGGTGTGAATTACAGATAAGGAACTGTGCTTTCAAGCTCCAGGTCTCCGATTGAGTGGATTCTAATTATGAGCCTACTCATTGGTAGGGTGTTGAATGAATACTTCACATCTGTCTTCACCCAAGAGAATGAGGATGTAGATATGGAACTTAGAGAGAGAGAGACTGTGAGGTTCTTGAGCAAATTGTCATAGGGAGTGACAAGGTATTGGAGGTTTTGGAAGGCTTAAAAGTGGACAAATCTCCAGGTCTGGACGATTTGTGTCCCAGGATGCTGTGGGAGGCGAGGGTGGAGACTGCAGGGGTTCTGACCCTAATTTTTAATTCCTCTCTGGCCACAGGGGAGGTGCCAGAGGACTGGAGAACAGCTAATGTGGTCCCACTACTTAAGAAAGGTTGTAGAGATAAGCCAGGGAACTACAGACCAGTGAGTCTCACGTCAGTGGTAGGGAAACTATTGGAGAAAATTCTGAAGGAGAGAATCTATCTCCACTTGGAGAGGCAAGATTTGATTAGGAATAGTCAGCAAGGCTTTGTCAGAGGGAGGTCATGCCTAACAAATTTGATTGAATTTTTTGAGCACGTGACCAGGTGTGTAGATGAGGGTAGTGCAGTTGATGTAGTTTACATGGATTTCAGCAAAGCCTTTAACAAGGTCCCACATGGGAGACTTACCAAGAAAGCAAATGCACATGGGATACAAGGTAACTTGATAAGGTGGATTCAAAATCGGCTTAGCTGTAGGAGACAGAGAGTGATGACAGACGGCTGTTTTAGTGACTGGAAGCCAGTGTCCAGTGGCGTAACACAGGGATCTGTGCTGGGTCCCCTATTGTTTGTCATTTATATAAACGACATAGATGACTATGTGGGGGGTAGGATCAGTAAGTTCGCGGATGACACAAAGATTGGCCGAGTGGTTAACAGTGAGGTGGAGTGTCTTGGGTTACAGGAAGATATAGACAGGATGGTCAAATGGGCAGAAAAGTGGCAGATGGCATTTAACCCTGAAAAGTGTGAGGTGATACACTTTGGAAGGAGTAATGTGACACGGAAGTATTCAATAAATGGTCTGACACTGGGAAGTTCCGAGGAACAAAGGGACCTTGGCGTGTTTGTCCATAGATCTCTGAAGGCAGAAGGGCAGGTTAATAGGGTGGTGAAAATGGCATATGGGACACTTGCCTTTATCAATCGAGACATAGATTACAAAAGCAGGGAGGTCATGTTGGAGTTGTACAGAACTTTGGTAAGGCCACAGCTGGAGTACTGTGTGCAATTCTGGTCGCCACATTATAGGAAGGATGTGATTGCATTGGAGGGGGTGCAGAGGCGATTCACCAGGATGTTGCCTGGGATGGAACATTTAAGCTATGAAGAGAGGTTGGATAGGCTTGGGTTGTTTGCGCTGGAGCAGAGAAGACTGAGGGGTGACCTGATCGAGGTGTACAAGATTATGAGGGGCATGGACAGGGTGGATAGGGAGCAGCTGTTCCCCTTAGTTGAAGGGTCAGTTACGAGGGGTCACAAGTTTAAGGTGAGGGGCGGGAGGTTTAAGGGGGATTTGAGGAAGAACTTTTTTACCCAGAGGGTGGTGACAGTCTGGAATGCCCTGCCTGGGAGGGTGGTAGAGGCAGGTTGCCTCACATCCTTTAAAAAGTACCTGGATGAGCACTTGGCACGTCATAACATTCAAGGCTATGGGCCAAGTGCTGGCAAATGGGATTAGGTAGACAGGTCAGGTGTTTTAATGCATCGACGCAGACTCGATGGGCCTCTTCTGCACTGTATTATTCTGTGATTCAGTATTCACCCCACACCAACTACTCTGATTTGAACAGCAGTAAGTATTCCAATTTTTCATATTATTCCACAAATTGGGCTTTTCCATGTAACTATGTTGCACTTATGCTGTCACACTATTCCCCTGGGTATAACATGAACCACGTCTACAACCAGAGTCCTTGTAGCAGCTGGCTTGAAGTACCCGTCATTATGCCCAAGCCCAGCCCCATTTATATCCTTTTATTGTTTCTCCACTGACGTCTTCTCGGCTTTTGTATTTGTTCATGGGATGTGAGCATTTCTAGCAAGGCCAGCATTTGTTGCCCATCCCCAATTGCCCTTGAGAAAGTGGTGGCGAGCCAGCTTCTTGGAGCACTGCAGCGCATATTGCATAGTCTAAATCACTGCATGGTTTCTTAGCTGGATAAGCTTAGACGGTCACATACCCAAGGACCATCTGTATGGTGGTTTGCAAGCATGAAACGAAGACCCTAAATGTCACTATCGCAACTGGGAGTCACTAGCTGGCGAAAGGGGGAAATGGCGCCACATCCTGTGGACTGGTGTGCACGACCACGATGACCTGTGGCTACAGCAGCCTGGCAACAGACGCCAACATCAAAAACAACAACTCAGTTCACTTGGCAGCTTCACGTTTGTGGCAGAACCTGCCTCACAAGGACTGGCCTTCACAGCCATCAGCAAAAGGTGCACCAAGAGAAGACACCCCACCTAAATGGATTGTTTACTGTGTGTCCATCATCTTTCGTAGATGGAAGGATGCCAACATGCATAGCTATTTAAACAAACTGGAAGTTAAAAAACACTTGGAAATTACATTTGTAACCTTCAAAACATTTTTGCAGTAATCAGAAAATAAAGATTTGGCTGTGTTAAATAAAGTATTACAGCACAAACAGGCTATTCGATCCAATAGTTATATGCCAGTGTTTACTGTCCACACAAGCCTCCTCCCACCCTTCATCTCACCACCAGCCCCTCTACATCCTTCTACTCCTTTCTCCCTTTCGTGTTTATCCAGCTTCCCCTTAAATGCATCACCTGCTGCTCACCTGAATTAGTCCTTGTAGTAGCGAGTTCCACATTCTCACCTCTTTCTGCATTAAGTTTCTCCAGATCTCCCTATTAGATACGCTCATATTTATCACCCTTAGCTCTGGTCTCACCTGCAAGTCATTACAGTGCAGAGGGAGGTCATTTGGCTCATCGTGTCCATGCCAATTCTCTGTAGAGAAATCCAGTCAGTCTCATTCCCTCGCTTGATTCCCTTAGCTCTGGAAGTTTATTTCCCTCAAGTGCCCATCCAATTTCCTTTAGAAATCATTAAGCATCTCCACTTCCACCAGCCTTGCAGGTAGCGAGTTCCAGAGCATTACTGCTCGCTGTGTATAAAAGTTCTGTCTGGCATCTCCCGTGCATCTCTTGCCCAAAATGTTTAAAATCTGTGTCCCTAGTCTTTGTACCATCAGCTCATGGGAATAGCTTTTAGGGTCAGAGTCCTATACATCACAGGAGGCGGCCATTGGGCCCATCGAGTCCATGCCGCTCTCCACGAAGCTATGCAGTAAGTCCCACTCCCCAGCTATAGCTTTCTTTGACCACCTTATCTAATAGGTCATAATCTTGTACATCTCCATCAAATCTCCCCTCAATCTTCTTTGCTCCAAGAAGAACAACCCCAGCTTCTCTGAACTAACCTTGCAACTGACATCCCTCATCTGTGAAGCGGACACAATACTCTAGTTGGGACCTGACTAGAGATTTGCAAAAGGTTCAGCATAACTTCCCTACTTTTATACTCAATACCTCTATCTATGAAGCCCAAGATCCCACATGCTTTGCTAATTACTGCGGTGGCCCAGTGGTTAGCACTGCAGCCTCACAGCTCCAGCGACCCGGGTTCAATTCTGGGTACTGCCTGTGTGGAGTTTGCAAGTTCTCCCTGTGTGTGCATGGGTTTCCTCCGGGTGCTCCGGTTTCCTCCCACAAGCCAAAAGACTTGCAGGTTGATAGGTAAATTGGCCATTATAAATTGCCCCTAGTATAGGTAGGTGGTAGGGAAATATAGGGACAGGTGGGGATGTGGTAGGAATATGGGATTAGTGTAGGATTAGTATAAATGGGTGGTTGATGGTCGGCACAGACTCGGTGGGCCGAAGGGCCTGTTTCAGTGCTGTATCTCTAAAACATGTGCATGTGTCAGACACTGTATAAGCAGACAGTTTCCCCCACCTGTTTACTGAAGTACATTGGGATTATAGGCATCAGGCATGCTCCTGAATAATGCAATGATAGCCATCTTTAAGTGTGTGTGCCTAGAAGGCAAGCATTAACCCTTAACATACTGCACAGAAGCTCCCACAAACAGCAATGAGATAAAGATCAATTAATGTTTTTGTGATGTTGATTGAGCGATAAATATTGGCCCGGTCACAACTCCCCAGCTCTGCTTCCAAATAGTGCCATGGGAGGTTTTTTTTCACATCTACCCAAGCAGGCAAAACTCTGTTGAACTTCTCATCTGAAAGACAGCACATCCGAAAGTGCAGCATTCCATCAGTACGGCCCCTCCGACAGCTCAGCACTCCGTCAGTACTGCAATGGAGCATCAGCTCTTTCAGCCAATGTCCCAGACTTCTCCATCACGATCCCTGGGTATGTCCTGACCCATCAGAAGTGGCAGCACAGTGGCATACAGTCAGAACCCTCATTGCATCAGGTCACACATGGGCAAGGAAATCTGTGACTCATCAGCTGAGGGAGGGTGCTAGGTGTTAATCAGTACTCCTCCATGTTGAACATCACTTGGAAGAAACACTGAAGGTAGTAAGGGCACAGAATGTATTCTGGGTGGGGGACTTCAACATCCATCACCAAAAGTGGCTCGGTAGCACCACTAATGACCAAGCTGGCAGAGTCCTGAAGGACACATCTGCCATACTGGGCCTGCGGCAGGTGGTGAGAACATCAACATGTGGGAAAAACCTACTTGAGCTTGACCTCACCAATTTGTCGCAGATGCAGGCGGCCACGGCTGTACTGATTCCATCATCACACAGAAGACACCGTTCATCAGCATAGCATTATCACTATGCTAAGGTGGATAGATTTAGAATAGACCGAGCAGCCATGGGCCATCAGCAGAAGTGCATTCCACCACAATTGGCCTGGCATATTGCTCACTCTGCCATTGCCATCAAGCCTGGTTCAGTGAGGATTGTAGGAGAGCATGCCAGGTGAAGTACCAGACATGCTAAAGAGGTGCCAACCTAGTAAAGCTACAACACAGGACTACCTGCATGCTAACCAGCAGAAGCAGCAAGCTACAGACAGAGGTGAGCAATCCCACAACCAGTGGATCAGATCAAAGAGCTGCAGTTCTACCACATCCAGCTGCAAATTAAACAACTAACAGAAGGAGCAGACGCAATCCTCAACGTGGAACCCAGCACACAAATGCAAAAGACGAGGCTAAAGCCTATGAAACCATCTTCAGCCAGAGGTACCAAATGGATGATGCATCTCAGCCTCTTCCTGAGGTCCCCACCATTACAAAAATAGTGTCTTCAGCCAATTCGATTCATTTCACATGAAGAAAAGGGTAAGCACGCTGGATAGAGCAAAGACTATGGGCACCGACCACATCCTAGCTGTACTGAAGACTTGTGCTCCAGAACCATCTGCATCTCTAGCCAAGCCAATCCAGTACAGCTATGACACTGACATCGACCTGACAATGTGGAAAACTCCCCCTGTAGGTCCTGTTCATAAAAAGTAGGACAAATCTAATCCAGCCAATTATCGCCCCACCAGCAGAATATAACCATATTCCCTTGACATTCAATAGAATTACCATTGCTGAATCCCCCATCATAACACCCTGCAGGGTTACAGTCGACCAGAAACTGAACTGTACCAGCCAAGTAAATACTGTTGCTACAAAAGCAGGTCAGAGACTGGGAATTCTGCAGAAAGCAACTCAAATCCTGATTCCCCAAAGCCTGTCCACCATCTACAAAGCACAAGACAGGAGTGTGATGGAATACTCTCCACTTGCCTGGATGAGTGCAGTTCCAACAACACTCAAGAAACTCGACACCATACAGGACAAAGCAGCCCGCTTGATTGGCACCCCACTGACCACCTTCAACACAAACTCCCTCCACCACCAGCACGCAGTGGCAGCACTATGTACTACTTATAGGATGCACACCTGCAAGTACCATCTAAGTCACACACCATCCTGGTGTGGAACTATATTGCTGCTCCTTCACTGTTGCTGGGTAAAAATCCTGGAATTCCCTCCCTAACAGCACTGTAGGTGTACCTCCATCTCATGGACTGCAGCTGTTCAAGAAGGCAGCTCACCACCACCATCTCAAGAGTAATTAGAGAATGACAATAAATGGCAGCTTTATAAGAAATGCCCAAATCCCACCAATGAATATAAAAAGCCATTCAGGGAAAAGCAGCCTGCCTGTCTGGCACTCCATTTAACACCAGCACACTGTGGCTGCAGTGGGCACCATCTACAAGATGCACTGCAAGAACTTTCCACAGCTTCTTTGAAAGTACCTTCCAAATCCATGACCTCTATCACCTAGAACAAATGTAGCATGGGAACACCACCGCCTGCAATTTCCTCTCCAGGTCACACACCATCCTGACTTGGAAATATATTTCACCCATCATCGCTGGGTGAAAATCCTGCAACTTCCTACTTAACAGCAGTGTGGGAGCACAGATTTCAGTGATTCAAGAATGCAGTCACCACCACCTCAAAGGTAATTGGGGATGGGCAATACAGGTCTCGTCAGCAACAACCACATCCCATGAATGAATAAAAAGGAAATCTCAGGGCTTCAAACTGCAAAATTCAACTCCCTCAGTCATTCCTTAATGATACAGATTTACAGCTTTAAAACTCAAGCTTGGCATCAAAACACTATTTCCAGATTCAATCTCACCTTCTCAATTCTATCCAACTTTTCATGCGTCCTGCATTATATGCCTTTTCACAGAAACACAAGTTTATCTGGCACACCCTGTCGGTGCTGCCTTCTTTACCAGAGCAATCCAGAAATAAGCTCACCACGCTGTTTTCTACCCAGAGCTCCAATTTGCACCAAACAGATGCAACGATCTGTGCTGCACTCCCTGGGGCAAAACATTCTAAACTCCAATAACAATCTGTGTGAAGATACTGCTCCCAACCTCTCTTCTCACAATGATGTTAAGCTGATGAACCCTCATCACTGACCCCTCAAATGGAGTAAATTGGCTTTTTCTCTTATCAATACTCTTCATAATCTTGATACCTCAAACCTGAAGCAGAAAAGGCTGATGAGAAGAAATAGCTGTTGCTCAAATTTCACTTCATAACTGCAGTTCCCAATCCCATGCTGTACACTGACTCAAACAGCTTTTCTACAGTGGGACTCCCAATATTGCAAGGCATAAACTCATTACTTCTATACTATTGTACTTTATGTCCCAATTTATGAAACACAAAACTCTATCGACTTTCTGGCTTTACAGTAACACAAGAGTAGACCATTTATCCTGCGTTTTTAGGGCACTGCGTTTCAAACCCGAGGTCTCCCCTCCCTTCAGCGTATTCCTTATTTTTCTCTCCCAAAACTTCACATACGCTAACACCTATCTGCCTATTACATTCTCTTTTACAGTTCTCGCTGTTTGCCAAACCTTTTTTTGCAGTCAGCAAACTGATGTTGGTGTTCCCAATTCAAGTTCAAACCATCTACATATAAACCAAAACCAAAGTGGCCCTTACGCACCAGCATTCCAAGATGGAAGCAGGGAATTTGGCTCAACCGGTCCCTATCAGTGTTTATCCTATTCCCATATTCCTATAACCCCTTTCTTTTAACCCTCTAACCTCTTCAAAAATTGACACTCTTAGCTTTAAATCAACACCAATCCTGTCCAACCTTCAACTGACACAAATTGCCCAGGTATGTCCTGTACACAAGAAGCAGGACAAATCCAACCCGGCCAATTACCACCCCATCAGTTCACTCTCAATCATCAGTAAAGTGATGCAAGGTGTCATCAACAGTGCCATCAAGTGGCACTTGCTTAGCAACAACCTGCTCAGTGACGCGCGGTTTGAATTCCGCCAGGGCCACTCAGCTCCTGACCTCATTACAGCCTTGGTTCAAAAATGGACAAAAGAGCTGAACTCAAGAGGTGAGGTGAGAATGACTGCCCTTGACATCAAGGCAGCATTTGACCGAGTATGGCATCAAGGAACCCTAGCAAAACTGGAGTCAATGGGAATCAGGGGGAAAACTCTCTGCTGGTTGGAGTCATACCTAATGCAAAGGAAGATGGTTGTGGTTGTTGGAGGTCAATCATCTGAGCTCCAGGACATCACTGCAGGAGTTCCTCAGGGTAGTGCCCTAGGCCCAACCATCTTCAGCTGCTTCATCAATGACCTACCTTCAAATCATAAGGTCAGAAGTGGGGATGTTCGCTGATGTTCAGCACCATTCACAACCCCTCAGATACTGAAGCAGTCAGTGTAGAAATGCAGTAAGACCTGGACAATCCAGGCTTGGGCTGATAAGTGGCAAGTAACATTCGCGCCACACAAGTGCCAGGCAATGACCACCTCCAACAAGAGAGAATCTAACCATCTCCCCTTGACATTCAATGGCAATACCATCGTTCAATCCCCCACTAACATCCATGGGGCTACCATTGACCAAAAACTGAACTGGAGTAGCCACAGTATTCATATGGCTACAAGAGCAGATCAGAGGCTAGGAATCCTGCGGAGAGTAACTCATCTCCTGACTCCCCAAAGCTTGTCCACCATCTACAAGGCACAAGTCAGGAGTGTGATGGAATACTCTCCACTTGCCTGGATGGGTGCAGCTCCAATAACACACAAGAAGCTCAACACCATCCAGGACAAAGTAGCCCGCTTGATTGGCACTCCATCCACAAACATTCACTCCCTCCACCACCGATGCACAGTGGCAGCAGTGTGTACCATCTACAAGATGCACTGCAGCAATGCACCAAGGCTCCTTAGACAGCACCTTCCAAACCCGCGACCTCTACCAACTGGAAGGGCAAGGGCAGCGAATGCATGCAAACACACCACCTGCAAGTTCCCCTCCAAGTCACACACCATCCTGACTTGAAACTATATCGCCGTTCCTTCATTGTCACTGGGTCAAAATCCTGGAACTCCCTTCCTAATAGCACTGTGGGTGTACCTACCCCACATGGACTGCAGTGGTTCAAGGAGGTAGCTCACCACCACCTTCTCAATAGCAATTGCCACTTGGCCCATCAAATCGGCACTGTTTTTTTCACAGAGTAATCCAGCTAGTCCCGCTCACCAACCAAGGCTCTTTCCCCACATCCCTGCAATTTCTTCAAGTACGTATTCTATTCCCTTTTGAAGGCTACTATCGAATCTGTATTCACCACCCTATCAGGCAGTGCATTCCAAATTCTAACCACTTGGTGTAGAAAACGCCATTGGAAATAGAGTAAATAAGGAGAAACTATTTAAACTCTTCATGACTTTTAACTATTGGCAATAAATCTCTTTAGAGCAGAGAAGGCTAAGAGGAGAACAATGCCAGCTTCCTCGGTTGATTCACATCTCTAGAATGGTTCCAGATAGTAAACCAGTTCAGTACCCTCTGCAAAGCGTTCATGTCCTTACTAAAGTGTAGTGCCCAGAAATGGGCACAATACTCCAGCTTATTTAAATATTTGCCAATTAAACAGTCCCTTGGTCTCTTCTCCCACACCTCAGGGTTAAAGAGGCAAGAGGAGAAACTGACCAAGTTTACTCATAGTTATGATGAAGGGGTCAAATCTCAGGCGACACAGGTTCCAGCAGAGGGATGGTGTTATATTTCTTCCTTATAGTCATATGACTGAATTCCCCAAGCCCCAAGGCACTTTATTGAATGATTTCTAAAAATCTGTAATCGCTTTAAACACTGCATTACCTATTTATCCATTTGGTTACATCAAGAAAAAAGTGATACCAATCTTGAGTTTTACAACCCTGCAGATTTAACTCAATGATGACTAAAAAGAGCTAAGGAGCTCCACCTAAAAAAGTGCTGGGAAATATTGTGGGTGGCAGTGCAGTAAATGATCCAGTAAGTATGTGGGGTGAAGGAATTGTGTGGGATAGAGCGTTCAGGGGAATGAGAGAAATGCTCAGATGCACAGACTTAATTGGCATCAACAAAATTTTGAACTATGAGGACACGAGGGTTACAGGGAACAGGCAGGAAAGTGGAGTTAAGAGGCCATGATCAGATCAGCCATGATTTTACTGAATGGCGGAGCAGGCTCGAGGGTCATCTGGCCTGCTCCTATTTCTTATGTCGTTACTCTTTTCTTTTTCTCACTAGTTTCTACACCAACATGGCACAGAGCCACAATGTAGAAACTACAATATAAATCAGTCCAACAGGCATTGAATGTGAGATATGCTTGCATATATATCAATTTTATAATTATGTTCAGATCCCTCCTTCGCATCACCTCTGCCTATCTCTGCGACCTCCTCCAGCCTTCTGACACCTCTGCATTCCTCCAATTCTGGCATCCTGCACATCCCCGATTTCTGTTGTTCCACTGTTTGCGGGCATGCCTTCAGTTGCCTCAGCCCTAAGCTTATAGAGTCAGAGTCTTTTATGGCACAGGCGGAGGCCATTCGGCCCATTGAGACCATGGAGCTATGCTGTCAGTCCTGCTCGATCCTCATAGTCCTGCAAGTCTATTTCTTTCTCAGGGGGCCATCCAACTTCCTCTTGAAGTCATTGATTATCTTTGCTTCCACCACCCTTGTGGTCAAGTTCCAGGTCATTCACATCCGCTGCATAAAGAAGTGCTTCCTCATATCCCCCCTGCATCTTTTGCCTCAAACTTTCATTGTGGCCCCTAGTTCTTGTACCATGTTAATGAGAACAGCTTTTCCCTGTCTAACTTATCTATGCCTGTTATAATCTTGTACACTTCTATTAAATCTCCCCTCAATCTCCTTTGCTCCAGGGAGAACAAACTCAGCTTTTCCAACCTAACCTTGTAACTAAAATTCTTCATTCTTGCATCCATTCTGGTAAATCTCCTCTGCACCCTCTCAAGGACCTTCCTGAAGTATGGTGACCAGAACTGGATGCAATATTCCAGCTGGGGCCTAACCAGAGCTTTCAAAGGTTCAGCATAACTTCCCTGCTTTTGTACACCATGCCTCTATTTATGAAGCCCAAATTCCCATATGCTTTACTAACCACTCTCTCAATATGTCCTGCCACCTTCAAAGATCGATGCACATACACCCCCAGGTCCCTCTGTTCCTGCACACTATTTAGAACTGTGCCATTAAGTATTTATTGCCTCTCCCTATTCCTTCTGCCAAAATGCATCACCTCACACTTGTCAATATTAATTCCATCTGCCATCTCTCTGCCCATTCTGTTAGCCTATCTATGTCCTGTTACAGGTGGTTCATATCATCCTCACTGTTTACCACACCTCCAAGTTTGCTGCTGTCAGCAAATTTTGAGATTCTACTCTGTATTCCAAGATCCAAGTCATTTATATTTAGCAAAAATGCAGTGGCACTGACCCTTGGGGAACACCACTACCTACCATCCTCCAGTCTGAAAAGCTCTAGAATTCTCTCAATGAACCCCTCTTCGCTTCTGGAAACCTACCTCTTGGACCAGGCTTTCAATTACCCGCCCTAATATCTCCCTGATTCAATACGTCCGAAAACGCTTTATTACATTAAAGGCGCTATATAAGTGCAAACAGTTGTTGTGTTGCCATGTAATACCTTGGAAAATGGTACCAATGTATTGTTGCTTTATGACAGTTTCTGCTACCTGGCTCAGTGACAGGGCTGGAGGCGGAAAGGAGGCTCAAACGGGGAAGTAGCGGCTATTCAATGACCTCCGGGCGGGAAGAACCGTTACCGGAGCCTCCGTACTCGGTGCCCGGGCTGTGGGGCCGAAAGCCTGGCCTCCAGCAAACTCACCATCAGCAGCTCAGTGCGAGGCGGCGGCGCTCACCTTCCTCCTGGGATGTGCATCCTAGCGCCAGGCCGCTGCTCCTCGGTGTCGCCCAGCGCCACGATACCCCCAACCCCCCCACCCCGAGAGTCCATCCACCGCGCCCTGACGTCAGCGCGCATCCTCGGGGGCGCGCCCGTACGGCAAACCACGCGCCTACCGGGCACGCGCGCGTCTCCCGCCCCCGCGGGGCCCAGCTCGCGCTCCCGTTGCTCCGCCAACCGCCCGCGTTCCCCTCCCCCCCTCCCAACACTGCCCGGTCCCCGGCACCGCAGCTCGGCATCCCGGGGCCCAGGCCGCGGGGGAAGCCCAGGCTCTGTACAACGCCTCACAGCGGCTGCCTTCCCCCGCCTGCGGCCTCCTCTCGCACCTGCCGCTTACCTCAGCCTGTGCTGGCCCAGTCCGGTACCGTCCAGCCTGACCCTGCTCCGCTCCCACTCGCCGCCGCCCGGCCTCTTTATTGTGTTTTCTTTCGTTCTAAATCTCAGAGAGCGCCATGTTACAGCCCGCCCGCCCGCCGCAGCCAATCCGCGCCCGTCTCCCGCCGCAGCCAATCCGTGCCGCCCCTCCCGCCGCAAGTCTCGCGAGCCTTCACTGTCAGCCCGACATCTCTTAAAGGGCCGCTGCAGCTGAATGCTGGGTCTATTCTCAGAGGAACAGGAAGAGGCCATTCAGCCCCTTGAACCTGTTCTACCGTTATTTTTAAATTCACTTACCAGTTTGGTTGCATAACACTTAATATCCTGACCTATCAAAAATCTATGGCTAAAAGCAAAATCTGAAATAAAAACAGAAAGTACTGGAAATACACAAGTCGTCACATCCAACTCATAACGTTAACTCTGCTTCTCTCTCCCCAGATGCTGCCAGACCTACTGAGTATTTACAGAATTTTTTTTTATTTCAAAAATCCATGGATCTCACTTTTGGAAATGTTTAAATGAGCACGGAAGTTCTCCAGTTGTCTGGGTCACTATTTATCCCTCAACCGGCGGCGCAGTGGTTAGCACCGCAGCCTCACAGCTCCAGGGACCCGGGTTCAGTTCTGGGTACTGCCTGTGCAGAATTTGCAAGTTCTCCCTGTGTCTGCGTGGGTTTTCGCCGGGTGCTCCGGTTTCCTCCCACAGCCAAAGACCTGCAGGTTGATAGGTAAATTGGCCATTGTAAATTGCCCTGAGTGCAGGTAGGTGGTAGGGAATATGGGATTACTGTAGGGTTAGTATACATGGGTGGTTGTTGGTCGGCACAGACTTGGTGGGCCGAAGGGCCTGTTTCAGTGCTGTATCTCTAAATAAAAATAAAAAATAAAACCGCTATCAGTTAAAAAAAAAATTATCTGGTCATTATCCTATTTCTATTTGTGGGATGTTGCTGTGCACAAATTGGATCCAATGTTTCCTACATTATGTCAGTGACTACACTTTAAAAAGAACTTCATTGGCTGTAAAGCACTTTGCAACATTCTAATGTGAAAGGGGCTACAGAAATGCAACTCTTCTTTAAAAATCGTAAAGAACTACAAACAAAAAATAACTTTCCATGTAAAAAAGTTTGCAGCAGCAACTGTTGAAAATATAGTTTCACAGAGGCTGAGTCCATCGCAATTGAAATTCTGTTTCTTGTCACATGGTTCTTTCCTCCCTCCCACTTTAAGTATTATTCCTCCTGGATCTCACACAGATAACTGTTATACTGCATGTGTGTTGGTCAAATGTTCATCTACAGGGGGGCCTCACAACCAACCCAATCCTACCCCCATGGTGCACTTTGTCATCATGATCAGGAACCCTTGGTAATTTATCTATCATCACAGTGAGACCAATTACAGCAACAAGCCAAGGTGTCAGGAAAACAGATGCTTAGCTAGGAAGACAGCAATATGGAGGGTTGATCAAAAGCTTGATTGAAGAGATGGGTTTTGAAGAGAGGGAGGTGGCAATCTTTAGGCAGTGAATTCCAGAGAGTAGATGCTGGGTACCTGGAGGCATGGCCACCAATGGAGGGACAAAGGAAAAGAGATGCACTGAAGGTTAAAATCAGGTGTCGGGTTGGAGGTGATTGCAGAGAAAGAATGTGACGATGCTGTGAATGAGTTTAAAAAGGATAAGGTTTTTAAAATGAACGCATTGGGGAGTGGTTGTGATGTCAGGCAGGATATGTATGCCAGTTCTGGGTGAGTTTGAGGCGGCCATTCAGCCCCTCAAGCCTGTTCTACCATTCCATTAGATTACGGCTGATCTATGCTCATATCTTTTTTCCCACCATTGATCCATATCACTTGATACACTTACCAAATTAAGTGACTCATCATCTGCAGCCACTCAGTGTTATGGAACTATGCGGTCTTTGTGAAGGGAAGGATATGTAGTCAAAGACTGAAGGTTGTGCAGGATACCACAGTACAGCCCAAGACAGATGCCTGGGAGGAGGATGGAATCAATGGCAAGGGAGCTGTGTTCATTGCAAAGGCTGAAGATGGTACTGTGGTCTTCTCTATGCTGAGATAGACCAGGTCATTGCTCAGCAAGATGGTATCTTGGACAAGTGACATGACAGCACTGAGGGAATCAGGAGAGATGGTTGAGAGGTAGAGCTGGGTGTCACTGACATAGATGTGGAAGCTGGTGCCACATCTGCAGTTGATGTCAGCTAGTGGGGTGTAGACGAAGATTCCTTAGGGGAATCTGGAGTTAACTACGTGAGGGGAGGGAAGGGAACTGCAAGGGCAGTTCCCACAAAGCTGGATGACAAAAGAGGTGTTGGGCAAGAGTTTGCGCGTTCGTCAGGAATCATTCAATCAACGGTGCTCTAGCAATCAAAAGATGAAATGCCACTGTAGACATGCAGTACAGCAGGAAGTGCTAGATGCAGATGTTCAGTACAGCAGGAAGTGATAGATGCAGATGTGTGCACAGAAATAATAGGCCCCTCAAGTCTCCTTCGCCATTCAATTATATTGCAGCAGGAGGTTAAGCGTCAAGCAAGGACAAAAAAGGAAAAAAAAAGGAAACCTAAAAAAAAAAATTGAAAAAAAGAGTAAAGTTTAAAAATAAAACTTATCTGAACCAGAAAACCAGTGAGCCTCTGAAAATGGTCACAGTAACAGTCGGAGGCTGCAACCGAATTGAGACTAAAAGCACCTTTGACACCGTACTCTCTCATTGCAGTGCAGCAGATGCTGTGTCTGATGGGTGTTGTGTGATAGGCAAAACCATGACATCTTTAACATAGAAAAAACCCATCACAGCATCACCCAGCGGCTAAATCTGGACACTTTTATAATGAGATTTACCACAAGCAGTTACAAAACTTTACAGACTTAACAAAACATTTTGAAATGGAATGCGCAGCCCCTGTACTGTATCTTATATACAACAGTTGTGCACGAGAAAAAGATCTTACTTTTTTGGAAAAGTTAATTGACGATCTCATTTTACTATCACTGCTTGGATTTTTGCAGAACCTGGTTTACTTTGAGAATAGAAAATGCTGGAAATCCACAGCAAGTCAGTCGGCATCCTGGAGGAAAGCTGCCAACTGTGTGAAAATGCTGAAAATCCCAGGGCAGTTCTACACCAGCTGATCCGCTTACTGTGCTATTCCAGCTTCACTACATTGCATTATTGCTCATTATTTTTGGCAGCCCAGTACGAGTTTTGCACTTTACGACCGCAGCACCATCATTAACTGACACGGTGGCATGGAGAGAGCTCCAAAAAGTTACTTTTTATTTCAGCAAACCTGTTCCAAAGCCCAACATTAATCCTCTTGTTGTGATAACTTGTAGTTGAACAGTGGCAGTAATGGTGAGGGGATTGGGGAGGGGTGGGGGGGGGGGGGGGGGGGGAGAAGAAAGATGGGGAAGTGAAAAGGAGGGGAAGAGAGAGAGAGAGAGGGGCGAAGAGGGGGGAAAGGGGAGGAGGGGGGGAAAGGGGAGGAGGGGGGGAAAGGGGAGGAGGGGGGGGAAAGGGGAGGAGGGGGGGAAGGGGAGGAGGGGGGGGGGAAAGGGGAGGAGGGGGGGGGAAAAAGGGGAGGAGGGGGGGGGAAAAAGGGGAGGAGGGGGGGGAAAAAGGGGAGGAGGGGGGGGAAGAGGGGGAGAAAAGGGGAGGAGGGGGGGGAAAAGGGGAGGAGGGGGGGAGAAAGGGGAGGAGGGGGAGAAAGGGGAGGAGGGGGGGAAGGGGAGGGGGGGGGGGAAGGGGAGGAGGGGGGGGAAGGGGAGGAGGGGGGGGGAAGGGGAGGAGGGGGGGGGAAGGGGAGGAGGGGGGGGGAAGGGGAGGAGGGGGGGGGTGGGGAGAGGAGTCTGATTACTTGGGTTTTATGGAAACACTCATTTTACTTTAAAGAAAGTAGTGAAACCCAGGTTTATTTAAGGCAGTTTGTGGTTACTCTGTGGGCTAAAGGGATGTCACCCATGGAGGTGAAACGTGACTCGGCCGCAGTGTTTACATGAATTAATTGCACCTTTGACACCGAAGCAGATCTGTGAGAAATCCTGGCTCGCAAGCAGGAAATGGATGAGACATCTTTCCAGCACTGCATTTCAGTGATTCAAATAACGACCTTGAATGATTCGCTTATTAGACTCATTCGCATTCTGTTTGCAGAAGAATTGGCTATTTTGTGGAGCACTGCTGGGGCACAGCGTCCTCCTCCAGCTCACAATTAATTGGAGCTGATAGAGAAGTGAGAGTGTGAACCAGCAACTAGTACATAAATATTTGAGGTGTCCAACTAATATGCAACAGCAAAAACAGCAGCGACCCATTTCGGTAGCTGCCACTCCAGTCACTGACCCGACTGAATGTTGTCCCCTTGAAGGGTCTGCATAGTCTCAATAGGACAGGGGTAACAACAGGAAGATTCATGGGACACTGCATTCCTACAAACACACTGACTGCTTTCAGTTACAGCTGTCTGCTTGCACAGAGAATAGATCCATGGGATCACAGATTAGCTCAACCAAAGATCAGCAGATGCTTGGCCCAGATCATTAACCGTCTCTCTCTCTCAAGGCTGACTGACCTGCCAAGTGTTTCCAACACTGTCCCTTTTTTCCTTCTCCACATTTTTGAGACTTTTATAAAAACTTATCAGAATAAGTCAGACCATTTTCCTGCAGTTTGTTGTTTCTCTGAGGGTTTAAATCCAGATCACAGGCAGAGTTGAACTCGCTGGGCTTACAGATATCAGTGGGGGTGGCGTTATGGGGGTGGGTGGGGAGATTACCCGAGTTTTATAGAGTGTGGATAGCAGGAAAGCTGTCACTGCTTTAACTTAAACACTGAGCTTGGATTTTTGAATTTTCTGGGCAAGGAGCTGTGAGCAAGTTTCTCTCTTACTTTAAGCTTGCTCTTACTCCTTTCAGCAGGAAGGTCAGGAAAATGCTGTGTTTTTCAGTAAAAGCAAAAGGTTTAAGCATCCGGGTGGAGTATTGAACGCGGAGTTGCAAGGACCTGCAGTGCTTCAGATCTTTCCAGGATCTTCTTTCAGCATGACAGTCCTGTTAAACACCAGCTGCAGATAAAGAAACATTCACAGGAGTCAACTCAAGGCAGTAATTCATACAATTCAGCAGAAGCTGGATGACCAACCATGTGAACACCACCTTAAACATTCACTCCCTCCACCAACGACGCACAATGGCAGCAGTGTATACCATCTACAAGATGCACCAAGGCTCCTTCGATAGCAGCTTCCAAACCCGCGAACTCTACCACCGAGAAGGACAAGGGCAGCAGACGCATGAAACACCACCACCTGCAAGTCCCCCTCCAAGTCACACACCATCCTAACTTGGAACTATATCGCCGTTCCTTCACTGTCGCTGGGTCAAAATCCTGGAACTCCCTTCCTAACAGCACTGTGGGTGTACCTACACCAGATGGACTGCAGCAGTTCAGGAAAGTGGTTCACCACAACCATCTCGAGGGCAATTAGGGATGGGGAATAAAAGCTGGCCTTGGCAGCGACGTTCATATCCCAAGAATGAATCAAAAAGATGTCTCAGTGAAGTTGTTGCACATTGGAGGGATGGCTCCAGGTTCCCAGGAGCTGTGCTAACAAAACACTTGATGGAAAGCTGAGACTGTGCTCACTAGGAGGACACATGGGAGGTCATTTTAAACTGATCACTGAATGTAAAACTGGTGCTGTGGGTCCAGTGCCAGTCACTGAAATAAACAAAAGGAAAGTCAGGCAGTTTCTCCAACGGGCACCTGACCCGCACCCTGGTTTCACATGAGGACGGTAGGTGTGTCAGGGGGGTGACTGTGTGAGGCTGATGGTGACACTGCTGTAAATACAATGCCATTTACATCAGACACCTCTAGAACATTGCGCACTGTGACACAAGTTTAAGTTCTCCTGGTGAATAGCGTATCCGATTATCATACAAGGTAACACTGTGCCCACCTTCTGGTCAGTGCTGTCCAGATCCACAGAGAAATAGCCAACACGCTCAAACTGAAATTTGTCAAATGGTTTGGCATTTTTTACAGATAAATCCAGCATCGCATCTCCGATCACTTTCAGGGAGTTCTGGGGAAAGATAAATGACACTGAGCTATTTGGTTACGAGAGTTAAGTCAGGAAGACTTGTTTGAGAGAAGCAGCTTTGCAGTATTTAAGTGAATAAACTGTTTTCAAAGTATTCAGGAACAGATAACTTATCACCTACAAAAAAACCATAAGAACATAAGAAATAGGAGCAGGAATAGGCTGTTCAGCCCTTCGAGCCTGCTCCACCATTCAATGAGATCACGGCTGATCTTCCACATCAACACCATTTTCCTGCACTAACCCCGTAAACCTTGATGTTTTTAATATGTAGAAATCTGTCAATCTCAGTCTTGAACATACTCATTGACTGAGATTCCACAGTCCTCTCGGGCAGAGGCACCCTCTGAGTGAAGAAATTCCTCCTTATCTCAGTCCTAAATGACCGGCCCCTTATTCTGAGACTGTGTCCCCTGGGTCTAGACTCCCCAGTCAGGGTAAACATCCTTCCTGTATCAACCCTGTCGAGCCCTGTAAGAAATTTGTATGCTTCAATGAGATCACCTCTCATTCCTCTAAACTCGAGAATAAAAGCCCAGTCTATTTAATCTTTCCTCATAGGACAATCACTCCATCCCAAGAAAGATGCATTTCTGTAGCACCTTCTTACAACCTTAGGACATTCCAAAGTGCTTCATAGCCAATGAAGTACTTCTGAAGTGTAGTCACTGTTGTAATGTAGGAAATGCAGCGGACAATTTGCACACAGCAAACTCCCACAAATGGCAATGTGATAATGCCCAGATAATCTGCTTTGGTGATGTGGTTGCCAGGACACTGGGGAGAACTCCCTTGCTCTTTTTAGAAATAGTGGCCATAGAATCTTTTACATCCACCTGGGAGAACAGATGGGGCCTCAGTTTACTGTCTCATCCGAAAGATAAGCACCTTTGAGATGTAGGCAAAACATGAAGTATAAAGTAGCATGGTTTTCAACAGTTCCGTGGAGGGGTTGAAAGATAGAAGAAATGGAAAGTCACTCTCTGTGTATAGTATGGATTGATCAGGAATAATAGGTTTCAATAAAGTCTGTTGCTTATAATCCACCATCAAGGGAATTGAGTTGGGGAGTGGGATTGACTGCACAGCTCCATGGAGAGCCAGCATGGACTCAAAGGGCCGAATGGCCTCCTTCTGCACCATAAATGATTCTATGACTCTAAGTGTCTTGTGCTCACTAAAAACGTGTGCCTGTGAATCAGAGAAGGAAGAAGGTTCACCAACAGTTGAATATTATCACCAAAACAGTTGAACTGCTCATTCAGTCCATAGCTGCTTGTGGGATCTTGTGTGCAAATGCCTTTCACATTTGCTGAAATAATCTGTGTAATTTACAGTGAAACTCATTGACTCTCCTCGATTCACCATCGATTGTTGCTCAATAAAAGCAAGCATGTTTCCTCCATCCTAAGGAACAGTAAGTTTCACAGAATGGTTACAACACAGGCCATTCAGCCCATTGTGTCCATGCTGGATCTCCAAAAGAGCAACTCTGCTAGTCCCACTCCCCTGCCCTTTCTCCATAGCCCTGCAAATTTTTTCTGTTCAGGTCCTTGAATGTGTTGTTGCCTCCCAAATCCGTTCCCATCTTTTCTGGAACTCCATGTCTGAATCCCGCCAATCAGGTTTCCGCCCCTCCCACAGTATCGAAACAGCTCTTATCAAAGTCTTTCACAAATGACATCCTATGTGACTGTGACAAAGGTAAACTATCCCTCCTTGTCCTTCTTGACCTGTCTGCAGCCTTTGACTTGACACAGTTGACCACACCATTCTCCTACAAAGCCTCTCCACCATCATCCAGCTGGGTGGGACTGCTCTCATTTGGTTCATTCTTAGCTATCTAATCAGAGCCAGAGAATCACGTGCAATGGCACCTATTCCTGCTCCCGCATTGTTAACTCTGGTGTCTCCCAAGGATGTAACCTTGGCCCCCTCCTGATGTCCCTCGGCGACATTATCTGAAAGCACAGCGTTAGTTTTCACATGTAAGCTGACGACAGTCAGCTCTATCTCACCACCACTTCTCTCGACTCTTCCACTATTGCTAAATTATCAGTCCGCTTATCCGACATCCAGTACCGGATGAGCAGAAATTTCCTCCAATTAAATATTGGGAAGGCTGAAGTGATAGTTTTTAATCCTGTTCCCTAGCTCCTGACGCCATCTTTCTCCCTGGAAACAGTGAGATTAAGCCAGGACATTTGCAATCTTGGTGTCACATTTGAGCCAGAGAGCTTCCGATGTCATATTCATACCATCACTAAGACCGCCTATTTCCACCTCTAACATTGCTCGACTTCACCCCCATCTCAGCTCATCTGCTGCTGAAACCCTCATTCCTGCCTTCATTGCCTCTAGACTTGACGTTTCTAATATACTCCTGACTGGTCTCCCATATTCTATCCTCCATATACTTGTCATTCAAACTCTGCTGCCTATGTCTTAACTCGCACCAAGTCCCATTCACTTATCAGCACTGTGTTCGCTGACCTACACTGGCTCTTGGTCAAGCAATGCCTTGATTTTAAAACTTTCATCGTTGTTTTCAAATCCCTCCATGGCCTCGCCCCTCCCAATCTCTCTAATCCTCTCCAGCCCCACAACCCTCTGAGATATCTGCACTCTTCTAATTCTGGCCTCTCGAGCACCCCAATTTTAATCGCTCCACCATTGGTGCTGCTCCTCGCCTGGGCCCTAAAGCTCTGGAATTCTCTCTTTACACCTCTCATACAAACATACCAAGGAACATACGAATTAGGAGCAGGAGTAGGCCACTTGGCCCTTCAAGCTGGCTCCGCCATAAAATAAGTTCATGGCTGAACGGATTACTAAACATTTCCATCTACACCCGATAACCTTCCACCCTCTTGCTTATCAAGAAGGGCGGTGCAGTGGTTAGCACCGCAGCCTCACAGCTCCAGGGACCCGGGTTCAATTCTGGGTACTGCCTGTGCGGAGTTTGCAAGTTCTCCCTGTGACCGCGTGGGTTTTCGCCGGGTGCTCCGGTTTCCTCCCACCGCCAAAGACTTGCAGGTGATAGGTAAATTGGCCATTATAAATTGCCCCTAGTGTAGGTAGGTGGTAGGGAATGTGGGATTACTGTAGGGTTAGTATAAATGGGTGGTTCTTGGTCTGCACAGACTCGGTGGGCCAAAGGGCCTGTTTCAGTGCTGCATCGCTAAATAAAAAAAAAGAATCTATCTACCTCTGCCTTAAAAATATTTAAAGATTCTGCTTCCACCGCCTTTTGAGGAAGAGAATTCCAAAGACTCTCAACCTTCTGAGAGAAAATTTCTTATCTCTGTCTTAAATGGGTGACCCCTTATTTTTAAACAGTGACCCCTAGTTCTAGATTCTCCCACAAGGGGAAACATCCTTTCCACATCCACCCTGTCAAGACCCCTCAGGATCTTATATGTTTCAATCAAGTCGCCTCTTACTCTTCTAAATTCCAGTGGATACAAGCCTAGTCTGTCCAATCGTCCTTGTAAGACAACCCGCCCATTCCAGGAGTTAGTCCAGTAAACCTTCTCTGAACTGCCTCCAACGCATTTACATCCTTCCTTAAATAAAGAGACCAGTACTGTACACAGTACTCCAGATGTGGTCTCACCAATGCCCTGTTTAGCTGAAGCATAACCTCTCTACTTTTGTATTCAATTCCTCTCGCGATAAACGATAACATTCTATTAGCTTTCCTAATTACATGCTGTACCTGCATACTAACCTTTTGTGATTCATGCACTAGGCCACCCAGATCCCTCTGCATCTCAGAGCTCTGCAATCTATCACCATTTAGATAATATGCTTCTTTTTTATTCTTCCTGCCAAAGTGGACAAATTCACACTTTCCCACATTATACTCCATTTGGCAGGTCTTTGCCCACTCACTTAACCTATCTATATCTCTTTGTAGCCCCCTTATGTCCTCTTCACAAGTTACTTTCCTACCTATCTCTGTGTCATCAGCACATTTAGCAACCATACCTTCGGTCCCTTCATCTAAGTCATTTATATAAATTGTAAAAAGTTGAGACCCCAGCACAGATCCCTGTGGCACACCACTTGTTACATCTTGCCAACCAGAAAATGACCCATTTATGCCTACTCTCTGTTTTGTGTTAGCTAACCAATCTTCCATCCATGCCAATGTTACCCCCTACACCATGAGCTTTTATTTTCTGCAAGAACCTTTGATGTGGCACCTTATCAAATGCCTTCTGAAAATCTAAGTACAATACATCCATCAGTTCCCCTTTACAGCACATGTAACTCCCTCAAAGAACTCCAATAAATTGGTTAAAAATGATTCCCCTTTCACAAAACATTGTTGACTCTGCCTGATTACCTTGAATTTTTCGATATGCTCTGCTATAACATCTTTAATAATAGCTTCTAACTTTTCCCTAAGACAGATGTTAAGCTAACTAGCCAGCAGTTTCCTGCTTTCTGTCTCCCTCCCTTTTTGAATAAAGGAATTACATTCGCTATATTCCAATTTAACAGAATCTTCTCCGAATCTAGGGAATTTTGGAAAATTAAAACCAACGCATCAACTATCTCACCAGCCACTTCTTTTAACACCCTAGGATGAAGTCCATCAGGACCCGGGGACTTGTCAGCCCGCAGCTCCAACAATTTGTCCAGTACCACTTCCCTGGTGATTGTAATTTTCTTGAGTACCTCCCTCCCTTCCATTTCCTGATTTACAGCTAATACTGGGATGTTACTTGTATCCTCAATAATGAAGACCGATGCAAAATGCATGTTCAATTCATCTTCCATCTCCTCATTATCCACTATTAATTCCCCAGACTCACTTTTTACAGGACCAACGCTCACTTTGTTAACTTTTCTTTTTTTAAATATATATAGAAACTCTTACTATCTGTCTTTATATTTCTAGCTAGCTTTCCTTCATACTCTAATTTTACCTTCCTGATCAATCTTTGTCATTCTTTGCTGTTTTTTATATTCTGTCCAATCTTCTGACCTGCCTCCCATCTTTGTGCAATTATAGGCTTTTTCTTTAAGTTTGATACTATCTTTAACTGTTTTAGTTAACCACGGATGGCAGGTCCCTTGGAATTTTTCTTTCTCGTTGAAATGTATCTATTCTGTGTATTCTGAAATATCCCCTTAAATGTCTGCCACTGCATCTCTATTGACCTATCCCTTAACTTAATTTGCCAGTTCACTTTAGCTAGCTCTGCTTTCATGCCCTCATAATTGCCCTTATTTAACTTCAAAATACTAGTCTTGGACCCACTCTTCTCTCCCTCAAACTGAATGTAAAATTCAAGCATATTATGATCGCTGCTTCCTAGGAGCACCTTAACTATGAGGTCATTAATTAATCTTATCTCGTTGCACAATACCAGGTCTAGTATAGCCTGCTCTCTGGTTGGCTCCAGAACGTATTGTTCCAAGAAATTATCCCGAAAACATTCTATGTACTCATCTAGGCTACCTCTGCCCATCTGATTTTTCCAGTCTATATGTAGGTTAAAATCCTCCATAATTATCACTGCACCTTTCTGACAAGCTGCCATTATTTCTTCCTTTGTACCCTGTCCTACAGTGTGGTTAATGCTAGGTGGCCTGTACACCACTCCCACAAGTGACTTCTTGCCTTTACGATTTCTCATCTCTACCCAAACTGCTTCTACATCCTGGTCTCCTGAACTTAGGTCAGCCCTCTCTATTGCGCTAATACCATCATTAATTAACAGAGCTACCCCTCCACCTTTTCCTAGCTTCCTGTCCTTCCTAAATGCCTTGTATCCTTCAATATTCAGGTCCCAATCTGTGTCATCCTGCAGCCATGTCTCTGTAATGGCTATCAGATCGTACTTATTTATTTCTATTTGCGCTCTCAGTCCATCCGTTTTTATTTTGAATGCTATGTGCATTCAGATGCAGAGCCTTTAGTTTTGTCCTTTTATTATTTTTGTAACCTCTAGCCTTATCTGTTGATTTACTCTTAGATTTTTACGCTCTGTTCCTTCCTGTCACAGTCTGTTTATCATTTCCCACATTAATACCTTTCTCTCTTGCCTTGTCTCTACTCTTTGATTTACCATATCTTCCCAAATTTGATCCCTTGCCCCCACTATTCAGTTTAAAACCTTCTCTATTTCCATAGTTAAGCAACTCGCTAAAACACCGGTCCCAGCATAGTTCAGGTGTACCAACGGTACAGCCACCACTTTCCCCAGTACTGGTGCCAGCGCCCCACGAACCGGAACCCACTTTTATCACACCAGTCTTTGAGCCACACATTAATTTCTCTAATCTTATTTGCCCTATGCCAATTTGCATGTGGCTCAGGTAATAATCCAGAGATTATTACCTTTGAGGTTCTGCTTAATTTGGTGCCAAGTTCCTCATACTGACTATGCAGAACCTCTTTCCTTGTCCTGCCTCTGTCATTGGTATCTACATGGACCACGACGACTGGATCCTCCCCCTCCCACTTTAAGTTCCTCTCCAGCCCTGAGCAGATGTCCCTAACCCTGGCCATCTGGACTCCAGCTCTTTGCTGCAGAGAACAGTGTCAATCCCCCTAACTATACTGTCCCCCTACTACCACTACATTTTTTTTCTCTCTCCACTTGAATGGCTTCCTGTACCATGGTCAGGTTGCTCATCCACCCTGCAGCCCCCACTCTCATCCAAAAAACCTGAAAGAACCTCAAACCTGTTCGACAATCACCAAGGCTGAGACTCCTGCCCTCTGGGTCCCCTTACCTGCCTCAGCTGCAGCCACACTCTCCTGTCCCTGCCCAAATCCGAAGACCCTATCCTAAGGTCTCCTGGTACAAAATGTCCAGATAACTTTCCCCCTCCCTGATGTGTCGCAGTGTCTGCAGCTCAGCCTCCAGTTCAATGACTCTGAGCTGAAGCTCTTCGAGCTGCACTTACTGCAGACGTGTTTGCCCTGGATCACACTGGCATCCAGGAGCTCCTACATGCTGCAGCTGTGGCACATCACCTGTCCTGCCATCCTTAATGTGTTTTAATTAAGTACATTATTTTATTCAATTATTTAATTTAGTTTCCTTTTTGTAATATATTTTATTAAGCTTGCCACTAGTTCCTTCGCTATTTTAAACGTTAGGATTAGAATGGACCTTAATCACTCAGGCGTGGCGGAGTTTGAAAACAAAGTGAGCAGTGATGTCACAGGAAAGCTGCAAAGTGATTGGTTGGTAAGTAACTACTGTTCGGGAATAACTCTAAATAGCCGGGTAAGTAACTAAAAGTAAACAGAAAGGTCTACAGTTTTTTTTTTAATATAGTAGGTAGTGTTTTTTTTTTAGGGAATCAAGGTCCCTCGTGTAAATGATCTAATTTTTGGGTAATTTAAGGGGATCAATTAAGGGCAAGTCATGGCAGGGCAGCTCGGCAGTGTGGAGTGCTCCTCCAGTGCAATGTGGGAAGTCAGGGATACTTCCAGTGTCCAGGGCCAACACGTGTGCGGGAAGTGTCTCCAGCTGCAGCTACTTGAAATCCGCGTTTCGGATCTGGAGCAGCGGCTGGAAACACTGTGGAGCATCCGCGAGGCTGAGATCATCGTGGATAGCATGTACAGGGAGGTGGTCACATTGCAGGTAATGACTGCTCAGGCAGAAAGGGAATGGGTGACCGCCAGGCAGAGTAGAAGAACTAGGCAGGTAGTGCAGGAGTCCCCTGGGTCCATCTCCCTTTTTAACAGATTTTCCACTTTGGATGCTGTTGGGGGAGATAGCTTCTCAGGGAAATGCAGCAAGAGCCAAGTCTGTGGCACCATGGGTGGCTCAGCTGCACAGGAGGGAAGGAAAAGGAGTGGGAGAGCTATAGTGATATGGGATTCTATCGAAAGGGGTACAGATAAACGTTTCTGTGGCCGCAAAGGTGACTCCAGGCTGGTATGCTGCCTCCCTGGTGCTAGGGTCAAGGATGTCACGGAGCGGCTGCAGGACATTCTGAAGGGGGAGGGTGAACAGTCAGAGGTCGTGGTTCACATTGGTACCAACTACATAGACAGAAAGAGGGATGTGGTCCTGCAACAAGAATTTAGGGAGCTAGGTAGCAGATTAAAAAGCAGGACCTCAAAGGTCGTAATCTCTGGATTATTCCCGGTGCCACGTGCTAGTGAATATAGGAATAGGAGGATAGAGCAGATGAATGCATGGCTGAGGAGATGGTGCAGGAGGGAGAGCTTTAGTTTAGTTTAGTTTAGTTTAGTTTAGTTTAGTTTAGAGATACAGCACTGAAACAGGCCCTTCGGCCCACCGAGTCTGTGCCGACCATCAACCACCCGTTTACACTAATCCTACACTAATCCCATATTCCTGTCACATCCCCACCAATCCCTATATATTTCCCTACCACCTACCTATACTAGGGGCAATTTATAATGGCCAATTTACCTATCCTGGGTCACTGGGCCTGTTTCTGGCAAAGGTGGGACCTGTACAAGTTGGACGGGATGCACCTGAACTGGAACGGGACAAACATCCTTGCTGGGAGGTTTGCTTGTGTTGTTGGGGGTGGAGGCCTGTTACCCGACCTGAACCCGACAGGACCTGACGACATGTGTTGGGTTTGGGTCGGGCCTATTTTCAGGGTCCGGCTTTCGTGCTCGGGTCGGGTCAAGCCGGACAAACACGGTAAGTGTTCTGCCGGTAAGTATTAAAAGAACTTAGCTGAGCTGGGAGTCCGGGACGAAACTGAGCCTGCACAGTGAGTGAGTGATGTCACTGTGATGTCATTGCGCAGGCACTGCAGCTTCCTGGAGCTTCCCAGTTGGAAGGTAAGTAAAGGGACGGTCGGGTTGGGTCGCGTCGAGTCGGGTTCAGGTCGGGTCGGGCTCGGGACAAAATTGGAGGGACTTGGGCCAGGTCGGGCTCAGGTCCAGTGTGGTTTGGTCGGGTTCTGGTCAGGTTCTTTTTTCCCAACTGGAGCAGGCCTCTAGTTGGGGGAGGGGGGGGGGGGGGCATTGGGGTGTTAAACTAATTTGGGAGGGGGATGGGATACAGAGTAGAGGTACAGTAGGGGGTGATGCACAGTCAAATATAAAAGAGAAACTGAGTCAGTCCGGAAGGCAAAGCAAATATAGACCTGTTAATGCACAAGTGAAAAATGCAAGGCTGGATTACATCTATTTTAATGCAAGCAGTCTTACTAGTAAGGCAGATGAATTGAGGGCATTGATTAGCACATGGGATTATGATATTATTGCTATCACAAAGACATGGTTGAGGGAGGGGCAGGACTGGCAGCTCAATATTCCAGGGTATAGAATCTACAGGCGAGACAGGGGAGGGTATAAGAGGAGGTGGCATTTCACTGTTGATCAAGGAGTCAATTACTGCAGTAAGGAGGGATGATATCTTAGAAGGTTCCTCAAATGAGGCTATATGGGTACAACTTAAAAACAAAAAGGGGGCAATCACTTGGCTGGGAGTGTACTACAGGCCTCCAAACAGTCAGGGAGAGATAGAGGAGCAGATATGTAGGCAAATCTCAGAAAGGTGTAAAAATAATAGGGTAATAATAGTAGGGGATTTCAACTTCTCCAACTGGGATAGTCTTAGTGCAAAAGGATTAAAGAGGGCGAAATTCTTAAAATGCATACAGGAGAGCTTTTTGATCCAATATGTAGAAAGTCCTACAAGAGAAGGGGCAGTACTGGACCTAATCCTAGGGAATGAAGCCAGACAAGTGGTAGAAGTGTCAGTGGGGGAGCATTGCGGGGATAGTGACCATAACTCTAAGATTTAAGGTAGTTATGGAAAAGGACAAAGATGGATCAGAAATAAAGATACTGAAATGGGGGAAAGCCGATTTCAGTATGATAAAACAGGATCTGGCCAAAGTGGACTGGGAGCAGCTACTCGTAGGAAAGTCTACATCAGATCAGTGGGAGTCATTCAAAGAGGAAATAGTGAGAGTTCAGAGCCAACATGTACCCGTTAAGGTGAAGGGTAGGAACAACAAGTCCAGGGAACCCTGGATGTCAAGGGATATCGAGGATTGGATCAGGAAAAAAAAGGAGGCTTACGGCAGATTCAGAGTTTTGAAAACAGCAGAGGCATTAGAAGAGTATAGAAAGTGTATGGGTGTACTTAAAAAAGTAATTAGGAGAGCGAAGAGGGGACATGAAAAAACACTTGCAGGCAAGATAAAGGAAAATCCTAAGGCGTTTTATAAGTATATTAAGGGCAAGAGGATAACCAGGGAAAGAGTAGGGCCCATTGGGGACCAAAGTGGCAATGTGTGTGTTGAGCCGGAGGACAGAGGTGAGGTTTTAAATGATTACTTTGCATCTGTGTTCACTATGGAGAAGGACGATGTAGGTGTAGAGATCAGGGAGGGGGATTGTGATATACTTGAACATATTAACATCGAAAGGGAGGAAGTATTAGTGGTTTTAGCAGGCTTAAAAGTGGATAAATCCCCAGGCCCAGATGAGATATATCCCAGGCTGTTATGTGAGGCAAGGGAGGAGATAGCAGGGGCTCTGACACAAATTTTCAAATCCTCTCTGGCCACAGGAGAGATACCAGAGGACTGGAGGACAGCGAATGTGGTACCATTATTCAAGCAGGGATAAACTAGGTAATTACAGGCCGGTGAGTCTAACAACAGTGGTAGGGAAACTATTGGAAATAATTCTGAGGGACAGGATTAATCTCCACTTGGAGAGGCAGGGAATAATCAGGGATAGTCAGCATGGCTTTGTCGGGGGAGATCGTGTCTAACTAACTTGATAGAATTTTTCGAGGTGGTGACTAGATGTGTAGATGAGGGCAAAGCAGTTGATGTAGTCTACATGGACTTCAGTAAGGCTTTTGACAAGGTCCCGCATGGGAGATTGGTTAAGAAGGTAAAGGCCCATGGGATCCGGGGCAATTTGGATCCAAAATTGGCTTAGTGGCAGGAGGCAGAGGGTAATGGTCGAGGGTTGTTTTTCTGAGTGGAAGTCTGTGACCAGTGGTGTACCACAGGGATCAGTGCTGGGACCCTTGCTGTTTGTAGTGTACATTAATTATTTAGATGTGAATTTTGGAGGTATGATCAGTAAGTTTGCAGATGACACGAAAACTGGTGGTGTTGTAAATAGTGAGGAGAAAAGCCTTAGATTACAAAACAATATAGATGGGCTGGTAAGATGGGCGGAGCAGTGGCAAATGGAATTTAATCCTGAGAAGTGTGCGGTGATGCATTTTGGGAGGACTAACAAGGCAAAGGAATATACAATGGATGGTAGGACCCTGGGAAGTACAGAAGGTCAGAGGGACCTTGGTGTGCTTGACAATAGATCACTGAAGGCAGCAGCACAGGTAGATAAGGTGGTTAGGAAGGCATATGGGATACTTGCCTTTATCAGCCGAGGCATAGAATATAAGAGCAGGGAGGTTATGATGGAGCTGTATAAAAAATACTAGTTAGGCCACAGCTGGAGTACTGTGTACAGTTCTGGGCACCACACTATAGGAAGGATGTGATTGCATTGGAGAGGGTGCAGAGGAGATTCACTAGGATGTTGCCTGGGCTGGAGCATTTCAGCTATGAAGAGAGACTGAAAAGGCTAGGATCGTTTTCCTTGGAGCAGAGAAGGCTGAGGGGGGACCTGATTGAGGTATACAAAATTATGAGGGGCATTGAGAGATTAGATAGGAAGAAAGCTTTTCCCCGAGCAGAGGGGTCAATACCCAGAGGGCATAGTTTTAAGGTAAGGGGCAGGAGGGTTAGAGGGGATTTGAGGAAATTTTTTTTCACCCAGAGGGTGGTTGGAATCTGCAATGCACTGCCTGAAGAGGTGGTGGAGGCAGGAACCCTCACAACATTTAAGAAGTATTTAGATGAGCACTTGAAATGCCATAGCATACAGGGCTATGGGCCAAGTGCTGGAAAATGGGATTAGAATAGTTAGGTGTTTAATAGCCAGCACAGACATGATGGGCCGAAGGGCCTTTTTCTGTGCTGTATAACTCTATGACTTACCAGATACTCACTAAACAGGTAGCTTCTTCCCTGCTCTCTGTTGATTGTGACGTCACTCTGATGTCACTTTTCAATTTTTCCCTGCTCTTCTCTCGCTCTGTCTGACTCCGGTCTCTCTACCTTGCTTTGTTCCTTTAAGACATTTCTTAAAACCTACCTCTTTGACCAAGTTTTAGGTCATCTGACCTAATATTTCCTTATGTGGCTCAGTGTCTTATTTTGTTTTATAATGCTCCAGTAATGCACCCAGAGATGTTTTATTATGTTAAAGGTGTTATATAAATACAAGTTGTTGTTGTTAAAGTCTATCACTATCCCCCTCACAGTTCACAATACTTCCAAGTTTTGTGTCATCTGCAAATTTTGAAATTGTGCTCTGCAAACCCAAGTCTAGGTCATTAATATAGATCAAGAAAAGCAGTGGGCCCAATCCTGACCCCTGGTGAACCCCACCTTCCTCCAGTCCAAAAAACAACGGTTCACCACTACGCTCTGTTTCCTGTCACTCAACTAACTTCATATCCATGCTGTCACTGTCCCTTTTATTCCATGGGCTTCAACTTTGCTGACAAGACTGTTATGTGGCCCTTAATCAAATGCCTTTTGGAAGTCCAGGTACACCACATCAACCACCTTACCCTCATCAACACACACTGTTACCTCATCAAAAAACTCAATCAAGTTTCTTCCTCAATCTGCCTGAAACAGTCCAACAGTGCTATTAATGTCTCTCGAAAACACAAGCTGCTGCAACACAGAACAATCCTCCTGAAGGTGGCAACTGACCTACAAGCAGTTCCCTTTCTTGGGAGTCTCTTCCACATCCTTCTGATGAGAGGGAAAGATTTATTCTGAGTCTCTAACCGTTCTCAAGGCCCTTGTGCCCCATTTTCCTCACTGTCTGAACCTTTCATTAGTTGAATAGATCTGGAGCCTCAGTCCACAGTTCAGTTGTTGAATACTCACTGGGTTAATATCGCTCAGGAAGCCACCGGGCACCTCACTGGAGTCCTCAGGACTTTTATGGAGGAAGCTACAAAATACATAAAAAATGCGATCAAAATTTCAACTCCAGGCAATGGCTACCCCAGCCCTTGAAACAGCAGCCCCCAGAAACACCCCCTGGTGAAACAGCTCCCACCCACTGCAAAACAGTTCTCCCCCTCATCTGACACAAGAAACAACCCTGGTCCAAGAACGGTAGCATAATGGTAATGTTACTGGAGTAATGATCGAGAGAATAAAAGCAAAATATTGCGGATGCTGGAAATCTGAAATAAAAACAGAAAATGCTGGAAATACTCTGCAGGTCTGGTAGCATCTGCGGACAGAGAAGCACAGTTAACGTTTCAGATCTGTGACCCTTCTTCAGAACTGGCAAATATTAGAAATGTTTGTTTTCTATTTCTAATATTTGCCAGTTCTGAAGAAGGCTCACTGACCTGAAACGTTAACTCTACTTCTCTCTTCATATAATGATCTAGAGACAGGAGTTCAAATCTCACCACGCCAGCTGGGGAATTTAAATTCAATTAATTAATAAATCTGGAATAAAAAGCTAATCTCGGCAACGATGACCATTAAACTACCAGATTGTTGTAAAAGCCCATCTGGTTTACTAATGCCCTTTAGGGAAGGAAATCTGCCATCCTTACCTTGTCTGGACTATATGTGTCTCCAGACCCACAGCAAAGTGGCTGATTCGTAACAGCCCTCTGAAATGGCCTAGCAAGTCACCCAGTTGTAGCAAACCACTACAGAAAAGTTAAAAGAATAAAAAAAATGGGCAGCCCACCTGGCATCAACCTATGCACTGGACATGACAAAGGCATACCCTGCCCAGTCAACCCTGCAAAGTCCTCTTCACTAATATCCGGGCACCAAAATTGGGAGAGCTGTCGTACAGACTAGTCAAGCTACAGCCTGACAGTCATACTCACAAAATCATACCTTAACAGACAATGTCCCAGACGCTTTCATCACCATCCCTGGATATCTCCTGTCCCACCAGTAGGCCAGACCCAGCAGAGGTGGCAGCACAGTGGTATACTGTCGGGAGGGAGTGGCCCTGGGAGTCCTCAACGTTGACTCTGGACCCCATGACGTTTCATGGCATCTGGTCAAACATGGGCAAGGAAATCTCCTGATTACCACCTCCTGCCCTCCCTCAGCTGATGAGCACAAGAACACAAGAAAAAGGAGTAGACGACCAAATGGCCCATCAAGCCTGTTCCGCCATTCAATACCACCATGGCTGATCTAGGGCTTCAACTCCACTTTCCTGCCGGCTCCCCATTCTTGATTCCCTGCGAGACCAAAAATCTATCTATCCCAGCCTTAAATGCATTCAAAAATGGAGCATCCACAACCCTCTGGGGTAGAAAATTCCAAAGATTCACAACCCTCTGAGTGAAGTAATTACTCCTCATATCGGCCCCTTATCCTGAAACTGTGCCCCCGTGTTCTAGATTCCCCGACCAGTTGAAACAATCTCTCAGCTTCTACCCTATCGAGCCCTTTCAGAATCTTGTCTGCCTCAATTAGATCGCCTCTCTTTCTTGTAAACTCCAGAGAATATAGACCCAATTTACTCAGCCTTTCATCACAGGACAACCCCCTCATCCCAGGGACCAATTTAGTAAATCTTCACTGCACTGCCTCCAGTGCAAGTATATCCTTTCTTAAATGTGGAGACCAAAATTGCACACAGTATTCCAGGTGCGGTCTCACCAAAGGCCTGTACAATTTCAGTCAGACTTCTATATTCCTGTACTCCAATCCCCTTGCAATAATGGCCAATTTGCCATTTGTCTTCCTAGTAGCCTGCTGCACCTGTATGTTAACTTTGTGCATTCCTTGTACGAGTTCCCCCCAAGTCTCTCTGATCAATACTTACCAGTTTCACACCTTTTAAAAAATATTCTGTTTTTCCATTTTTACGACCAAAGTGAACAACTTCACACTTCCCTACATTATACTCCATTTGTCATCTTGTTGCCCACTCACTTAACTTGTCTATATCTCTCTGCAGTCCTCCCTGCAGCTTACCTTTCCCACCGAGCTTTGTATCATCAGCAAACTTAGATACATTACTGTCTGTCTCTTCATCCAAGTCATTAATATAGAGTGCAAATAGCGGAGGCTCCAGCACTGATCCTTGCAGCACCCCACTATTCACTGCCTGCCAACCTGAAAATATTCCATTTATGCCCACTCTCTGCTTCCTGTCTGTTAACCAATTCTCTATCCACATTAATATATTTACCCCCAACACCATGAGCCCTTATCTAGCCTATTAACCTTTTATGTGGCACCTTATCGAATGCCTTTTGGAAATCCAGGTATACTACATCTACTGGTTTCCCTTTATCTACCCTACTAGTTACATCCTCAAAAAACTTTAAGAAATTTGTCAAATAGGATCTCCCTTTAGTAAAATCATGCTGACTTGTTCTAATCATACTAGGCTTTTCTAAATGCAATGTTAAGACTTCTTTAATAATAGTTTCCAAAATCTTCCCAATGACTGATGTTAGGTTAACTGGCCTGTAGTTCCATGTTTTCTCTCTATCTCCTTTCTTCAAAAGTGGTGTAACATTTACCAACTTCCAATCTGATGGGACCATTCCTGAATCTAAGGAATTCTGGAAAATCCTAGCCAGCGCATCCACTATTTCTTTTAGAACTCTAGGATATAGGTCATCTGGTCCCAGGGTCTTGTCAGATTTTAGTCCCTCAAGTTTCTCCAATACTTTTTCTCAGCTGATATCAATTTCCTTAATTTCCTCACTTTTTAGCCCCTAGGTTACTGCCTATTTCTGGTATGGAACTTGTATCTTCTACTGTGAAGACAGACACAAAATATTTGTTCAATGCCTCTGCCATTTCCTCATTCCCCATGATGATTTCTCCTGTCTCTGCCTCTAAGGGACCAGCGTCTCCTTTAGCTACTCTCTTCCTTTTTATGTACTTACAAAAGCTCTTACAATCTGTTTTTATATTGCTGGCTAGTTTACTCTCATTCTATTCTTTCCCTTTTTATCGACCCTTTGCTGGTTTCTAAATTACTCCCAATCCTCAGACTTGCTCCTTTTTTTTGCAACCTTGTAAGCCTCTTCTGTTAGTTTCCTTTTCTCTGCTTAACTTCCCGAGTGAGCCACGGATGGGTCTTTCTGGACGAGTTTTTGTTTTTGAACAGAATGTACTTTTGTTGAACCCTTTGAATTGTTTCTTTAAATGTTTCCCATTGTTAGACCTTCCAGTCTATTTACCCAATTAACCTTAGCCAGTTCCCCCCTCATACCTTTGTAATTGGCTTTAAGTTTAAGATTCTTGTTTGTGATTGAAATGTGTCACTTTCAAACTCATTCACAAATTCATCTTCGAGACCACTGTTGCCAATTTGATTGCCCCAGTCTATATGCAGATTAAAGTCCCCCACAATTAATTACCTTTTTCATACGTTCCAATAATTTCCCATTTTATATTCTGTCCAATAATATGACAACTGTTGGGGGGGCCTGTAAATTACTCCCACCCGTGTTTTCTGACTCCTGCTATTCCTAATTTCCACCCAAACTAATTCATGATCTTCTGAAGCCAGATTCCTTCTTAATAATGTCCATACGTCATTTTTAATATCAGGGCTACCCCTCCTCCTTTGCCATTCTGTCTGTCTGTCTGTCCGGAATATTGTGTACCCTGGAATATTCATTTCTTAACCTAGATCTCCTTGTAACCATGTCTCAGTAATGGCAATTAGATTTAGATCATTTACCTCTATTCATGTCACTAATTCATCTACCTTATTAGAGATGCTTCGTGCATTCAGATAAAGGAACTTTAATTTCATTTTTTTTACCCCTATCCCCTGCAAAGACCTTATTTGCCAATGTAAAATTTTTGTTAAACTCTGTCCCTTCCTGTTGGGAATTACCCACATCACTATCCTGCTCCGATGCCCTGACCTCTCTCTTTGGATTTCTAAATTTCCCTTTACCCAAACCCTCCCCCACTGTTAGTTTAAAGCCCTGTCCACAGCCCTAGGTATTCAATTGGTCAGGGCACTGGTTCCAGCCTGGTTCAAGTGAAGCCCATCCCAACGGAATAGCTCCCTCTTCCCTGAGTACTAATGCCAGTGCCCCAAGAATTGAAACCCCATCTTCCCACACCACTCTTTGAGCCACACGTTTAGTTTTCTAATCTGCTTGACCCTGTGCCAATTGCACATGGCTCAGATAACAATCCAGATGTGATTACCTTTGATGTTCTGCGTTTTAGCTTAGACCCGAACTTCTCAAATTCTCTAAGCAGAACATTTCTGGTTCTACCTATGTCATTGGTTCCGAAATGGACCACGACAACTGGATCCTCCCCTCCAAGTTCCTCTCCAGCCATGAGGAAATGTCCTTAACCCTGGCACCAGGCAAGCAACACAGCCATCGGAGATCGGAGCTCGTGGTCACGGCTGCAGAGAACAGTATCTATCCCCCTGACTATACTGTCTCCTATCACTATCGCATTCCTCTTCACTCCCCCCACTGGAATGGTATCTTTCACCATGGTACCATGGTCAGTCCATTCATCCACCTTGCAGTCCTTCTTTCCATCCACACAGGTAGCAAGGACCTCGTACCTGTTGGACAAGGTCAGCGGCTGAGGCTCCCCTACCTGCCTCACTCGCAGTCACACCCTCCTGTCCCTGACCATTGGCCATCCCTAATGACCTCCCTACTCTAAGGGGTGCGACTGCTTCCTGGAACAAAGTCTCCAGGTAACTCTCCCCCTCCCTGATGCTCTGCAATGTCTGCAACTCAATACCCAGCCCAGCAATTCTGAGCTGAATCAGTACTCCTTCATATATAATATAATATAATAAAAACAAGAAATGCTGGAACGACTCAGCAGGTCTGGCAGCCTCTGTGGAAAGAGAAGCAGAGTTAACGTTTCGGGTCAGTGACCCTTCTTTGGAACTCCTTCATGTTGAACACCACATGGAAGAAACACCGAGGATAGCAACAGCACAGAATGTACTCTGGGTGGGGGACTTCAGTGTCCATCACCAAGAGTGGCTCGGCAGCACCACTACTGGCCAAGCTGGTTGAGTCCTTAAGGACATAGCTGCTAGACTGGGTCTGCGGCAGGTACTGAGAGAACCAAAAAGAGGAAAAAACTTATTTGGCCTCATCCTCACCAATCTACCTGTGCAGATGATTGCATTGTAGGAATGATCACTGCACAGTCCTTGTGGAGATTAAGTCTACATCGTGTTGTGAGCCATTATCATTGTGCTAAATGAAATAGATTCAGAACAGATCTAGCAGCTCAAAACTGGGCATCCATGTGGTCAAAGCTCCACAGTCCTGCCAAGTCCAGTTGTGAATGGTGGTGGACAATAAAACAAGTAACGGGAGGTGGAGGTTCCATGAACATCCCCATCCTCAATCATGGCAGAGACCGACACATCAGTGCGAAAGACAAGGTTGAAGCATTTGCAACAATCTTCAGCCAGAGGTGCCGAGTGGATGATCCATTTCGGCCTCCTCCTGAGGTCCCCAGCATCACGGGGCGGCACAGTGGCGCAGTGGTTAGCACCGCAGCCTCACAGCTCCAGCGACCCGGGTTCAATTCTGGGTACTGCCTGTGTGGAGTTTGCAAGTTCTCCCTGTGTCTGCGTGGGTTTCCTCCGGGTGCTCCGGTTTCCTCCCACAGCCAAAAGACTTGCAGGTTGATAGGTAAATTGGCCATTATAAATTGCCCCTAGTGTAGGTAGGTGGTAGGGTAATATAGGGACAGGTGAGGATGTAGTAGGAATATGGGATTAGTATAAATGGGTGGTCAATGGTCGGCACAGACGCGGTGGGCCGAAGGGCCTGTTTCAGTGCTGTATCTCTAAATAAAATAAATCACAGATGCCAGTCTTCAGCCAATTCCATTCACTCCAAGTGATATCAAGAAGCAGTTGAAGGCACTGGATACAACAAAGTAAAGGCCTGCTCAGGTCTGCAAATGAGACCCGACCCGAGCCCGACAGAACCCCATCCGACCCCGAGCCCAATCCGGCCCGAGTCATTCCATTTTTTCCCACGCCCGACCCGACCATCAGTTAGCTTACCATCCATTTTTCACTTTGTTCCTTACCTGCACAAGCTTAAAATAACTGCAGCAAAACCACTTTTAAAGTCCAAAAAGTAAATTAACATTAAAGTCACTTACCTGAAGTGGTGATAAAGCGTGTCCGATTCGGCCCGACCCGAACTGAGCCCGAATGCCAAACCAGGAAGTGCGACCCAACCCAAACCCGACACATGTCGTCGGGTCCCGTCGGGTTCGGGTCGGGTAGCAGGCCTTTATAGCAAAGGCTATGGGCCCTGACAACATCCCAACTGTTGTACTAAAGACTTGTGCTCCAGAACTAGCCGTGCCCTTAACCAAGCTGTTCTGGTACAGCTACAACACTGGCATCTACCCAACAATGTGGAAAATTGCCCAGGTATGTCCTGTCCACAAAATGCAGGACAAATCCAATCTGGCCAAATTACTGCCCCATCAGTCTGCTCTCAGTCATCAGCAAAGTTCTGGAAGGGGTCGTCGACTGTGTATCAAGTGGCACTTGCTCACCAATACTCAGTTTGGGTTCCGCCAGGGCCATCCGGCTCCAGACTGCATTACTGCCTTTGTCCAAACATGGACAAAAGAGCTGAATTCCAGGGGTGAGGTGAGAGTGACAGCTTCTTCTTAGGCAGTCCCTTGGGATCGAGGATGACTTGCTTCCACTCCAGTTCCATGGGTTCTGAGATGGCTGATAAGTCCAGTGCATGATTTGCAGACTCTGCCACGAGGGGCTGGTGGTGCTTGAAGAGTCAGATAGATGAGTAGTTTGGAGGTTTGTGCGCTTCCTCCAACACCTTGACTTCACCTTCACATGCTCCTGACGAAGTCCCTTGAGGTGTACGATGCCTTCCCGAATGAGCTTCCTCCATCTAGGGCGGTCATGTGCCAGGGAATCCCACGGGTCAAGGGGGTGTTTGACCTCTTCAGGGATGCTTTGAGGATATCTCTAAAGAGTTTCTGCTGCAATTCTGAGAGTCTCCTGCCGCGATCAAGTTCTGAATAGAACACGAAAATAAAAAGCAAAATACTGCGGATGCTGGAAATCTGAAATAAAAACAAGAAATGCTGGAAATACTCAGCAGGTCTAGCAGCATCTGTGGAGAGAGAAGCAGAGTTAACGGTTTGGGTCAGTGAGAAGAAGGGTCACTGACCTGAAACGTTAACTCTGTTTCTCTCTCCACAGATGCTGCCAGAATTGCTGAGTATTTCCAGCATTTCTTGTTTTTATTTCTGAATAGAACAGCTGCTTTGAGAGTCGCTGCTACAATGCTACACCTCACCTCCAGCAAACTACCTACAGTCACGGAGCTAATCTACAGAACAGACAGAAAACCATTCAACCTACACCACCTTCGATCCAAAACCAAAATCACTCCAACCTCAGTCGTCGAGCTTCAATGTGCAGATGATACTTGCGAGTGCGCTTAATCTAAAACTGAGCTCCAGATCATTGTTCACTCCTTATCCAAAGTGTATGAGAAAATGGGTCTTTCACTAAACGCTCAGAAAATGAAGGTCCTCTTTCAACCAGTTGCCACAGCACAACTCCTGCCCGTCAATCAAGATCAATGGATAGATCTTGGAAAATGCGGACCATTTTCCATATCTTGGCAGCCTCCTTTCAGGAAAGACAGACATAGACAAAGAGGCTCATTATCATCTCCAATGTGCTTGCTCAGCCTTCAGCCGACTGAGGAAGACAGTATTTGAGGATCAAGATCTCAAACCTGAGACTAAGATCATGGTTTACCGGGCAGCAGTAATCCTTGGGCTGCTATATGCTTCGGCGACTTGGACAACCAACAGCAGGCACCTCAAAGCACTAGAGACGTACCGCCAGAGGAGCCTCCGCAAGATCCCCCAAATCCAGTGGCAAGAAAGGTGGTCCACAGCAGCGTCCTCTCTCAAGCCAAAATGCCCAGCATTAGGCACCAAAAACCAGCACCACTGGGCAGGACATGTTCACATGTCTTGACACCAGACTCCCAAAGAGTGACAGCACTTGACGTCAGAGCAGCATCTGACCGAGTGTGGCATTAAGGAGCTCTAGAAAAATTGAAATCAATGGGATTCGGGGAAAACTCTCTAGTGGTTGGAGTCATACATAGCACAATGGAAGATGGTTGTGATTGTTGGAGACCAATCATCTGAGCCCAGGATACCGCAGCAGAAGATCCTCAAGATAGTGCCCTAGGCCCAACCATCTTCAGCTGTTTCACCAATGACCTTCCGTCCATCATAAGGTCAGAAGTGGGGATGTTTGCAGATGATTTCATAATGCTCAGCACCATTCGCAACTCCTCAGATACTGAAGCAGTCTGTGCCCTCATGCAGCAAGACCTGGACAATATCACTGTCACTGAACCTCCCACCATCAACATTCTCAGGGCTGTCACCATCGACCGGAAATTTAATTGGAACAGCCACATATATACTATGGCTACAAGTGCAGGTCAGAAACTGGGAATTCTGCGGCGAATAACTCACCTCCTGACTCCCCAAAGCCTGCCCACCACCTACAAGTCAGGAGTGTGATGGATTACTCCTTTTTAAAAAAAATTCATTCATGGGGATGTGGGCGTCACTGGCTAGGCCAGCATTTATTGCCCATCCCTAATTGCCCTTGAGAAGGTGGCGGTGAGCTGCCTTCTTGAACCGCTGCAGTCCATTTGAGGTAGGTACACCCGCAGTGCTGTTAGGAAGGGAGTTCCAGGATTTTGACCCAGCAACAGTGAAGGAATGGCGATACACTTCCAAGTCCTCACCTGCCTAGATGAGTGCAGCTCCAATAACATTCAAGAAGCTCAATACAAAGCAGCCCACTTGACTGGCACCCTATTCACCACCTTCAACAGGTGAAAGGTTATCGGGAGTAGGCGGGAATGTGGAGATGAGGTTACAATCAGATCAGCCATGATCTTATTGAATGGTGGAGCAGGCTCGAGGGGCCTAATTCATATGTTCGTATGAAACATTCACTTCCTCCACCACCAACGTACATTGGCAGTAGTGTGTACCATCTACAAGATGCACTGCAGTGGTTCAACAAGGCTCATTTGACATCACCTTCCAAACCCACGACCTCTACCAAACAGGAAGGACAAGGGCAGCAAATGCATGGGAACACCACCACCTGCAAGTTCCCCTCCAAGTCACACTCCATCCTGACTTGGAACTATATCACCGTTCCTTCACTGTCGCTGGGTCAAAATCCTGGAACTCTGTTCCTAACAGCACTGTTGGTGTACCTACTCCACATGGACTGCAGCGGTTCAAGAAGGCAGCTCACCACCACCTTCTCAAGATGAATTAGGGAAGGCAAAAAGTGATGGTCTCTCAAGGACCCTCACATCCTTCCTAAAGTGTGGTAACCAAAACTGGATGCAAATACTCTAGGTGTGGCCTAACCAGAGCTTTATAAAGGTTCAGCATAACTTCCCTGCTTTTGTACTCAATTACCTGTATTTATGAAGTCCAAAATCATACGAACATACAAACATACGAATTAGGAGCAGGACCACTCTCTCAATGTGTCCTGCCACCTTCAAAAGATCTATGCACATGAACCCCCAGGTCCCTTTGTTCCTGCACACTCTTTAGAACTGTGCCATTAGGTATATATTGCCTCTCCCTCGCCTTCTGCTAAAATGCCAAAATCACCTCACTCTTCTCTATATTAAATTCCCTCTGCCGCTTGCCTGCCCATTCAGCTAGCCTAAATACGATGTGGGTTTCTGCCTCTCCAGCCTTTCTGTCAGTGAACTCCAGACCCCCACCCATCCTCTGAGTGAAAACGTTTCTCAACTCTCCTCTCATCCTTCTATCAATGACATTAAACCTCTGCCTCCTGGTTGTTGACCTCTCTGCTAAGATAAATAGGTCTTTCCTATCCACTCGATTTGTAAAAACATTGAATCCAGAGTCTACAATGTAAAAGCAATAATGTTCTTCATAATGATACTGTGCGTAAAAGGGTTAAATTGCAAGGATGGGTTGCATAGACTATATTGTATTCCACTGAGTAGGGAAGATGGAGGGTTCTTCGAATTGAGGTGCGAAGATGATTAAAGGAGTTGATTGAGCAAATAGAAAAACTGGTGGGGCGTCTAGAATAAGGAGGCATAACCTTAACATTAGAGCTAGGCCATTTAGGGGTGATGTCAGGAAACGGTAGTGGAAATCAAAGGGCAATTAGGGATGGGTAATAAATGCTGGCCTAGCCAGCGGCCTACATCCAATGAAAGAATAAAAAAAACTGGAACACTCTATCCCTAAAGGCTCTAGATGCTGGGGGCCAATTGGAATTTTTAAAAATCATAGATCTTTGTTGTTAAGGGTATCAAGAGATATATAGCAAAGTTGGGGAGGTAGAGCAGAGATGCAGGTCAGCCATGATCTGACAATATGGAGCAGGCTTAAAGGGCTGAATGACCTCACTCTGTTTCTACCTTTCAATATTTCATAGTAATGGCCAACACTGAATGACCTCACTCTGTCGTCCATACATTAGACTTACAGTTTTTAGTGTGCAACTTACTCTCCTGGGTGCAATGTACACACTCTGGAGCACAAGGTACACACTCTGGGGTGGAACTTACTCTCCCAGGCGCAACTTACACAGTCCAGGGCACAACATGCAGTCTCTCAGGTATAACTTACAGTCTCTCATAAAGCCGTAGTTCACAGATGAGAGGATTTGACACCCAGTGAATAAAAGCCTTTGGTTTCTCAGCTGTGTCTGATTTCCGACAAGTTGCCTCCAACTCGACCACTTTCCCGTTCTTATTCTGTAAAGTGCAAAATACAATCAAGTGAAACATTTTCTGTTGACTGAATTCTGGCCTCAGGACCAGGCCACACTCCAATTGTCACACAGTGTGATTCTCCCACACATCAGTCACTGCACATCCAAGGGAAGGCAGTGTGTGAGGTGTGCGGATAAGACACAGCATAAATACAGCTGATTACAGCGGATCTGCAGCCCATTCAGGACAGTGAGGGCTGGAACATGGGAGCAAATGAACAGACAAGAATAGTTTTCAGGAGGACAGTTTTAGCTCTTGATCAGGGAATTGTGCTTTTAGTTGCTGCTTGTTGCTTCCACTGGCAATGGACACTTACCTTGTTAACCCTTTGCACCGAGATGACGAAGCCAGCATGTCGGAGTCCGACCGATTGCTCAGGGGTCAGTCGTTTATAGCCCTTCTCCATCACCTGCACACAAAGCAAATGTACATCAGCATCAGTGGTACACAGCGAAAAGAAGGGATCAGGGCAACAATAACAGTGAGCACTGGGTTGATGGGACCCCCTGGGGGCCCAGGTCCTATGAGTACAGGCAACTCAGGCCATTGTTTGTAAAGTGCTGCTGGAAGGTGTGTTTGTCATATGGAGGATTCACTGGGGCACTCACTGCTGCAGCACAGGATAGGGAGAACGCAGTCTCATCCATGAGTCTCACAGCAAAACACCCATCCACAGTCGAAGATGACTACCAGTCCCGATCCCCAGACCGAACCTGAGGCTGAGTCAGTAACAGGCAAAGCACCAAGGAACTGAAATACTGTGAACATTGAGAGCCTTACCTCCCGGAAATCAGACTGTTCGATATAGATGGTGGAGGTGATCGGCACTGTGTGGAACCCCTTACTTTCATCTGCTGGGAAGTTTGGAACAGAGACTTCAAGTGGCTGTAGGAAAACAGATGGCTTGATCAGGGTAGAGGGCACAATGTTCATCTTCTCAAATACCTCTCCACACACATGCTCAATACCCCCTCCGCCCAACTGTGCACACGCTCACTGACCCACCCCCCCCGCCGTGCACACACGCACCGCCCGCCACACACATGCTCAACACCTGCCCTCCACACGCTCCCCAAATCCTGCACACCCCCAAAGCCACCTTTATCTTCAATTTATGCTTCCCGAAATTCCAATCGACACATTTTCAGCATGGGCAGGAGTAAAGGTGGAACCACAAGCCCATGGAGGTGTTAAGTGAGGGGCAGACACACATCACTGGGGAATGTGGACCCTGCTGCAGGCACAGCATTCATGTTTCACCATTCCCATCTGTCAAAAAAACTCAGCAAACACTGGGAAAAATCTGAGGTATGTATAAAATCACACATACCTCTTGTATGGTTTGGTTCCTAATTTCAGTTGAGTTCATAGTTTACTGCTGACCAGCACTATCCCACCCATACTCCAGTCTCACCCAGGCTTCCCCAAAGCGCTGCCTCAGGTGCAGACAACTTGGCTGATTATGTTTCCCGTCTTCCCTCCTTTATCTGGGTGCTAAAGCCACCACTGGGGTGCAGGGATGCGTGTGAACTGCATGATGCAGTGCTGCATAAGATGATGCAAAGCTGTGATGTGACCCCAGCTTCCAGATCTGTACCTTTGTGGCCAACGTCAGCACAAGTGACATCATCCTGCAATGCAACATCACCCCCAGAAACGAGGAAGAGAGAGAAAAGCCCAGCTGTGAAAGATTGTCTTGTTAGCGGCCATCATTCAATGCAACTGATTCAAGTTCCCTCCTTAGGGCCTTGGTTTCACTTGTCATCCAAAGGAACGCATCATCGACAGTGCAACACTCCCTCTCCCTCAGTGCTGCCCCTCCGACAGTGCTGTGCTGCCCCTCCGACAGTACAGCACTCCCTCAGTACTGGCCCTCCGACAGTGCAGCACTCCCTCAGTACTGCCCCTCCGACAGTGCAGCACTCCCTCAGTACTGCATTGTGAACGTCAACCTAGATAATGTACTGACGCCTGTGTGGTGCTCAAAACTGCAAATTTCTGACTGAGGCGACAGTGTGTTATCAACTAAGCCACACCCAACACCTGTATGTGCAATGTAATACAACTTCAAGGCCATTCAGTACTTTGCATGTTTGCTGGCTTTTTTTTAATAAAGAGCAATGCTTACAGACTGAAATAAAAACAGAAATACTGAGCAGGTCTGGCAGCATCTATGGAGAGAGAAAGAGTTAACTTTTCAGGTTTGTGACCTTTTATCAGAATAGATGTGACCTTTCATCACAGACCTGAAATGTTAACTCTGTTTCTCTCTCCACAGATGCTGCCAGACCTGAGTATTTCCAGCACTTTGTTTTTATTTCAGATTTCCAGCATCCTCAGTATTTTTCTTTTATTTTATTGCTTACAGACATACATGTTGCAGACTGCCAGACAAAGTGACATGGAGATATTACCTGGTCAGATGGGAAGTTTGTAATGGTAACTTTAAGTGGCTCGAGAATAGCCATTGCCCGGGGTGCAGTCTCATTGAGAACATCTCGTACACAGGACTCAAGAAGATGAGGTTCCGTTGTTGTCTGGGCAACTGTTACTCCGACCTGTGGGAAGGAGAGAGAAAATAACTGAAACCATCTACTGACATGTCATCTGAAGACAGTGAGCTGACCCCATAACTCGACCATGAGGTGACCTTGTACTGCGGCCGCGAGCTGACCCCGTACTGCGGCCGCGAGCTGACCCCGTACTGTAGCCATGAGCTGGGACGGACAGATAGCACTAGAGTATTAGGTAGGATCAGAGTAAGAGCGAACCCAATAAGGTCAAAACTAGGTTTACAGTACATGTATGCGAATGAACAGAGTGTGGCGCAGACAGCCACATGGGAACATGATGTTGTGGCGATAACACAGACCTGCCTCCAAAAAGGACAGGACTGGATACTGAATATTCCTGGATACAAAGTGTTCAGGAAAGATAGTGACGGAAAGAAAGGAGGAGGGCTGGCAGTACTGATGAAGGATATTACAGTGCTGGAGAGAGAAAGGATGTCCTAGAAGGGTCAAAGACAGAATCTATTTGGTTATAAATAAGAAACAATAGAGGTAACATTACGGTACTGGGTGTATTCTATCGTCCACCAACTAGTTGGAAAGATATAGAGGAACAAATTTACAAGGAAATTAGAGAGGTACAGACACTACAGTGTAGTTATAATGGGGGAGTTTAATTATCCTCATATAAACTGGAATAGTTATAGGTAGAGAGAGGGAAAGATTTTCTCAAATGTGCTCAGGACAATTTTCTTGATCAGTATATTTCCAGCCCAATGAGGAAGAAGGCATTGCTGGATCTGGTTCTAAGGAATGAGGTGAGACAAGTGGATAATGCGTCAGTGGGAGGGGACATTTACGGGACAGTGATCATAGCGTCATAACGTTAACTATGGAAAAGGAGCAATATAGAGTAAAAAATAATTCCTGAGGGAGAGCCAATTTCAACGGGATGAGAACGGATTTGGCACAGATAAACTGGAATCAAAGGTTGGCAGGTAAAACTATAACGGAATTATGGGCTGTCTTTAAAGAGGACATAGTTCAGGTATGGTCGAGGTACATTCCCACGAGGGGGAAAGGTAGGACAAACAAAGTCAGAGCTCTCTGAATGCTGACAGTGATGACAGCAAGATGAGGCAGAAGAGGAGTGTGTATAACAGATGTCAGATTGATAATACAATTGAGACCCAGGCTGAATATAGAATGTTCAGCGGGGAAGTGAAAAAAGAAATAAGAGAAGCAAAAAGAGAGTATGAAAAGACAGTGGAATAAAAGGGACAGTGGCAACATGCATACAAAGTTGGCTGAGTATCAGGAAACAAGACAGTAGCGGTGAATGGCTATTTTTCAGACAGGAGGAAGGTATATAGCTGGGTTCCCCAGGGGTCAGGATTAGGACTACTGCTTTTCTTGATCTATATTAATGATGATGGGTGTGCAGAGCACAATATCAAAATTTGCAGATGACACAAAACTTGGAAGTATTGTGTCTGTGGGCAGGACAGTGATAGACTGCAAGAGGACATAGACAGGCTGGTGAAAAGGACAGACACATGACAGATGAAATTTAACATGGTAGGAAGAACGAGGAGAGGCAATATAAAATAAAGGATACAATTCGAAAGGGGTTGCAGGAGCAGAGGGACCTGTGGGTATATTAATAAACCATTGAAGGCTGCAGGGCAGGTTGAGAAAATGGTTAAAAAGGCACACGAGATTCTGGGCTTTATAAATAGAGGCAGAGAATACAAAAACCAGGAAGTTATGATGAACCTTTATAAAATCCTGGTTCGACCTCAACTGGAGTGGTGTGTCCAATTCTGGGCACAACACTTTAGGAAGGACGTGAGGCATTGGAGAGAGTGCAGAAAAGATTCACGAGAATGGTTCTGGGTAAGAGGGGCTTCAGTTATGTGGATAGATTGGAGAAGTTGGAGCTATTCTGATAGAGAAGGTTGAGAGGTGATTTGATAGAGATGTTCAACATCATGAAGGGTTTGCACAGAGTAGATAAGGAAAAACTGTTCCCATAGGCAGAAGTGTCGAGAGCCAGAGGATACCGATTTAAGGGCCGAGGAGCGGACCAAGTGATCCCGGGCCGAGTGATCCCAGATCAAGGAGCGGACCAAGTGATGCCGGGCCGAGTGATCCCATATCAAGGAGCGGACCAAGTGATCCCGGGCCGAGTGATCCCAGATCAAGGAGCTGACCAAGTGATCCCGGGCAGAGTGATCCCAGATCAAGGAGCGGACCAAGTGATCCCAGGCAGAGTGATCCCAGATCAAGGAGCGGACCAAGTGATCCCGGGCAGAGTGATCCCAGATCAAGGAGCGGACCAAGTGATCCCGGGCAGAGTGATCCCAGATCAAGGAGCGGACCAAGTGATCCCGGGCAGAGTGATCCCAGATCAAGGAGCTGACCAAGTGATCCCGGGCCGAGTGAACCAAGATCGAGCAGCGGACCGAGTGATTCACCAGGCCGAGGAGCTGACCGAGTGATCCCGGACTGAGCAGCAGATAGTGAGATCCCGGACACCCACATCTCAAGAATGAATTTTTAAAAAAATTCTCAAGGGCAATTATGGATGGGCAATAAATGCTGGCCTAGCCAGTGATGCCCACATCCCATGAATGAATAAAAAAAATATTAGTTTTTGTCTGTTGGCATTTTCTGATTGGTTGTTGGTTTGACTTGGTGGGTGGAGCCTTTTTTTATTTTATTCATTCCTGGGATGTGGGCATCGCTGGCTAGGCCAGCATTTATTGCCCATCCATAATTGCCCTTGAGAAGGTGGTGGTGAGCTGCAAATGCTGGCCTGGCCAGTGACGCCCACATCCCATGAATGAATAAAAAAAAAAATTAGTTTTTGTCTGTTGGCATTTTCTGATTGGTTGTTGGTTTGAACCGCTGCAGTCCATGGGAGGTAGCTACACCTACAGTGCTGTTAGGAAGGAAGTTCCAGGATTTTGACCCAGCGACAGTGAAGGTACGGCGATATAGTTCCAAGTCAGGATGGTGAGTGACTTGGAGGGGAACTTGAAGGTGGTGATGTTCCCATGCATTTGCTGCTCGTCCTTCTAAGTGGTAGCGGTTGCGGGTTTTAGATTAGATTAGATTAGATTAGAGATACAGCACTGAAACAGGCCCTTCGGCCCACCGAGTCTGTGCCGAACATCAACCACCCATTTATACTAATCCTACACTAATCCCATATTCCTACCAAACATCCCCACCTGTCCCTATCTTTCCCTACCACCTACCTATACGAGTGACAATTTATAATGGCCAATTTACCTATCAACCTGCAAGTCTTTTGGCTTGTGGGAGGAAACCGGAGCACCCGGAGAAAACCCACGCAGACACAGGGAGAACTTGCAAACTCTAAGGAGCCTTGGTGCGTTGCTGCAGTGCATCTTGCAGATGGTACACACTGCTGCCACTGTGTGTCGGTGGTGGAGGGAGTGAATGTTTGTGAATGGGGTGCCAATCAAGCGGGCTGCTTTGTTTCTTGAGTGTTGTTGAAGCTGCAGCCATCCAGGCAAGTGGAGAGTATTCCATCACACTCCTGACATGCGCCTTATAGATGGAGAACAGGCTTTGGGGAGTCAGGAGGTGAGTTACTCGCCGCAGGATCCCTAGCCTCTGACCTGCTCTTGTAGCCACGGTATTTATATGGCTACTCCAGTTCAGTTTCTGGACAATAGTAGCCCCTAGGGTGTTGACAGTGGGGGATTCAGCGATTGTAATGCCATTGAATGTCATGAAGAGATGGTTAGATTCTCTCTTGTTGGAGATAGTCATTGCCTGGTAACTTGTATGGTGCGAATGTTACTTGCCACTTTTTAGCCCAAGCCTGGATATTGTCCAAGTCTTGCTGCATTTCTACACGAACTGCTTCAGTATCTGAGGAGTCGCGAATGGTGCTGAACATTGTGCAATCACCAGTGAACATCCCCACTTCTGACCTTATGATTGAAGGAAGGTCATTGATGAAGCTGCTGATGATGGTTGGGGCTAGGACACTACCCTGAGGAAGTCCTGCAGTGATGTCCTGGAGCTGAAATGATTGACCTCCAACAACCACAAACACCTTCCTCTGCGCGAGGTACGACTCCAACCATCGATTCCAATTTTGCTAGGGCTCCTTGATGCCATGGGCAGTCACTTTCACCTCGCCTTTGGAGTTCAGTTCTTTTGTCCATGTTTGAACCAAGGCTGTAATGAGATCTGGAGCTGAATGGCCCTTCCACTCACTTTATTGATGATCGAGAGTAGACTGATGGGACGGTAATTGGCCGGGTTGGACTTGTCCTGCTTTTTGTGCACAAAACATAACTGGGCAATATTCCACATTGCTAGGTAGGTGCCAGTGTTGTAGCTGTACTGGAACAGCTTGGCTGGGGGTGCAGCAAGTTCTGGAGCACAGGTCTTCAGTACTACTGCTGAAATGTTGTCAGAGCCCATAGCCTTTGCAGTATCCAGTGCCTTCAGTCGTTTTTTGATATCACGCGGAGTGAATCGAATTGGCTGAAGACTGGCATCTGTGATGCTGGGGACTTCAGGAGGAGGCAGAGATAGATCCACTTGGCACTTCTGGCTGAAGATTGTTGCAAATGCTTCAGCCTTATCTTTTGCACTGATGTGCTGTGCTCCATCATTGAGGATGGGGATATTTGTGGAGCCACCTCCTCCAGTTATTTGTTTAATTGTCCACCATCATTCACAACTGGATGTGGCAGAACTGCAGAGCTTAGATCTGATCCGTTGGTTATGGGATCGCTTAGCTCTCTCTATTGCACGGGCTTACGCTGTTTGGCATGCAAGTAGTCCTGTGTTGTGGCTTCACCAGGTTGACAGCTCATTTTGAGGTATGCCCGGTGTTGCTCCTGGCATGCCCTCCTGCACTCTTCATTGAACCAGGGTTGGTCCCCCGGCTTGTTGGTAATTGTAGAGTGGGGAATATGCCAGGCCATGAGGTTACAGATTATGGTCGAGTACAATTCTGCTGCTGCTGATGGCCCACAGCGCCTCACAAATGCCCAGTTTTGCATTGCTAGCGCTGTTTGAAAACAATCCCATTTGGCACAGTGATAGGGCCACACAACACGATGGAGGACATCCTCAATGTGAAGACAGGACTTCGTCTCCACAAATACTGTCATGGGCAGATGCATCTGCGGCAGGCAGATCGGTGAGGACGAGGTCAAGTATATTTTCCCCTCTTGTTGGTTCCGTCGCCACCCGCCGCAGACCCAGTCTAGCAGCTATGTCCTTTAGGACTCGGCCAGCTTGGTCGGTAGTGGTGCTACCGAGCCACCCTTGGTGTTGAACGTGGAAGTCCCCCACCCAGAGTTCATTCTGTGCCCTTGCCACCCTCATTGCTTGCTCCAAGTGGTGTTCAACATGGAGGAGTACTGATTCATCAGCTGAGGGAGGGCGGTAGGTGGTAATCAGCAGGAGGTTTCCTTGCCCATGTTTGACCTGATGCCATGTGACTTCATGGGATCCAGAGTCGATGTTGAAGACTCCCAGGGTAACCTCCTCCCGACTTTATACCACTGTGCTGCCACCTCTGCTAGGTCTGTCCTGCCAGTGGAAAAGGACATACCCGGGGATGGTGAAGGCAGTGTCTGGGACATTGTCTGGAAGGTATGATTCCGTGAGTATGAATATGTCAGGCTGTTGCTTGACTAGTCTGTGGGACAGCTCTCCTAACTTTGGCACAAGCCCCCAGATGTTAGTAAGGAGGACTTTGCAGGGTCGACAGGGCTGGGTTTGCCGTTGTCGTTTCCGGTGCCGAGGTCGATGTCGGGTGGTTCATCCGGTTTCATTCCTTATTGACTTTGTAGCGGTTAGGTACAACTGAGTGTCTTGCTAGGCCATTTCAGAGGGTATGTAAGAGTCAACCATATTGCTGTGGGTCTGGAGTCACATGTAGACCAGAACAGGTAAGGACAGCAGATTTCCTTCTCTAAAGGACATTAGTGAACCAGACAGGTTTTTACAACAATCGACAATGGTTTCATGGCCATCATTAGACTAGCATTTTAATTCCAGATCTTTATTAATTGAATTCAAATTCCACCTTCTGCCGTGGTTGGATTTGAACCCATAACTCTGGGTTACTAGTCCAGTGACAACACCACTACGCCACTTGCTTTGCACTCGCCTCACTGACTGGCCCTTGCCACTCCCTGGCCTCATTGACTGGCCCTCGGCCCTTGCCACTCCCTGGCCTCACTGACTGGCCCTGAACACTTTGCCACTCCATGGCCTCAATTATAATCAGCTTTGAGCGCATAAAAACAGCACCTGTAATCCACTGTCATAAAGGGGTAAACAGACAGGGTGATCACTGACACATGGAACACCTCACCTTAGCACAGAAGTTATTGATTGCCTCGGGGGAGAACCCTCTCCTGCGAAGGGCAGTCAGTGTAAACAAACGGGGATCATCCCAGTCCCTGCAGTAGAAGGGAGAAGAAATAAGCCAACACAAATCCGAAAAACCAAGTGGACAAGAACCCAACAAATACATGGACGCAACCAACAGGAACAGGCATACGGCATTCAGTCCCTCCAGCCCATTCCGCCACTCAACAAAATCATGTTTTTTAAAAATTCATTCATAGAATGGTTACAGGACTGAAGGCCATTTGACCGTCGTGCCTGTGCTGGCTCTCTGCAAGTGCACCTCACCTTGTCCCACTCTCCTGCCTTTTCTCCATAGCCCTGCAAATTTTTTCTCTTCATGGGATGTGGGCGTCGCTAGCAAACCAGCATTTGTTGCCCATCCATAATAGTCCTGGAGAAGGTGGTGGTGAGCCACCTTCTTAAACCACTGCAGTCCAAGTGGTGTAGGTACACCCACAGTGCTGTTAGGGGGGGATGTTTCAGGATTTTGACTCAACGACTGTGAAGGAATGACGATATAGTTTCAAGTTAGGATGGTGTGTGACTTGGCAGGGAGATTGCAGGTGGTGGAGGTCCCAGGTGCTTGCTGTCCTATCTATCTTTCTAGGTCGCAGCTATCAAAGGTTTGGAAGGTGCTGTCTAAGGAGCCTTGGTGATTGGCTGCAATGCCTCTTGTAGATGCTACACACTGCTAAATGTGTGCAAAGGAAATCAGACACCAGTCCGAATGCCGGAGCTGGAAGCCCAACATGACCCACCCGAACCCAACACATGTCGCTGGATCCCATTGGGGTCGGGTTCAGACAGAGTCATCCTGGAGCCGGAAGTCCGACATTCGGGCTCGGTCGGGTTTCCTTTGCACACCTTTACACACTGCCGCCAGAGTGTGCCGGGAGTGGAGGAAGTGAATGTTGAAGGTGATGGATGGGGTGGCAATCAAGCGGGTTGCTTTGTTCTGGATGCTGTTGAGCTTCTTGAATATTGTTGGGCATGTACTCATCCAGGCAAGTGGAATGTATTCTGCCTTGTACATGGTGCAAGGGAGTCAGGAGACGAGTTACTCACCATAAAATACCCAGCCTCCGACCTGCTCTTGTAGTCACAATATTTATGCGGCTGGTCCAGTTACATTTACGGTTGATGAGTGACCCCAGGATGTTGATGGTAATGTCGATGCATGTCAAGGGAAGGTGGTTGAACTCTCTTGTTGGAGATGGTCATTGCCTGGCACTTGTACAGGGCAAATTTTACTTGCCACTTAGCAGCCCAAGCCTAAATGTTGTCCAGGTCTTGATGCATGTGGGCACGGACTGCTTTAGTATCTGAGGCATTGCGAATGGAACTGGGCTCTGTAATCATCCATGAACGTTGCCACTTCTGACCTTATGTTGGAGCGAAGATCATTGATGATGCAGCTGAAGATGGTTGGGTCTAGGACATTACCCTGAGGAACTCCTGCAGTGATGTCCTGAGGCTGAGATGATTGGCCTCCAACAACCACAACCATCTTCCATTGTAGTAGGTATAGGAACATAGAAGCAGGTGTGAGCCTGCTCTGCCATTCAATCAGATCACGGCTGATCATCCACTTCAATGCCTTTTTTCCACACTATCCTCATATCCTTTTATGTCAATGGTATTTAGAAATCTGTCAATCTCTGCTTTAAACATACTCAATCACTGAGCTTCCACAGCCCTCTGGGGTACAGAATTCCAAAAACTCACAACCCTCTAAGTATGACTTCAACCAGAGGAGAGCTTTCCTCTGAATCCCACTGACTTCAATGTTACAAGGGCTCCTTGGTGCCACATTCAGTCAAATGATGTCAACGGCAGCCACTCACATCTCGCCTCTGGAATTCAGCTCTTTTGTTCATGTTTGGACCAAGGATGTAATGAGGTCAGGAGCCAAGTGGCCCTGGTGGAACCCAAACTGAGCATCGGTGAGCAGATTATTGTTGAGTAAGTGGCTCTTGGTAGCACTGTCGACGACAATCATCAGAAAAGTGATGGAAGGTATGAGTAGACTGATGGGGCAGTAATTGGCTGGATTGGATTTGTCCTGCTTTTTGTGGACAGGACATACCTGGAGAATTTGCCACTTTGCTGGGTAGATGCCAGTGTCATAGATGTCCTGGAACAGCTAGGCTAGGTGTACAGCTAGTTCTGGAGCACAAGTCTTCAGTACTACAGCTGAGATGTTGGTTCAAAGCCTTTCCATATCGAGTGTATTCAGTCATTTCTTGATATTGTTACAACTATGTGAGAAGGGGTCTAGGGTTCCCTCTCAGCCTTCACCTGGTCTCACCGTAACAGGGTTTAATTTTAAACACACCGTGTTTTTAGTTCCCACTTGGAGAATCCTTGTTCACTGCTTTCCAATTATAAGGCAAAGAAACCAGCCCAAACAGGTTTTATTAGTTTAAAAAAGGTTGAAATTTATTAAACTTAAAACTCTAATTCAGTTAACGTCTACCGATGCATGACGTGCCCACGCTAGCATGTATATGTGATAAACACACGTGCAGATAGAAACAGAAAAGAGCAGAAGGAATAAAGTGGAAATGTTTGAGTCAATATCTGAAGATGGTTTTTGGTTACTGTTCTTTGAGCTCGCTGTAGAGTCCTTGATTGTAGGTCGGGCCTGTTTTTCAATGGGGCCCAGTATTCTTTTTGAACCTTGTTCGATGTAGAAGACTTTTCTCTCGAGGTTCACGTATCTTCAGTGGATCCAGAGGCTTGAAAGAAAGAGATGGGAGCAGAGAGGAGAGGTCTTCTCAGTCCAGGAGCGAAACAGTCTCTCTCTCTCAAGCTGCCTGTACAATTCAAAAAAACTCAGATTGCCCAGCAGGTTAGTCATGTGACTAGCTGGTTTGACCACATTTGTTTGTGGATTCGGCCATCTTAGCAGTCATCCTGGAATGTGAGCTTCCTCACCTTCAATGTCTAGTGATCAAAGTCCATTGTGGGTTGAACGTGTAAGGGAATGGTCCTTTTTCTTCACAAGCACGGTCTGTTAATATGTAAATGTGTTCTTCCAGCCACGGCTGATCTGTTTAACAAGTCATTTCCTCACTCCAGCAACAGTTTAAAATCAATGTTCATATGACAAAATTGATATGCCTGATTCTTGGCAGGTGGGAGTCTGCAGGACTTGGAGTGAATTATCTGAAGATTGACATCTCTGATATAAAAGCAAAATACTGCGGATGCTGGAAAATCTGAAATAAAAACAAGAAATGCTGGAACCACTCAGCAGGTCTGGCAGCATCTGTGGAAAGAGAAGCAGAGTTAACGTTTCGGGTCAGTGACCCTTCTTCGGAACTAGCAAATATTAGAAATGTCAAAGGTTATAAGCAAGTGAGCCTGGGGTGGGGCAAGAGATAACAAAGGAGAAGGTGTAGATTGGACAAGGCCACATAGCTGACCAAGAGGTCATGGAGCAAAGGCAAACAATATGTTAATGGTGTGTTGAAAGACAAAGCATTAGTACAGATAGGGTGTTAACGGACTGAAGATTGAGCAGCAGCAAGTACAAACATGAAAAAAAACAGTGGGTAAGCAAACTGAACAAACTACAATGAAATGAAATAAACAAAAGAAAAAAGATTGTAAAAAATGTAAAAAAAAGAAAATTCAAAAATAAAAGTAAAATGGGGGGCCAGTCATGCTCTGAAATTATTGAACTCAATGTTCAGTCTGGCAGGCTGTAGTGTGCCTAATCGGAAAATGAGATGCTGTTCCTCGAGCTTGCGTTGATGTTCACTGGAACACTGCAGCAATCCCAGGACAGAGATGTGAGCATGAGAGCAGGGGAGAGTGTTGAAATGGAAAGCAACCGAAAGCTCAGGGTCCTGCTTGCGGACTGAGCGGAGGTGTTCCGCAAAGCGGTCACCCAATCTGTTTTTGGTCTTCCTAATGTAGATGAGACCACATTGTGAGCAGCGAATACAGTATACTACATTGAAAGAAGTACAAGTAAATCGCTGCTTCACCTGAAAGGAGTGTTTGGGGCCTGGGATAGTGAGGAGAGAGAAGGTAAATGGGCAGGTATTACACCTCCTGTGATTGCAGGGGAAGGTGCCATGGGACGGGGACAAGGTGGTGGGGGTAATGGAGGAGTGGACCAGGGTGTCACGGAGGGAACGATCCCTTCGGAATGCTGACAGGAGACTTGCTGCTGCTCAATCTTCAGTCCGTTAACACCCTATCTGTACTAATGCTTTGTCTTTCAACACACCATTAACATATTGTTTGCATTTGCTCCATGACCTCTTGGTCAGCTATGTGGCCTTGTCCAATCTACACCGTCTCCTTTGTTATCTCTTGCCCCACCCCGGCTCACTTGCTTATAACCTTTGACATTTCTAACATTTGCTAGTTCCGAAGAAGGGTCACTGACCCGAAACGTTAACTCTGCTTCTCTTTCCACAGATGCTGCCAGACCTGCTGAGTGGTTCCAGCATTTCTTGTTGACATCTCTGATGGTGGGGACCTCCAGAGGAGGCCAACTGGATCATCTACTCAGCAATTCTGGATAAAGATGGTTGCAAACATTTTAGTTTTGTCTTATGCACTGAAGTGCTGAGCTCCAACATCATTGAGGATGGGGATTTTTTTGGAGCCTCCTCCTCCCGTTATTTGTTTAATTGTCCATCACCATTTACGACTGGGTGTGGCACAAGTGTACAGCTTTGATCTGATCCGTTGATTGTGGGATCGCTTTATCTACAGGAGCTGCTTCCGCTGTTTAGCGTTCTTGTAGTCCAGCCTTGTAGCTTCATCAGGTTGGCACCTCATTTTTAGGTATGCCTAGCGCTGCTCCTGACATGCTCTTCGACAATCCTCATTGAACCAGGGTTGATCCCCTGGCTTGATGGTAATGGCTGAGTGAGGAATATGTCAGGCCATGAGGTTACAGATGGTGATTCAATACAATTCTGTTGCTGCTGCTGGTCCACAGCACCTCATGGACGCCCAGTTTTGAGCTGCTATATCTGTCTGAATCCGTCCCACTTAGCACAGTGGTAGTGCAACACATGATGTGGGTATCCTGACTGTGAAGACAGGACTTTGTCTCCACAAGGACTGTGCTGCAAACATTCCTATCAATGCGGCCATGGATAGATGCCTCTGAGATGAGTAGGCAAGTAGATTGAGGAGGACGTGTTGATTTCTCTCACCACCTGCCTAGTTTGGTTGCTATGTCCTTCAGGTCTCAGCCAACTCGATTAGTAGTGGTCCTGCCGAGCCACTCTTGGTAATGGGTATTGAATTTCTTCCTCTTAGAGTATTCGGTGCCCTTGCTATCCCTCAGTCCTTCGTCCAAGTGGTGTTCAACATTAAGGAGTACTGATTCATCAGCTGAGGGAGGGTGGTAGGTTGTAATCAGCAAGAGGTTTCCTTACCCAAGTTTCACCAGATACCATAAGATTTCAACGTTAAGGACTCCCAGGCCAGGGCCACTCCCTCCTGACTGTACACCACTGTGCTGTCACCTCTGGTGGGTCTGTTCTGCCAGTGGGACAGGACACACCCAGGAATGGTGATAGAGGAGTCTGGGACATTGGCTGTATGGTATCATTCAGTGGGTACGACTATGTCAGGCTGTTGCTTGACCAGTTTGTGGGACAGCTCTCCCAATTTTGGCATAAATCCTCATATGTTGGAGGAGAGAACTTTGCCGGGCCGACAGGCCTGGGTGTGCCTTTGTAGTATCCGGTGCCTGGGTCGATGCAGGGTGGTCCAGTTGGTTTTATTTTTATTACAGTTTTGTGTACTAGTTTTGAAAGAACTGAGTGTTTTGTTAGGCCATTACAGAAGACCATTAAGAGTCAACCACATTGCCGTGTGTCTGGAATCACTAGACCAAGTAAGAATGGCAGATTTCCTTCCCTAAAGGACATTGGTGAACCAGATGGATTTTTACAACAACTCGGTAGTTTCATGGTCACCATTACTGATACTAGTTTATTATTCCAGGTTTATTAAATTAGTTGAATTTAAATTACCCAGTGCCAAGGTGGCATTTAAACTCATGTCTCAAATCATTAGACCAGGCCTCCGGATCACTAGTCCAGTAACATTACCATTATGTTACTGTACCCTTATCTGTGACCTAACTCCATATACCTGTCTTTTGCCCCATATCCCTTAATATCATTGGTAATGGAAAAACTATCAGTCTCAGATTTAAAATTAACAATTGACCCAGTATCAGCTGCCAATGCAGACCCACATATTAATGCACCAATGAGCTATCGATTAAGCATCATTCTTTGGGGTTTAATTGAAGACAGAGCCCAGGTTCCATGGTACTTTATAAAACATTCTCAACCGCAGAGAACAAAGAACCAAATTATATAATAGTCTGTTACCTCACGATACCTGTCTCCACCAGTTTGATGATCTTTCTCTTTGATACCACTGTATAGTGCAGATTCAACCGTCCATATTCCCACTGCACAGGGCAGTAAACGTCCAGAGCATTACACAACCAGTAATAGGATGAGCGCCTGCAGGAAACATAGTGCAAAAAGTCACCATTTCAAACCCTCTCACACACACCTTATTCTCTGGCTGATTTTCCCCTCCTTATCTGGGGATTGCTTAGAGAGATTACATCAGTGTCACTGCATCAAAGATCAGATAACTCAGCAACTGACCGGGTATCAAACCTGGGACGGTCCTGGTCAGTACAGCTTAGTACCACATTAGACTGAGCCAAGCAGGAGATCTTGGACACGGCAGCAAATGTTACTTATAAAAAAAAAATCCTCTCCAAATCATTTTAAAAGAAATGACCATGGTCACAGATTTCTTCCCTACTGCCAGAGTGAGAGGTTTTTCATCCATTGATCCTGTCTAAAAACTGCAGACATGAATCACAGTGGATTAAATAGTACAATGACTCGGAGACTGAGGTCCCTGACCACACTGACATAAATGTGACAATCCCTCAATCTTGATTCCTTTTCACTGTAAACAGCATTGGCAAATTGCTCCATGCAGAGTAGGAATAACCCAGACACAGAACAAGCTGTCATTCTTAGGCAGCAGAGAGACAGAAGTCATCTCATCCCAATATGTTCAGAACAAGTCTCCATTCCTAGTGTCAAGAAAATCTCATATGCCAAATGAGAAATATTAATTTCAATGGTTGGAAGCTTACATTAGACTTTTAATGGAAAAAATCCCGCAGTAACTTTTTAAAAACTATCAGCCAAGATGGCCACTGCAATTTGCATTTGAAATATCAGGAGATTGAACTGCAGACAGAAGTCTGAGAAGCCCTGGGCTCAGAACAATGGCTTGCTCTAAGTAACTGAATTACCTAGGATTGCTTCATTAACATGGCAGTCAAGGCCATCCTGACACATTGACTTTGAAAGAGCAAACCCCTCAGAGTGTAGATATGGGCATCCTGGAACCCGTGGAGCCAATTCTGAACCTTGCTTCTCATTAAAAACAAAGGAGATTGAGAAAAGCATGTGATTGTCTGTCCATCTTTGCAAAAACAGGAGCTTTGTTACACTCAAAGATGACAAGGAGTAACTGTGACTGCAGCAGCAGAGAAAGCTGTGTGCTCCCTTTCTCTCTCCCCAGAAAACATCAAGTTTCAAAACCGTCTGTGACTTGGGACCCTCCAAGTCAACAGACTGCTACAGCCAGTGACCAGGGGAAGAGAGTCAACTACAATTCGGCCTTTAAGAAAACAAAGTGATTCTTAACAACGCAGCAGGCAGCTGACGTCATCGGACTGCACCAATCTGCGCACAGGTGCAGACGAGCTCCTGCTCTCTGCGCATGCGCTGCGTGCCGCATTGCCAGGACTGGTTGGCACATGCACAGATGATGTCATCGCGTAGCGCGGGGGGGGGGGGGGGGGGGGATGGGAGCGCTCTCCTCCTCCCTCCACTCTCTCCCTCCCCGGCCCGCTCGCTCTCTCCCTCCCCAGCCCGCTCGCTCTCTTCCCCCCCCCCCGGCCCGCTCGCTTTCTCCAGTCATTGTGCGCTACCATGTGTTTATGTTGCCTTTGTGATTATTTGAGCAGCGCCATCTTTAGTCCTGGCAGCTGCCTGAACGTCACAGACTGTGACGTTTTAATGGCACAGGCTACATTTGTGCATGTGTGACTGCAGCGCCACCTAGTGGTTGTGTTGTCAGCAAACGCAGCCTTAGGAAAACCCTGAGCAAAGCAGGACAGCCACAAAGTGCACTTTGACCAACCAAGGACTTCAAGAGTATAACTCCAGCCAGACTACTGAATCATCCACTTCATAGACTGTGTACTTAAGTTCCATTTATTCTGGACTTTAACCCAACCACTAAATCTGTTTTTTCTTCTGTAATCTATTTGGGCGTGTGAGATTCTCGTGTGAATGTGTAGCGTATTTTTAAAATCAGGGTCAGAGTGTTAGATGTAATAAACTTACCTCTTTCTTGTTTAAACTCAAGAAAACCTGTCCGATTGGTCTTTCACAATCACAGTAAAGGATAAAGGTAAAACACTCACAGATGTATTAAGCACAACCACTGTTTAAAAGGAATAAACCCTATTGCAGTCCAATACGAGGAAGGGGTAAGTGGGGAGCCTGTGACCCCCTCCTCAACTGGCCATAACACTGGCCTCAACTCAACAGCAGATGCTGGAGATTCTCAGCAGGTCCACCAGCTGAGAGAAAGACAGAAGTGGTGCAGGGTTCCACTGGAAACATTCAGCTGCCTTTCCTCTTGACACACTGACAGGTCCTTACGTACTTTCACCATTCACCATTTTCTTTCTCTCAATCCTTGGGCACCCAAACCGTTGCTAGTTCCTGTATGAACTCTCCCCGACATAACCCAATATCACGCACAAAACCCTGGTCGCCTCCCCCAAGATGCGGCTGATTTTATTGTCTTTGGAATGCGGTTGACTAAAGTGGCACTTATTGTCCTTCCAAGTTGCACTGAGGGCATTGGGACTGGGTCAGGGTGGCAGGTTCCTTCGCTCAAGGACATTAGCCATTCAGTTGGGGTTTTGCACCAATCCAGCAGCTTTCATGGTCATTTTTCTGGCATTGGTCAAGAAATTAAAGATTGATTGGATTCAATTTGATAACTTGCAGTGATGTGTTCGGAACTCATGACTTCTGGGTTGCTTTTGCTGTAGGTAAAAGGACAATAAAAAGGCCAAATCTCTCAAACCACTGAGCACTGATGTCTCTCACAGTCCTGCCTCACAGCTTCCAAACAGATCAGTTAAAAAATTAAGACTCGCTTGCATTTATATAGCACCTTTCAGAACTTCAGGATGCCCCAAAGCACTTTACAAGTGTAGTCACTGCTACAACGTAGGAAATGCAGCAGTCAATTTGCGTACAGCAAGCCCCCACAAATACATGATAATTATTGTTGATGGTGTATCCCATCTTATACCTTCAACAGAACATTTAAACAACCAATTTCATGTTAAGACTGGACATTTGAAGTTACATGCACCAGTAGAAGCAGAAACGTGCAACTGAACTGGGTTAAACTCAGAGGCAGGAAGTTGGAGGTGATCAGCCATTCCTCACAGAAATGTGCCAGTGCCCCAGGGACACAGCAAAAGTTTGATATATTTTTGAACCATAAAAGTTAATAGCACTGAACGAGACCCCATTTAACTCATTGTGTCTGTGCCAGCTCTTAGTTAAAGTCATCCCAAACTAATCTCACCCTCCCTCATTCCTGTATCAATCCCAAACTAAACCCACTACCCTGCTCTCTGCCCCCAGCCCTGTATCAATCCCAAACTAACTGCCCCGTTCTCTCCCCATAGCCCTACATCAATCCCAAATTAATCCCACTGCCCTGCACTCTCTTCATAGCCCTGTATCAATCCCAAACTAATCCCACTGGCCTGTTCTCTCCCCATAGCCCTGTATCAGTCCCAAACTAATCCCACTGGCCTGTTCTCTCCCCATACCCCTGTATCAATCCCAAATTAATCCCACTGACCCCACTCTCTCCCCATAACCCTGTATCAATCCCAAAGTAATCCCACTGACCCGGTGTCTCCCCATAGCCCTGTATGTTCCTCTGCTCAAATATTTATCCAGTTTTTCCCTTAAAAGTGTAATGGCCCCTGCCTTAACCAGTCCCTGTGGTAAACCAGTGTTCCATCAACCTTCTCTGCAAAGACATTTTTCCAAACCACTCTCTTGGTGATGATTTTAAATTGATGCCACTTCACCAGACACCCTTGAACCCTCACCATTGTCCCCCACCCCCTATCCAATAGATACCAAGCAAGCACCTTTTAAAGGGGTCCCAATCAGCAGCATTCCCAAGGAGTCTGCTGCACGTGTGCAGCAACCTGTGAGAGGAAGACGTTTTCTCGAAACTCTGACTTACCGAGCCTGGAATTCTTTGGTACAGAGTGAGTGTGTGATGTGCTCAATGGAGTCACATAAACAGTGGGTGTAGTCATACGTGGGATAGATACACCTTAAAAAACACACAGGTTAAAAACAGAGTGAATTCAGAGCACACTGAGTCTGTCACAAGGTAGAGCAACAACATGGAGCAGTCAGCCATGGCTTCAGAATGTAATCTGCAAAGAAGCAGCAACAACTGACCTTTCTACCATTTGCAGGCAGCAAGATGCCTCAATGCTTGTTACATCAGAACAGAGGACAGAGCAGTGAATGCTAAGCAGGAAGGGAAAATGGAGTGTGTCAGGTTAGGACAACCTAAGGCATGGCTGAATGCAGTGTGGACATGTGAGGATTGACAGGTGCTCACAATGTGCCAGACTCACAGCAACAGCTTTGTAGCAGGACTTCCATCCTTTTATACTCCATCCTCCTTGCAACAAAGACCAACATTCCATTTGCCTTCCTAATTACTTGCTGTACCTGCATGCTGTCTTTTTGAGATTCATGTAAAGAACACCCAAATCCCTCTGTACCACAGTATTTTGCTGTGTCTCTCCATTTAAATAATGTTCTGCTTTTCTATTCTTCCTGCCAAAGTGAAAAAGCTCATAATTTCACACATTATACTGAGTAAATCAGTGTCAGAGCAGTGGGAGGCATTCAAAGGGGAGATTCAAGGGGTTCAGAGTAAACATGTTCCCACAAAGAAAAAAGGTGAGGCGGCCAAATCTAGAGCCCCATGGATGTCAAGGAGCCTACAGAGTAAGATAAGGCAGAAAAGGAAAGCTTATGTCCGACACAGAGAACTCAATACTACAGAAAGCCGAGAGGATAGAAAGTGGAGGGGTGAAATCAAAAAGGAAATTAGGAAAGCAAAGAGAGGGCATGAAAGAATATCGGCAAGCAAAATCAAAGTGAACCCAAAGATTTTTATCAAAAACATTAAGAGTAAGAGGATAACTAAGGCGGCACAGTGGCGCAGTAGTTAGCACTGCAGCCTCACAGCTCCAGCGACCCGGGTTCAATTCTGGGTACTGCCTGTGTGGAGTTTGCAAGTTCTCCCTGTATCTGCGTGGGTTTCCTCCGGGTGCTCCGGTTTCCTCCCACAGCCAAAGACTTGCAGGTTGATAGGTAAATTGGCAATTATAAATTGCCCCTAGTATAGGTAGGTGGTAGGGAAATATAGGGACAGGTGGGGATGTGGTAGGAATATGGGATTAGTGTAGGATTAGTATAAATGGGTGGTTGATGGTCGGCACAGACTCGGTGGGCCGAAGGGCCTGTTTCAGTGCTGTATCTCTAAACTAAACTAAACTAGGGCCCATAAAAGACCAAAAGGTAACCTAAGTGTAGGGGCGGAAGATGTCGGTATGGTTCTTCATGAATACTTTGCGTCTGTCTTCACAAAAGAGCGGGACGATGCTGATATTGTAGTTAAGGAGGAGGAGTGTCAAGTATTGGATGTGATAAACATAGGGAGAGAGCAAGTATTAATGAGATTAGCAGCCTTGAAAGTTGATAAATCACCAGGGCCGGATGAAATGTACTCCAGGCTGTTAAAAGAAGCAAGAGAGGAAATAGCAGAAGGTCTGATCATCTGGATACAGGTGTGGTGCCGGAGGATTGGAGGACTGCTAACATTGTACCTTTGTTTAAAAAGTGAGCGAGGGATAGACCGAATAATTACAGGCCAGTCAGTCTAACCTCAGTAGTGCGCAAATTACTGGAATTTATTCTGAGAGACAGGATAAACTGTCACTTAGAAAGGCACAGGTTAATCAAGGATAGTCAGCATGGATTTATTTATTTTATTTAGAGATACAGCACTGAAACAGGCCCTTCAGCCCACCAAGTCTGTGCTGACCAATAACTACCCATTTATACTAATCCTACATTAACCCCATATTCGTTACCACATCCCCACCATTTTCCTACCACCTACCTACACTAGGGGCAATTTACAATGGCCAATTTACCTATCAACCTGCAAGTCTTTGGCTGTGGGAGGAAACCGGAGCACTCAGCGGAAACCCACGCAGTCACAGGCAGAACTTGCAAACTCCGCACAGGTAGTACCCAGAACTGAACCCGTGCAGCTGGAGCTGTGAGGCTGCGGTGCTAACCACTGCACCACTGTGGGAAGATCTTGTTTGATCAACTTGATCGAATTTTTTGAAGAAGTACCAAGCAAGATAGATGAGGGTAGTGCAGTTGATGTGGTCTACATGGATTTTAGCAAGGCTTTTGACAAGGTCCCACATAGCAGACTGGTTAAAAACATAAAATCCCATGGGATCCAGGGAAATGCAGCAAGGTGGATATAAAATTGGCTCAGTGGGAGGAAACAAAGGGTAATTGTTGACAGGTGTTTTTGCGACTGGAGGACTGTTTCCAGTGGCGTTCCGTAGGGTACAGTACGGAGTCCCCTTTTTGTGGTATATATTAACGGTTTGGATGTAAATGTAGGAGGAATGATCAGGAAATTTGCAGACACACAAAGATTGGCCGTGTGGAAGATAGCGAGGAGGATAACTGTAGGCTGCAGGAAGATATTGATGGTCTGGTCAGATGGGCGGAAAAGTGGCAAATGGAATTCAACTTGGAGAAATGTGAGGTGATGCATTTGGGGAGATCAGGCAAGGCAAAGGAATACACGATAAATGGGAAAATACTGAGAAGTGTAGAGGAAGTGAGGGACTTTGGAATGAATGTCCACAGATCCCTGAAGGTAGCAGGACAGGTCGATAAGGTGGTTAAGAAGGCATATGGAATCCTTTCCTTTATTAGCCGAGGCATAGAATGAGAGCAGGGAGGTTATGCTGGAACTGTAAAACTCATTGGTTAGGCCACAACTTGAATATTAAGTGCAGTTCTGGTCACCTCATTACAGGAAGGATGTAATTGCACTAGAGTGGGTACAGAGGAGATTTACAAGGATGTTGCCGGGACTGGAAAAATGCAGCTATGAGGAAAGATTGGATAGGCTGGGGTTGTTCTCCTTGGAACAGAAAAGGCTGAGAGGAAATGCACAAAATTTTAAGGGGCCTGGATGGAATGGAAGTGAAAGGTCTATTCACCTTAGCAGAGAGGTCAGTGACGAAGGGGCACAGATTTAAAGTGATTGGTAGAAAAATTAGATGGGAGATTGGGTGAAAAAGGTGGTGGGGGTCTGCAACTCACTGCCTGAAAGGGTAGTTACGGCAGAGACCCTCAACTCATTCAGAAGGAGTCTGGATAGGCACCTCAGGTGCCGTAATCTGCAGGGCTATGGACAAAATGCTGGAAGGTGGGATTAGAATAACAAAGAACAGTACAACACAGGAACAGGCCATTCGGCCCTCCAAGCCTGCGCCGATCTTGATGCCTGCCTAAACTAAAACCTTCTGCACTTCCGGGGCCCATATCCCTCTATTCCCTTCCTATTCATATATTTGTCAAGATGTCTCTTAAACGTCGCTATCGTATCTGCTTCCACCACCTCCCCTGGCAGCAAGTTCCAGGCACTCACCACCCTCTGTGTAAAGAACTTGCCTCGCACATCCCTTCTAAACTTTGCCCCTCGCACCTTAAACCTATGTCCCCTAGTAACTGACTCTTCCACCCTGGGAAAAAGCTTCTGACTATCCACTCTGTCCATGCCACTCATAACTTTGTAAACCTCTATCATGTCGCCCCTCCACCTCCGTCGTTCCAGTGAAAACAAAGCAAGTTTATCCAACCTCTCCTCATAGCTAATGCCCTCCAGACCAGGCAACATCCTGGTAAACCTCTTCTGTACCCTCTCCAAAGCCTCCACGTCCTTCTGGTAGTGTGGCGACCAGAACTGCACGCAATATTCTAAGTGTGGCCTAACTAAGGTTCTGTACAGCTGCAGCATGACTTGTCAATTTTTATACTCTATGCCCCGACCGATGAAGGCAAGCATGCCGTATGCCTTCTTGACTACCTTATCCACCTGCGTTGCCATTTTGTGACCTGTGGACCTGTACACCCAGATCTCTCTGCCTGTCAATACTCCTAAGGGTTCTGCCATTTACTGTATACCTCCCACCTGCATTAGACCTTCCAAAATGCATTACCTCACATTTGTCCGGATTAAACTCCATCTGCCATTTCTCCGCCCAAGTCTCCAACTGATCTATATCCTGCTGTATCCTCTGACAATCCTCATCATTATCCGCAACTCCACCAACCTTTGTGTCGTCCGCAAACTTACTAATCAGACGAGCTACATTTTCCTCCAAATCATTTATATATACTACAAACAGCAAAGGTCCCAGCACTGATCCCTGCGGAACACCACTGGTCACATCCCTCCATTCAGGAATAGGTGGATCGTTTATCGGCTAGCACAGACACGATTGGCCAAGTGGCCTCTTTCTGTGCCTTAAACTTTCTCTGATTCTATTTTAAACTTTCTACGCCATCTGCCAAATTTTTGCAGACACTTTGTGACCTCCTCACTACTTGCTTTCCTACCTATTTTTGCATTGTTTGTACATCTGGTTACAATACACTTGATCCCTTCATCCACGTCATTAATATAGATCGTATCACAGCAGGAATGTGCGTGTGGATGCTGGACAAGGGCGGGATGGGCTTGACTATGACATCCTTCCTCTCAAACAGGCATTGCTCCCTATCCTGGCTTACACTGGGATAACAAATTGAGTTTCTATAGCATCTATAACATAGTGAAACATCCCAAGGCACTTCACAAGGGCAAGTATTTGACACAAAGCCAATTCAAGAGATTTTAGGGACAGGTGACTAAAAGCCTGGTCATAAAGATAGGTTCTAAAGGAGCATCTTAAAGCAAGAGAGGAAGAGATAGAGGCGCAGAGAGATTTATGAATGGAATTGAGTTTAGGGCCTAGATAGTATCAATCTCTCCTGATAGCCCTGCATCTGCCTCTGCTGCAAATATTTATACAATTTTCTCTTAACAGATGCAGTGGTCTCTGCCTTAACCACTAACTGTGGCAAACCACTCCATGCTCAAACAACTTCCTAATGCAGATGCTGCAAATCACGTGTGCCGACAGAAATTAACAGACAAATCCTCTAGACTGAAGACCAGTACCCACGGGTCCAGAGCCCAGCAAGGGGTCAGCACCCACTGGCCTGTACCCTGGAACACGCAGCCTGCAGGAGATAGAGTCATAGAGTTATACAGCACAGAAACAGGCCCTTTGGCCCATCGTGTCCGTGCCGGCCATCAAGATGAGTGGAGAAAGACGGGCACCGCAGGCTGGGTAAATTCCACAGAACAGACTCAACGTCAAGGACCCAGTGTCACTGGATGTCTGTCTGCACAAGGCAGGACAACAATGCACTGCAAGGCAGAGGGAACAGGAACCAGGCCAAACCTCACCAAATTTAACCTCCATAGTCCCCGGGGGGCAAAGGAAGATTTGGGGGAACTGAACTGGGCAGAAACAGGAAAGCCAGAGATTTCTCACAGCTCAAACCACTCTCAGAGATCCCTGCTGGTGCCAGTCTGCGTTTGAATAGCTGACACACAAATAACACACCCTTCAACTGTTGACATTGTGTGAAGAAAAAGTGAGATGCACCAAGCCTGAAAACTTCAGCCTGAATACACACTGGTCAAATTCTCCCCTCACACATTGTACTGACAGTAAACACAAGCTGTCGCAGTGCTGTTACCAGGTATCCCCAGTCCGATGGTGCGGTGTGTATTTGATTCTGTAAGCCACTGGATCCATCTTGCCATCCTCCATATTCAGCTTCATGCGAAGTGTTACCTCCCCCTCTGCAAACATCCCTTTCCGCATTTCCTGAGAGATAGGCAGAGAAACAGAGGCGCTTAGTCTGAAGCAGATTTGCTAAAACCAGAGTTAAAGTTTAATCCAGCAAAGGAGTGAATCAGTGCTATTTTAACAGACTGTAACACAATGGATAACAGTAACAGACACCTAATGGTGGAGGGCAGTAATGGATGACCATTTTCAGGCACCAACACTGAATGTGGGACCTTGAGATTGATGCCATGGTTCCAGCAGAATTGTACAATTACCAGCACGATAACTCTCACTAGATGGAGCAGTCTGCAACAACAGAGTATTCAGAAAACATAGGAAAGGAAAAAAAGGAGGTAGGCGATACTGATTAGGGAAGACACTGTAGTGTTGAAAAGAGAGGTTGCCCTTGACCATATGAGATCTTGGGCTTCATAGAGGCTTTGAGTACAAAAGCAGGGAAGTTATGCTGAACCTTTATAAAGCTTTGGTTAGGCCATAACTAGAGTATTGTGTCCAGTTCTGGTCACCACATTTTAGGAAGGATGTGAGCGAGGGTCCTCCGGAGGGTGCAGAGGAGATTTACCAGAATGGTTCCAGGGATGGAGAATTTTAGTTACAAGGTTAAGTTGGAGAATCTGGGGTTATTCTCCTCGATTATGACAGGCTGAGATAAGGTAGACAAGGAAAAGCTGTTCCCATTGACTGATGGTGCGCAGACTAGGGGACACAGATTGAAGGTTTTGGGCAAGAGCTGCAGGGGGAATGTGAGTAAGAAATTTTTATGCAACGAGTGGTAATGGCCTGGAACTCACTGCCCACAAGGGTGATGGAAGCAGAGATGAAGAATGATTTCAAAAGTAAATTGGATGGGCACTTGAGGAAATAAACTTTCAGGGCTACGGGGATAGAGCGAGGTAATGGGACTGATTGGATTGTTCAATGGAGAGCTGGCACGGACTCGATGGGCTGAATGGCTAACCCAATGACTAACAAGCTGAGGTCCCTTGGTACAAAATGTGGCTTAGACTGAGTGAATCAGTCAAGTTCCCCCAATCCCCAGACTAAACAACACAAGAGACGCTGTTACAGCTGCTGACAACCCCCACCCCCAAAAGCCACGCTCCCCCCCCCCCCACTAACACAACCACATTCCCCCCCAACCCCCCACTGACATGGCTGCCTCCCACCCGAACATGGCCGCGCACCCCCCCACCCACTATTACCCAATGTCCTGGTTTTCAGACTTTTTTTTGTTTAGAGTCCACGCCCGGTGGCAGAATTCTTGTTACTTTAGCCTGCAGAGGCTGCGGCTTCTGTTGCTGCTGCTCCTTACCTCAAAGAGGATTAGAGACTCTTCAATGGGCCGATCCCTCCATGGAGACGGGGGTGGGTTGTGCCCTTTGATTTCATCTACTTTCTGGTGACAAGCGTACGCCTTATCCCTGCAGGACAGTGAAAGCAACAGAGATTCTCAAATTTGAATAGTTCAAAATCTCAGAACGAATCCTAGATTAATTTTACTGCCCGATATCACAATTTCAAGGAAGGAAAAGAAAAATATACATTTCTATAGAGCCTCAAAATTGTACGACGGGCAATGAAGAACTTCTGAAGCATAGTCGCTATTGTAATGTAATGTAGGAAACACAGTAGCCAATTTTCACACAGCAAGATCCCACAAACATGTGATAATGACCAGATAATCTGTTTTAGTGATGTTGGTTGAGGGATAAATATTGGCCCTAGGACATCGGGGAGAACTCCCCTGCTCTTCTTTGAAATGGTGTCATGGAATATTTTATGTTGACCTGAGAAGGAAGACAGGGCCTCAGTTTAATGTTTCTTCCAAAAGGCGAACACTCTCTTCTGCTCCCCTCTCCTATCAGTCCAGGAGGGATAGAGCTGCCTGGAACTGCTGTCTCTAGTCACACTGTTAATGCTGAACAATAGTTTTAATTTAGGTACATTTTGTTTAGCTTCGCCCATGTTGCACAAACTCACCACCATCTTCTCAGGGCGACTAGGGTCAGGCAGCAAGTGCAGATACTGCCAACAACACCGGATATCTCCAGAATCAATCTTTAAAAAACTCCACACCTTTCCCTCAGACCATGGAGAGGACGGGAAGATGTGAGATAGTCTGATAATTGGACAGGGTGGAGGCAAGTTTGTTTGAGGAGGTAAGTTTGTTTGAGGAGGTGGTGATGATGGTTGTTTTAAAGGAGTTAGATAGCACACTGGACAATTGTGATGGATTGATGAGGTCAGCAAGCAGAGAGTTGAAGAGGAGAAGGTGAATGGGAGGAAGAGGATTGAAAGGCAGGGGTGGATGTGAAAATTGAACCACTGTTAGCTAACAATTAGCATGGTACTGGCTAATTCTGTCACACATTCCAGGGCTGAAAAACCAGAGTCACTCAGAAATAATATCCCAGTTGGTACAACTGGCCCAGGATTTCAGTGTTTTGTTTGTGGGAGGGGCCAAGCCACTCAATTCAAATACAAACATCCTGTGGGATTTGATCAAATAGATTTTTGATTAGAATCCTTTTTGAATTAATACGTGCTTAAACCTGCTTGGTTCAGGTCATTTTTTTAAAGATGTATTTATCAATGTGTTTGTCACCTTCAAAGGGAAATAACACAAAAGAGAATCAAAGGATATAATTTAGTGCAGTGTCTGCAAACTATTACTTGCTATTAAAAGACCTAAGCTTAACAACTCTAAAAATGTATGTTGTATTTGTGTCAGTATATTTGCTTCTTTTATGTTTCATAAATTAGTTTGCCAGTTAAATCCCAAGCAAAAGTCTCGCACAAAATGTCTTCTTTCTCACTTGTAGGAAGTCCAAAACTAGGGGCCATAAATATAAGATAAATCATTATAAATCATTAACAGGTATGATAGCATAGTGGTTATGTTACTGGACTAGTAATCCTGACTAATGATCCCAGAGACACGAGTTCAAACCCCACCATGGTAGTTGGGGAATTTAAAGAAAATAAATCTAGAACAAAAAACTAGTCTCAGTAAAGATGACCATGAAATGACTTGGTTGTTATAAAAACCCATCTGGCTCAGTAATGTCCTTTAGGGAAGGAAATCTGCTGTCCTTACCCGGTGTCACCTACATGTGACTCCAGACCCCCAGCAATGTGGTTGACTTGTAACTGCCTTCTGAAATGGCCTGGCAAGCCACTCAGTTATACCGCAAGGGAAATTAGGAATGAGTGGCTGTAAGTACTGGACTTGCCACTATGCCCACATCCCATCAATGAATAGGAAAAAAATCCAATAGGGAATTCAGGAAAAACTTCTTTTCCCAGAGAGTGGTGACAATGTGGAACTCGCTACCACAGGGAGTGGTTGAGGTGAATAGTATAGATGCATTTAAGGGGAAGCTGGATAAACACATGAGGGAGAAAAGACTCGGGTGAGATGAAGATGAGTGGGAGGAGGCTTGATGCAGAATAATGCAATCACTATTATAACTCACCTTTTAATGAGTTCCACCGCCCATTCGTACAGCTGGTCAAAATAGTCAGAAGCATGAGTCACGGCATATGGCTTGTAACCTTGATAAAAGAATCAAGTAACTGCAGTTAGCAGCAATCTCTCCTGTCCTCCGCCCAAACACAGACCTTCCCTTTTGTTCTTCTCCCCCACCAACAGCCCGCTCCCCACCCCCCACTTTCACTTGCTTAAAGCCCATTACATTTCTAACCTTTGCCAATTCTGGTGAAAAGTCACAGACCTGAAACGTTAACTCTGTTTCTCTCTCAACTGATGCTGTCAGAGCTGCTAAGTATTGCCAGCACTTTCTGTTTTAATTGCAGTGAGCAGCAGCTCAAATCAGCTCTGTCCCCCAGCTCCCCAGCGAGCATTCAGTTGGCACGGATCATTTTAAGCCAAGTGTGTTGAATTCTGTGCTTCGTGGTTACATTTCATTACTGGCTCTTTCTGTCCTTTGCTTTTATCTTAAAGTAGAAAAACCCAGATTGACTGTTATCAGGGACAAAACCAACATACCTCATCCACCAGAGGTGTTGTCAGCAGCAGATTGAAGGGGCTCTTGTTCATTCTGGATCAGCTGGGCTGAGACACACAAACTCATACCTGGAGCAGGCCTGGCTACTGAGGTCAGTCAAGACCCAGAGTGGAGCACAGCCATGCGTCCAATACGAACATAGATGCATACGAACATACGAATTAGGAGCAGGAATAGGCCATTCGGCCCCTCGAACCTGCTTTGCCATTCAATAAGATCATGGCTGATCTGATTGTAACCTCGACCCCACATTTCCACCTACCCCCAATAACCTTTCACCCCCTTGCTTATCAAGGATCTATCTACCTCTGCCTTAAAAATATTCAAAGACTCTGCTTCCACCGCCTTTGAGGAAGAGAATTCCAAAGAATCACGACCCTCAGGGAAAAAATTTATCCTCATCTCGGTCTTAAATGGGCGACCCCAAATTTTTAAACAGTGACCCCTAGTTCTAGATTCTCCCATAAGGGGAAATATCAGGCTGAATTTTATCTACCCCCCACCCTCCCGACATCGGGGGTCATGGCAAAAATGCTTCAAGGAAAGGCCCGCCACAGGCCTCAACACTGGGAAGGCCCCGGCCCATATTACCGGCGGCAGTGAGGCCGCGTGGCGACCATCCCCCCCACCGCTCGGCAACAGGAGACACATTTAAATATGGTACTCAATATAAATGAATGAATTATCTGGTGTCGCCAGCTGCCCCGCTCCAATATTGCAGTCGGTGGCCGTTACTCCCACGCTGTCCGATCTCCAACCAGTGATGGATGGCAGAACACTGGTAGGGAGGGGGGAGGAGGTACGTATATCAGTGCGGGAGGTGGGAACAGGTCAAACCTACCTGATTGATCTAGGGGGTGATAGGAAGGGGTTAAGATAAAAGTTTCTAACATGTTGCGGGGGTGGAGGGGGGTTGGAAAGCTCAGGTACACAAGGTGAGAATTTCTGTGGGGGGGGGGGGGGGGGGAAAGAGGGCAAGGAATGAAATGTATGTTTATAGCGGGGGGGGTGTTGGTGGGAGGGGGAGTTGGGAACATTAATTTAATAACCTGTAATAAACTTTAAAGCAATGTGCCTTTAAAACTTTAAATGAAATGTAAGGGCTTGAAGCCCTTTAAAAATAGCACCGGTGCCTGCGCAGTGGCGCTGGATGCCATTGGCGGGGACAGAGCGCTCGCCCGCCCCCTCCATGTCATCGGGGGTGGGGGGGGGGGGGGGGTAGGGAGCGAGGCGCTGCCACAGCCATGTAAAGGAGCCGCCGCATTTAATCTGCAGAGCAAATCCAGCACGTGCGCCCCACCCGGTCAAGACCTCTCAGGTTCTTGTATGTTTCAATCAAGTCGTCTCTTACTCTTTTACACTCCAGCAGATACAACCCAGCCTGCCTAACCTTTCCTCATAAGACAACCCCCCATTCCAGGTATTAGTCGAGTAAACCTTCTCTGTACTGCCTCCAACGCATTTACATCCTTCCTTAAATAAGGAGAACACAGTTCTCCAGATGTGGTCTCACCAATGCCCTGTATAACTAGAGCATTACCTCCCTACTTTTATATTCAATTCCACTCGCTGTAAACAATAACATTCTATTAGCTTTCCTAATTACTTGCTGTACCTGCATACTAACCTTTTGTGATTCATGCACTAGGACACCCAGATCCCTCTGCACCTCCGAGCTCTGCAATCTCTCACCATTTAGATAATATGCTTCTTTTTTATTCTTCCTGCCAAAGTGGACAATTTCACATTTTCCCACATTATACTCCATTTGCCAGATCTTTGCCCACTCACTTAACCTCTCTATATCAGTTTGTAGCCTCATGTCCTCTTCACATCTTACTTTTCTACCTATCTTTGTGCCATCAGCAAATTTAGCGACCATACCTTCGGTCTCTTCATCCAAGTCATTTATATAAATTGTAAAAAGTTGAGGCCCCAGCACTGAGCCCTGTGACATACCACTCGTTAATTCTTGCCAACCAGAAAATGACCCATTTATGCCTAATCTCGATTTCCTACTAGCTAGCCAATCTTCTATCCATGCCAAAATGTTAACCCTACCTACACCATGAGCTTTTATTTTCCACAATAACCTTTGATGTGGCATCTTATCAAATGCCTTCTGGAAATCTAAGCACAGTGCATCCACTGGTTCCCCATTATCCACAGCACATGTTACTTCTTCAAAGAACTCCAATAAATTGGTTAAACATGATTTCCCTTTCACAAAACCATGTTGTCTTTGCCTGATTACCTTGAATTTTTCTAAATGCCCTGCTATAATGTCTTTAATAATAGCTTCTAACATTTTCCCTAAGACACATGTTAAGCTAACTAGCCAGTAGTTTCCTGCTTTCTGTCTCCCTCCATTTTTGAATAAAGGAGTTACATTGGCTATTTTCCAATCTAACGGAACCTTCACTGAATCTAGGGAATTTGGGAAAATTAAAACCAACGCATCAACTATCTCACTAGCCACTTCTTTTAGGACCTTAGAATGAAATCCATCAAGATCCAGGGACTTGTCAGCCCGCAGCTCCAACAATTTGCTCAGTACCACTTCCCTGGTGATTGTAATTTTCTTGTGTTCATCCCTGCCTTCCATTTTGATTTACAGCTATTTTTAGAATGTTACTTGTATCCTCTATGGTAAAGACTGATGCAAAATACCTCTTCAATTCATCTGCCATCTCCTTATTTTCCCTTATTAATTCCCTAGACTCACTTTCATAAGACCGATGCTCATTTTGTTAACTCTTCTTTTTAAAATATTTATAGAAACTCTTACTATCTGTTTTTATATTTCTAGCTAGCTTTCTCACGTACTCTAATTTTGCCCTCATCAATCTTCTAGTCATTCTTTGCTTTTTAAAAATATTCTGTCCAATCTTCTGGCCTGCCTCCCATCGTCGTGTAATTATTTGTTTTTTCTTTAAGTTTGATACTATCTTTAACTTTTTTAGTTAACCATGGATAGTGGGTCCTCCCCTTGGAATTTTTTTTCTCATTGGAATGTATCTATTCTGTGCATTCTGTTATGAAAAGTGCTTCTTTTTTTTTGTTAAATTTTTTGAGGACTCATTTAAATGGTGGAAATGGATTCAATTTTGGAAGACTGAAGATTTCATAGATGCTGGACTCTGTTTTGTCGTTGACAGTTCACTGAAAGGACACTGAGATATGTTTGAAAACGACCTTTACTGGATGTCACATGCCTTACGATAAATAAACAACAGAAACCTTGGTGACCTGGGGAACATGTATACATAGAAGTGACATGTCAAGATTTATGAGGGTCAGGACTGGCTGTTTGGGGTTTCGCTTCTGAGAATATTGTTTTGGTTCAGTTGGGGTGTGGACAGTGTTTGATAATCAGTTGAAGACCAGCCTGCTAAGGAAAAAACACCCAGCTCATCTTTCCTGCACCTCTTTAAGAGACCTTGAGGTCCAGTGTGTCAGCTCCTCTTTCCTCCTATCTTTGAAAAAACCCTGTGTATTCAGTGTGATAACCGAAACCCTTGGTGCCACATTTCTCCTGGGAAGCTGGAAAAATCCTGCCAGATTAATTCTCGACGCCGCCTGAAAAGAACTGCCCCAGAAAAGACCCCAGTGACCCATCTACATGTACTCAGACACCAGACCAAAAGAGACAACTGACATCTTTCCATAACTTCTTTTTCTCTCTTCAAGAATTAGCAAGTATTTGGCCAAAGTATTTTTTTTGCTTTTTTTGCAACAGAGTTTTGCAGAGAGAATTTCTTTATTTTTTCAATATGTATCCGAGTTAAAAAAGCTACTTTCATATTTCAATGTGTGTGTTAATGCTTTGCTTTGTTTATAACAAACTGATAATTTTGTTGTTTATTAAAGAAACCTGGTTGGTGTACTTTATTCTGGGATAAAGAGCAGAGTATGTGATTGACCGAATCGGTAGCTGGGTAAATATTTTTTTAAATACACGTTGTGACCCGTTTAGAAGTGGGACTAGAAAAGACAGTGCACTCCTCCCACCTCGGTCGCAACAATTCTGAAATGTCCCCTTAAATGTCTGCCACTGCATCTCTATTGACCTATCCCTCAACATAATTTGCCAGTTCACTTTAGCTAGCTCTGCTGTCATGCCCTCATAATTGCCCTTATTTAAGTTTAGAATACTGGTCTTGGACCCATTCTTCTCTCCCTCAAACTGAATGTAAAATTCAATCATATTATGGTCGCTGTTACCTAGGGGCACCTTCACTGTGAGGTCATCAATTAATCCTATCTTGTTGCATAATGCCATGTCCAGTATACCCTGGTTGGCTCCAGAACGTGCTATCCTAAGAAACTATCCTGAAAACAGTCTATGAACTCCCCATCTAGGCTACCTTTGCCCATCCGTTTTTTCCATTCTATATGCAGAATTAAAATCCCCCATGACTGTCGCTGTACCTTTCTGACAAGCTCCCATTATTTCTTCTTTTATACTCAGTCCTACTGTGTGGTTACTGTTAGGAGGCTTGTACACCACTTCCACGAATGACCTCTTGCCATTATGATTTCTCATCTCTACCCAAACCACTTCTACATCCTGGTTTCCTGAACTTACATTATCCCTCTCTAATGTGCTAATACCATCATTACTGAACAGAGCCACCCCTCCATCATTTCCTCGCTTCCTACCCTTCCTAAATGTCATGTACCCTTCAATGTTCAGGTCCCAATCTATGCCATCCTGCAGCGATGTCTCTGTAATAGCTATCAGATTGTACTTATTTATTTCTATTTGGCTATCGGTTCATCTGTTTTGTTTTGAATGGTACATGCATTCAGATACAGAGCCTTTTGTTTGGTCCTTTTATTATTTTTGTAACGCCTAGCCTTGACTGATTTACTCTTAGATTTGTATTCTTTGTCCCTTACTGTCACGGTCTGTTTTTCTTTTCCCATATTAACACCTTTCTCTCTTGCCTCGTCTCTACTCTGATTTACCACATCTTCCCAAATTTGATCCCTTGCCCCCACTATTTAGTTTATTATTTAGACCTTTTACCAGAACACTGACCTGAAACGTTAACTCTGTTTCTCTCTCCACAGATGCTGCCAGACCTTAGTATTTCTAGCACTTTGTTTTTATTTCAGATATCCAGCATCCGCAGCATTTTGCTTTTATTTTAATGTGAGGCAGTGACATCCTGCCATTCAGATCACCTGTAGCTCCCCTGATAGCTTAGTAGGATTGACCATCAGAAACAATAGCACTGAGTCACAGAGGCCCAGTTTCAATCCCTTATCTGTACGACCTGGCTGACAATAGGTGAATGAAACAGAAAATCACCGGGATTGCTCTGGCGAATCACATCCAGCACCTCTAATTGGGAAATGCACCGAATGAGACAAAATTAGACTCAACATGAAACACCCCACTCAATTAAAATGCCTGCATGTCATTCACTGGCATTATACATATAGGAATCACTTGGGCGCTTGGTGTCTCTAAAACTACTGAAACTTTTCCCCAACAACTCAGGAAAAAGATACTACAAACCACACAACGGAGGAAGAGGCCACAATGGATTAGATGGAGCATGAAGCTCTGTCTAATATTCAGGATCAGGAGCTTGACCGCTCGGCATCAGTGGCCTGACTGCACTGATAAGAAACAGCGCAGAAACAAACTATTGCAAATCAACACAATAAACAATTTGATAGAAATTTGACATAAAAACACGACTGGATTCACTTAGAACTATTGCCCAGCTGTGCCCATCCCTGAACATACCCAACCATTCCACCATGTCCTTGATGCCCCGGAAGTATTTCTCCTCCTCTTTCTCTGGGTTTGTATCGTCATAGCGAAGGAAGCAGATTCCATCATTTGCCTGTAAGCAATGTTAATGTGGGTAAATACAGCTTGTAATTATAGAGCACTTTTAGCCCTTGGCCCTGGAGGGAACTGCCAAGTGATAGGGAGAGGAAAGGTGACTGAGCACTTCACCAGAAAGTTGCTGCAGTTCTTCAAAGCACAAGGAGCATGGGGTTCAGAGAAGCAGTTTAGAATCAGGTCATTTTTCATTCATTTGTGGGATTTGAGCATCGCTGGCTAGGCAGGCATTTATTGCCCATCTCTAATTGCCTTTGAGAAGGTGATGAGCCACATGCTTGAACCCTGTAGTCCATGTGGGTGTAGGTACACCCACAGTGCTGTTTGGAAGGGAGTTCCAGGATTTTGATCCAGTGACAGTGAAGGAACGGCGATATAGTTCCAAGTCAGGATGGTGCGTAACTTGGATGGGAACTTGCAGGTGGTGGTGTTTCCATGCATCTGCTGCCCTTGTCCTTCTAGGTGGTAGAGGTCATGGGTTTGGAAGGTGTTGTCGAAGAAGACTTGGCGAGTTGTTGCAGTGTATCTTGTAGATGGTACACATTGCTGCCACTATGCACCAGTCGAGGATCAAATCAACATTTAAGGTGGTGGAAAGAGTGCCAATCAAGTGGGCTGCTTTGTCCTGGATGGTGTCGAGCTTCTTAAGTGTTGTTCGAGCAGCATCTATCCAGGCAAGTGGAAAGTATTCCATCACACTCCTGACTTGTGTCTTGTAGATGGTGGACAGGCTTTGGGGAGTCAGGAGGTGAATTACTCAGCACAGAATTGTCAGCCGCTGAACTGTTCTTGTCGCCACAGTATTTATATGTCTGATCTAGTTAAGTTTCTGGTCAATGGTAACCCCCAAGATGTTGATGGTGGTGGATTCAACAATGGTAATGCTGTTATAGTACAGTCATCATGGGTACAGGTCTATTGCTGTATAACACTGGGGTACAGTACTGGTGGGTACAGGTCTGTCACTGTATAACAATGGGGTACAGTACTGGTGGGTACAAGTCTGTCACTGTATAACACTGGGGTAGAGTACTGGTGGGTACAAGTCTGTCACTGTATAACACTGAAAATGAGTACTGGGGGGGGGGTACAGGTCTGTCTCTGTATAACACTAGGATTCAGTACTGGTGAATACAGATCTGTCACTGTATAACAATGGGATACAGTACTGGTGGGTACAAGTCTGTCACTGTATAACATTGGGGTACAATACTGGCGGGGACAGGTCTGTCACTGTATAACACTGGCGTACAGTACTGATGGGTAAGTCTGCTGCTGGGGTGGGAACATTTGAGGTGAAGAATCAGTTGCAATGGAAGGCTGAGAGGTGACTTGATAGAGATATTCAAAATCATGAGAGGTCTGGACAGAACAGATTGGGAGAAACTGTTCCTACTCGTAAAAGGATCGAGAACAAGAGGGGGCAGATTTAAAGTATTTGGTAAGAGAAGCAAAAGCGCCATGAGGAAAATCTGTTTCACGCAGCGAGTGGTTAAGGTCTGGAATGCACTGCCTGACAGTGTGGTGAAGGCAGGTTCAATTGAAGCATTCAAAAGGGAATTAGACAGTTATATAAAAAGGAAGAATGTGCAGGGTTACGGGGAGAATGTGGGGGCAAACGGCACTAAGTGAACTGCTCATTCGGAGAGCAGTGCGGACATGATGGGCCGAATGGCCTCCTTCAGCAATATAACAATTCTGTGACTGACGTTTGTTTTTGGATATGGGTGCATCTGATGGAGAATATCCTGTGACAGGCCAGGCCCATTCCCAGCAGTTCTCAACATACTGCAGTACAGAATAACTGCTCCAAGGGGACACTCACCTTGGCATAGCCGAAGTTGAAGTTGATAGCCTTTGCGTGGCCGATGTGGAGGATGCCATTGGGTTCTGGTGGAAACCGTGTTCGCACCTATGAAAAGGTGAGAGAATTTAAAGGAACAATAATTAACTGGCAGAATAAAACCACTCACAGCGATGATTCCTCAGCTCTCAAAATATTTGGGCACCAATGTAACCCCATCAGACAAGTAGTTCAAAACGTGTGTGCCAAGCTTTCGACGCAGTGCCAAGGGGGGGGGGGAGGGGGTTTCTCAGGACTGCCGATATAATGTAAATACCGGCATCTTATCGGATGGCGTTGTCAATACATTAAGAGTCACCTGGTTGGTTGGGACAAATCAGATGCGAGAGTGCTGACACACAGTCATCGTGTCGGTTTTACCAGGTAGCAGTCGGTCTTTTGGAGCTGGGTCGAAGATGAAAATACAACAGGAATATCAGCAGTTCCTGCCGCTCACCAACCAGTGACCACTTTGGGAAGCACATCCCTGTGGCCAGATTCAGGCTCTGGAATAACACCTGTCCGCCACTTAGTGTCCACAACAGTGCTTCTCAAAAGTCTGCTCCATGGCCGTAGAGAGAAGAGGCCAGGACCCTGACCCCCACCACTCGCGTGACGTCACACAACCAGACCAGCTCGCGCGCGCTCGGGACACCGTAAGCACAAGCAACAATAACGTAGTTTTATAAGCAAGATTTATGTTCCTGTTACAACATACAACTGCGAGATCAGATTTTCAACACTTGTGGGGCTGAAAACAAAGAGGACGAACCGGCTGAATGTGGAGCCTGACATGAGACTGAAGCTCTGCAGCTTGGAACCAAACATCACCTCGTTGGTGTCTCATCAAATGCAGTGCCATTCTTTCTATTAATTCTGATGACATTTTTTTTGCAGTGGTCAGTGAAATGGGGTGGTGTCGGGCTGGTAGGTAGTCCACGGGGTCTTTTCCTCACGGACAACAAAGGTTAAGAACCACTGGCGTAGATTCACGTTTCAGAAATGTACACTTGGTAATGTCAGTGTGTTAGTGTCACCAGCAGCAGGAGGGAAGAGCAAATTGAAAGGCAAAGCAAGCACAATATCTGATCTTTTCCCAGCTCCTTTCTGCTTTCTCTCTGCCCTATTGTCACACTGCCTCACTGTAGGAGCAAAGCGACAGGAAGCTGTCAGGAAACAGCATGGATTTCTGCACAGGAAGAGGCCATTCAGCCTATTGTGCCTGTGGTGATGCAACCCCTACAGCCCCATTTACCTGTTTTCATCAAACCCTGAAATATCTTTCTTCTACAGGTGAATCCCTGGAAAATGCTGTGACTCAATCATTCCCAATCACCCCTTCCACATTTAAATAAGCTTGTGAAAGTATTCCTCCTCCCTTCCTCAGAGTACATGTGCCAAGTTTATGGCTCCTTGTGCCCGATACACTGACCATACTGCAACAGGCTGACTGAAGACCACTGTAACAACAACCTACCAGCAGCTTGGTTACTCTACCCAGGGAGCAATGGTCTCCCCAGGGCATCATCTCCTAGTCACTGGCCCACAATGTAAAATGGAGGACCTGCAACTCTTGCTATCAATAGTATTCACAGCACAGAAACAATCAATCAGCCCAACTGGTCCATGCTCCAAATGAGCCTCCTCAAAACCCTCCTCATTTAACTCCAGCAACATATCGCAAATGTAGAATTGTTCACAGGCCCTGGATACAGCAGCAATGCTCCTGGTTTCAGGCTTTACTCTGGAAGATATTGGCCACTGAAAAAACAATCAACACAGGGCTGGTTTCACACGGCTCCACACAACGGAGTGAGGCACTGACGAGGGGGTGGCAGCAGGATATGTAACAGCTGCAATGGATGAGACGTAGCAGTCATGTCACTGGACTAGTAAACCAGAGGCCCAGGCTAATGTCCTGGGGACACTGGTTCAAATTCCACCATGGCAGCTGGTGGAATTTAAATTCAATTAATTAATAAATTCAATTAATTAATAAAAATCTGGAATTGAAAGCTAGTCTCAATAATGGTGCTGTGAAACTGTCGACTGTCGTAAAAACCCATCTAATTCACTAACGTCCTTTAAAGAAGGAAATCTGCCAAGCTTTCCTAGTCTGGCCTAAGTGTAACTCCAGATCCACAGCAATGTGACTGACTCTTAACTACCCTCTGAAATGGCTCAGCAGGCCACTCAGCTGAAGGGCAATTAGGGATGGGCAACAAATGCTGACCTTGCCAGCAATACCCACAACCCATGAAAAAAAATGGCATCCCAGGAGGTTAGCTAGTGAGGGACTGGCTGAGAGATGCAGGAGGCAGCTTCGGCTGGTTGAGTGAAAGCCACATACCTGGCCTCCTGTAATTTCCAGATGTTTCCGCAACAGGTCCATGGTGTTCGCAGTGACAGTGTAACTCTCCGTCATAAAATTTTCACCTTTAATTAAGAACAAAAAACACATTCCATAGTTCGAGTCCGAACAATCTGGGTAACAATCTGGGATCAGACTCAGAGTTATAGAAAATCTGCTCAGGATACCAAGGGTCATGTGACCAGAGAACCACACAAGTGAAAAACACAGGAGGCCATTCATCCCATTGTGTTTCTGCCTGCTCATTGCTGGATCGAATACTAATCCCACTGCCCCACTCTCTCCCCATATCCCTGTATCAATCCCAAACTAATCCCACTGCCCCACTCTCTCCCCATATCCCTGTATCAATCCCAAACTAATCCCACTGCCCCACACTCTCCCCATATCCCTGTATCAATCCCAAACTAATCCCACTGCCCTGCTCTCTCCCCATAGCCCTGTATCAATCCCAAACTAATCCCACTGCCCCACTCTCTCCCCATATCCCTGTATCAATCCCAAACTAATCCCACTGCCCCACTCTCTCCCCATATCCCTGTATCAATCCCAAACTAATCCCACTGCCCCACTCTCTCCCCATATCCCTGTATCAATCCCAAACTAATCCCACTGCCCCACTCTCTCCCCATATCCCTGTATCAATCCCAAACTAATCCCACTGCCCCACTCTCTCCCCATATCCCTGTATCAATCCCAAACTAATCCCACTGCCCCACTTTCTCCCCATATCCCTGTATCAATCCCAAACTAATTCCACTGCCCCACTCTCTCCCCATATCCCTGTATCAATCCCAAACTAATCCCACTGCCCTGCTCTCTCTCCATAGCCCTGGATCAATCCCAAACTAATTCCACTGCCCCACACTCTCCCCATATCCCTGTATCAATCCCAAACTAATCCCACTGCCCTGCTCTCTCCCCAGAGCCCTGTATCAATCCCAAACTAATTCCACTGCCCCACACTCTCCCCATATCCCTGTATCAATCCCAAACTAATCCCACTGCCCTGCTCTCTCCCCAGAGCCCTGTATCAATCCCAAACTAATCCCACTGCCCCACTCTCTCCCCATATCCCTGTATCAATCCCAAACTAATTCCACTGCCCCACTCTCTCCCCATATCCCTGTATCAATCCCAAACTAATCCCACTGCCCTGCTCTCTCTCCATAGCCCTGGATCAATCCCAAACTAATTCCACTGCCCCACACTCTCCCCATATCCCTGTATCAATCCCAAACTAATCCCACTGCCCTGCTCTCTCCCCAGAGCCCTGTATCAATCCCAAACTAATTCCACTGTCCCACACTCTCCCCATATCCCTATATCAACAGTGCAAGGAGGAGACAATAAAATATTAGACAGGGTTGTGCTCTTGATCACTAAACAATGGCTCGTGGTGGAGAGCGCATGAGTACGTGGAGAGGACAGGGATGTTTACAACTGTGATGTGGGTGAATGGTTTGCGAACACAGGAGCAGCCATCTGAGTGATGAACCAGAGTACAGCCTGCTCCCACAGCTTGAAGACCAGCAAGATTACCCCTCCCCACCAGCACCCCCCACCCACAGAAATGACGGTGTGAATACCAGGGAGATGAAGAAATCTCTGCTCTCCCAAACGTTTCTGCATGCACTCTGAATGCACTGGCCTTGCTCTTCCTCTCCCCCATTCAGACACAACAGAAATATACCCTGCTGAGACAGGTAGCAGAGTTTCACATTTTAATGTGCAGCGCATTTAAAAGTGGTTTGTGTGTTGGACATACTAACTTTGTATTGTGAATGATAAACTGCTCCATTGCCCAGCCTGGCCCCAGGAACACAGGAATGAGCAGGAGTAGGCCAATTGGCCCCTTGAGCTGCTCCGCCATTCAACAAGATCCTGGCTGATCTGATTGTAACCTCAACTCCACAAGTTTGTCTTCAGTGTAAGAGAAAGACTTGCATTTCTATAGCGCCTTTCACAACCTGAGGACGTTCCAAAGCGCTTTACAGCCAATGAGTACTTTTGAAGTGGGGCAGAAGTTTACGACCCCACCCCCCCAGGAACAGGATGGGAGGCGTGGGGGGACATAAAATCGAGTGGGAGGCAGGGGGCGCTGTGCCTGGTGGCTACATACATCTCCTCCCCCGCTGCTATTTTACCAATGGCGGGTGAGGTGGCAAACAGCTCAGGGGGAGTGGGGGGCGGGGGGAGGCGGGCGGCTCCTGATCGGGCACCCTGTGCCCCACACAAGGACCCCCCAACAGCAAGGACCAGCCCCTGCTAAAACTACCTCCTCTGCCCTGCTCTCCTAATCCCACCCTCCTCACCGGGGCCCAGACAATTGTCCCCGGCTAGGCCCGATACTCACTCTCCTATTCCCACGCTGGTGTCCATCGTCCTCTGCTTTGAGTTATACAGCACAGAAACAGGCCCTTCGGCCCATCATGGCTGTGCTGGCTTCAGTCCCAGTAGTGGTCACCGCTCCCGCTGGTGCTACCGGGATTGAGGATTTGCCTGCGCTCTGATTGACGGGCAGCTCTTGGAGGTGGGGCTTCCTGCCTCAGAGGGGTGGAAACCCCGACCGAGGCCAATTAAGGATCTGGGCCATGCAAAACTGCAGCGCAGCCTCCAGGCCCGGCGGAAGTGGGCTCGCCACTGAGTGATCAGCTGGTGGGCGGGGCCACTGAGTGATCAGCTGGTGGGCGGGGCCACTGACTGATAAGATGGTGGGCGGGGCCTCTGCCACAATGTAAAATTCCAGCCCGAGTCACTGTTGCAGATCAGACACAGCTTTGTATGATTATGGGATACTCAAACCATTCCATTTTTAAATGTTAAAAAGACTGTCCCTTTGATCTGTCATGTGATATTCCAATAGCTGGTCTGTACCTGGCCCCTGTGGGGTTTCTTTGTTTTAAATAAAAGGAGGCTTCCCTCATGTCCTCTTTTCTCCCTGGATTCAGGCTCCATGAATATTTGGCTCAGTGACTCAAGCTCTGATTTTTAAACATTTGTAACATTTTTCCTTGGAAAGCAGCACAAAAAACCAATGTGAAAGCCCCATTGCAAACAGAAATGCACCTAACAGGTAGACACTCCCATCGTCACAGTAACCTACTGCTGTGCCAGGAACTCCATGCTGTTCCACTGCCAGAGTGCAGCACAATGCCAGGCCACAGCCTGGACACTGTTAATTGTATATTAATGGTGTTTTATTGTATGCAAGTGGCGGACATTAACTGGGGATTCACTTGTGCACC